>NC_133293.1:20705372-21028289 GCF_005239225.2 Populus alba | reverse complement strand
AAAACAGATTAAGGAGTCAAAAAATTATTGAACATGTTTCATAATGATGAATTAATGCAACGCAAGCTAGATCTAATCAATAAATGGATTGATAGGGAATAAATTATAACACCATGAGGTCCCTCCTTTAAGCTTGATGCATAGTTGTTCGAGATGTTTGAAGTCCACAAGAGGCTGATCCCTGTAAGAAAATTAAGAATGAAAGAAAATTATAATCAGTAATAAAACACAAAAAAAGACCTCATTTAGATAAACTGAAAGAACAATCATTGCATGCATGTGCATAAGATTCAAACGTGCAATTCGATAGTTATCTCCTCTAAGGTTGTTTCAGAATCAGATATGTAAGTAGTAAGAAGCTCAATAAACAGGAAGGGTCCATTGGCGTCCTTCAAGTTGTAACAGTCTTTGAAATGATGGTCCACAATTCCCTGCAAGCAAAGAAGATAATTGATAAACATAATGACAATAAAAAACACATAGAAATGTACCAAGAAGACAAAAAAACAGACATCATCTTCCATGGACTGAATGAAGTCGTACAGCTTCTCAGTGAGAGCTTCAAGAGCTGCCAAGCCTGCCATTGCTGAAGAGAAGAAGCTAGCCCCACAAAAGAACAACAAAGAGAAATTGAGAGAGAGAGAGAATCTTAGCGAGGAGCGGTGCATGAGAGGTAACATAAGGGGGGTTTATATAGGTAGTTCAAGGAGTAACTGTGTCTGAGTTTGCATGCAATTTTAGAGATAAAGACAGAGCTGTATAACGTCAAAAAAAAAACCATGGTTAAGGCAAAGACAAAAAGTGGTGGAACTTTCTCGCATGTTCCTGTGCTGGCAAAACAGGCGTTATGGGTTCGCTCAAGACATATCTGCATATTTGGCAAGAAATAGCGAAGGATTGTGCGTGTGATGATTTTTGTGTCAAAGGATTAGGGTGCTCTTGACATGTATAATCAATCTACTTTCAATTACTGCAGCAATTAATTAGCAATGGAAAAGGGTTTGTTGCTTTAAATGGAAGTGGTTTTTGTTAGTAAAAATAATTGATAATACTTCTTGATTATACGCTTTTTTTACTCCATTAGAAAAGAGGAAAATGGCAATTAAGAACATTTATTTATTAAGGGTTAGTATAAAGTCTAAACTAAAATACGGAATATTATTTTAAAATTATAAAATTATTTGGAATAAATCGTTTCCGAACAATGCGTGATCTAAACTCATTAATATTGTTGTTTATTGTGAATAAGTTAAAAAATTATTCACTCAACCGATAATTAAAAATTAATTTTGAAAAACAAGTCAATAACGATAATAACTGTCAATAACAATAATTATTATTTTGAAGTCAAAACTATCTTTTATCGTTTATTATAAATATAAAAATAACTTTTAATTAAAAAAGATAGTTAAGATATGATTGATCATTTGAAATAAACTTTCTAAACTGTGCGGGATCAAAAAATTTTAATTTTATCGTTTATTTTATAGTAAAAATCACTTATTTAACTAGTTTGTATAAAAATAATTATATATAAAGAAAAAGAGTTAAAGAAGAGGCATGATCAAATCATTTGAAGTGAAAAAAAATTGAATGATGGATTTGGAGTAATTGTAATGAAAGAAATTTAATATTGAGAAAAGAATTAATAAAGATAATCATTTGTCGGTTTTTATCTTTTATTGTAAACTATAGGCACTTCTATTTAAATAGATAAATTAAGATAGATCAATCACTTGGAAATTGGAATGACTATTTTCGAGCGATGTGGGATCAAAACCCATCAAATTCGTTGTTTATTACGAATACATTGAAGTTCTCTAGTTCAACCATTGGTATAAAAATAACCTAATAAAATAGAGACTGTGAATGAGAGTTTCGAAAAATATGAGGACCATAGTTAAATATTGCCATTTCCATGTAGAGCTAAAAGCACGGCCTGCGCGGCCAAGTATTGCCTCAGTTATATGAGCCGCCAATCCAAGCCCAATCGTAGACGGTGTTTCCTTTTAAGCGTGCGTCCAGCTGTAATAAAACTTAAAAATAAAATGTCCTTTTAAAGCAAAGTTATCCGACAAAAATAGTTTTTATAGTATTATTAAATCCAGCTAAGTTGAATAGATTAATTCTTTAACCTAGGATCAAGTCTAACATGTTTTTTTAAATTAGATAGGGTGGGCCAATCCATAATCCGGTAAAAAACAAGTGAGATCTAGTTTGATTTAAAATAATAATAATGATAATAATATCATTTTAATTTTATTTAAAAAAATATCATAAAAATAAATAAGAGGTCAACCCCTCTAATTTACAATTCTAAGTAAATAAGATTTGATGATAAAATTAGCTTTTTTCAAAATACTTGTTCACTTATCTATTTTTTTTTACAGACATTTAAAGAAATAAAATGAAAGTGATTAGATTAATATAAAATAATTAAATTTTAAATTTTTTATAAATAGAAATTAATTTATTTATCAATTAAATTCAAATATAATATTAAATTTTAATTTAATTATAATAAAAAATTAATTTCAAACAAGTTAAATGACATCACTTTAGATTAACTGGTCAACTTCAGGTTATAAAACAAATCAAGTTTAATAACTTCAAATTACTATAATAATAAAAAAATAAATAGTGCATTTGTCATAACTTTTACATAATAAACTAGATTTAAAAAACCCAACTTAATATACCTCTGTATGATAAAATAAATAAATCAATCAAACACAGATGATTAATTTCAATGAACTGCTACTACTCCTCTTCCTAACGTAATCAAAACAATGCACACGGTTTGATTTGTTTTTGCATGAGGAAATACAAAACCCAAATTTGAGAACCATAATCAAATTAAGAAGAAGGTCTAATAACTTATTTAAAAATATAGTTGTAAATGTTTTTTAAAATATTTTTTATTTATAAATATATTAAAATAATTTTTTAAAAAAAAAATTATTTTTGATATTAATACATTAAAATAATCTAAAAATATTAAAAAATATATTAATTTAAAGAAAAAAATATTTATTTTTTTGTTTAAAATACTTTTAAAATATAAAAATAAATAGGTATAAATGGCTCACCAAGCCTTGCCCCCACTCCATTTGCATTGCCCTGCTAAATAACCTGCTAGCTATTACACGACCACCTCTACTTGCTCCTGGTAATTATCCACCATGTATCCAAGTTGCAGTCTAAATTAGTACATACTGATTTTCATAGTTATTATTTTTTTATGGTTTTTGATATTTTTTTGCTTTAAAATTTTTTCTGGTGTTTTAAAATAATTTTAATATACTGGTATTAAAAATAAATTTTAAAAATAAAAAAAATTATTTTAATATATTTTCAAGCAAAAAATATTTTAAAAAACAACCTTGATTATAATATAGTCTAAAACTTGGTTTAATGATAGACTCAATACAATGTTTGGGTTACAAGTCAATTAGGCAGATCTAGATTTCTTAAGAGATTAGAAGAATATAACTTTTTTAAAAAATATATTTAAAAAAACATTAAAGAAATTTATCGACATGAATTCTTTACTCAATCATGTCAAATCAATTTTTGTAAAATTTTATAAAATTAATTGGTTTCAATAACTAGCAATTGAGTGTAAGGATTTGTTCAAAATTAAAACAATAATTTTCAATCAAGAGGCAATAAAACACAAAAAGGAACAAGTGGGACTACTCTTCAATGTGGTATCCAAGGCATGCTTTCCTCAAAAGTTTTCATATAAACAATTTGAAGAACAATTACATTTCTAGGAGACCTAAAATATATTTTCATTAAATTAAATTCGGCTCCCTCTTCACATCTTTTCTCCCTTAATAAAAATGAAAATAAAATAAAATTTCCTCTTACTAATAATGTTCTATAGAATTGTTCCCATGATTGGTGGCAATGAAGTTTTTATAAGTGAATGGCTGAGGGATGTAAGGTGGAGTTTTACACCTTAACAATGCCCAATTTATCTCTTCAAAAAATTGATGATGCTTAATCGCAGTAGCTCCCATTGTGGAGCCCAGTCGTCTTGTAGGATCCTTGATGAGAAGTTGCGTGATCAAATCCTTGGCGAATACTGGGACCGATGGTTCCTTGGGGAACTCAAGGGCTCGAGCCACGACATTAGCCAGGGTTAACTCATGGTCCATCCCTTTAAATGGCGTAACACCATAGAACATTTCAAATATGAATATGCCTAAGGTCCACCAATCCACTGCACTGCCGTGTCCCTCGCCGGATACAATCTCAGGTGCCAGGTACTCGTGGGTCCCAACGAATGACATGGACCGGACGTCTATTGGCTCCGCTACAATCTCGAGGGTCCCCCGTTGATTGAATTTCTTCTTGCGTTTTCTACATGGCTGGAGGCAAGAGACAGCTGGCACAATGCAATTGGGCAGAATGCATGATGATGTGGCAAACTGAGATGTATCAGAGGGGTAATCACTTGTCGATGATGTGATTGGTGGGTTTTGATCAGAAATAATCTGAGCTGTTGATGTTGAGTTGTCATCTTTTAAGGAGAGATCAAAGTCTGTAAGCATTATGTGACCGTCCGATCTTATAAGAACATTTTCAGGCTTGAGATCACGGTAGACGATTCCCATCATGTGGAGGTATTCAAGTGCAGCCACAACTTCTGATGCATAAAACCTTAAAGCAACAAAAACTAGTTAATTAATTAATGATATATGTAAGTATTCTACAACTAATTATAAAGATTATCACTATTATATATCATGTTACGAGAATGCACAAGAATTATATATTTTTTTTAATTAAAAAGAGAGAGAGAGAGAAAACGGATAGTTCTCTCAACCTCCTTATGTGTTAATTATAAAAAAATCAATTATATTTTTATTGTTTTGAAGATGTAAAATATTTTTATAAATAAGATTATAAGATATATCACATCACTTGTATCTTTTAAAAGACTTAAAATTCAAATAAAAATAAAATAAAATTATTAAATTAAATATTTGCCTAACCTTTTTAAGTAATAATATCATTAATAATATTATCACTGTGCGTTTAATTACTATTTTAAAATATAAGTTTTTCTTTTTAATATTTTATATGCTCACTCTAAAATTATTTCAGGAAATTTATTTAATGTTGATTTTTTATCCAAATATTTTTTTAATTTTTTTGGTATCTGGCTATTTTATTTTAACCAAACTTAAGACAAAAATAAAAAGTTAAACCCGATTTAATGATTAAAAACAATAATAAAGTAGAAAACCGGATGAAGGTATTATATTAAAAAAGGAAAAGTTAAAGCAAGATATGGGGGGGGAAGCTGAATTTGATTCTTGAAATGATATCTTGGGACTCTCTGGCTAGACAAGAACCAGAAAAATGATGAGCTGGAACATGCCATGGATTAAGGGAGATCTAATTTTTATGAATTCATGAATGCCATGCCTTCTATTAATTATGATCTAGTGCACGGGACACGCACCAAAAGTTCCATGGTCCACACAACATCAATGGCTGCAACCGAATGCACATGGATTTACCCAGTGACCCTACAGGCAATCAGCGGTTTATACAATTAGTACACCTAACCCCACTATGATTATCCATCATTTCTCATCATGCACGAATTTTGTATCTTTTTCGCCAAATGCAACCACTCAAATTATAACACGAACATGGTATGATATTAAGTGGATGTATACATGCATGCATCGCTCATACATACCGGACGGCAGCTTCATCGAAACGTCTATCCGGTTGCCTTTGCCGGAGGACATGGAGGTCACCACCAGGACAGAACTCCGTCAGCAAACAGGACCACCTAGGTGAGTCCAGGGTGGCATACAATGGAGGCAAAAATGGGTGCTCCAACATTTCCAATATCTCCCTCTCGATTCTAGCCCTACTGTCTTTGTTCCTAGTAGCCATTTCTTTTTTGTCCATGACTTTGGCAGCAAAAAGACACTCATTGCCTTCCTTGAGCACTACAAGATACACACTCCCTATGTCACCACTTCCTAGTTTGTGGACAAAGCGTAAATCAGCTAGGGTTAAGGGTGAGTTACCGGAGCTTTCACGTTGAATTGCATGCCAGCATTCATCACATTGGGGTGGATGATGGGGCTTGCAGGAGTTTGACATGAGGCTCGAGGTTGAGGTAGTCCATGTGGTTTCGGACCCTGAACTTGTGCTGTGTCTTGTCTCAACAGCGGTGGTGGTGGAAGTGAAACTAAGATTATCAAGATCATCGGTTAGATCTTCCGCGCTTGGTTCCATGGTGGAGGCCGCCGTGGTGGTCACGGACAGAATGGTGGTTGGAAGTGGATCAGACAACTGGAGTTTGGGATTGAGGGTGAGAGAGAGAGAGAGTTGAGGCTTTGAAGGGGATGGAGGAGGGAAGTATGGGCCGGAAAAATGGGGTTGGGCCACGCGACTTCTTTAGAGATGGATGGGTCCCATGTAGGGTACTATAGCTGGATTCCAAATTCAGCTTAAATGATTTTTTATATTCCATTAATCTTAGTTTATGTGCTTAAAAAATAATTCCAATGTATTGAGATCGCTAACATGGCATTAATTTATTTATGTATTGTTTAGCATGTTTAAATCATAATTATAAGAACAGGGTGGATTTGGTCCAGGCTCGGATACTAGATAAAACTAATTTGTTTATGATTTTATCATCAATTTCATATATATATATATATATATATATATATATATATTAAAAAATAAAAACAATATTATTTTAATAAAATAATAATTCAAAGTAAAATTCATATCTAAGTCATGGAATAATCATATTAACCCATTAAAATAAGGTTTTATTGATCAAGACTCGGATAGTAAATTAAACTAATTTATTTATAATTTCATCAATCAACTTAACATATATATATATATATTAAAAAATAAAAACAATATTATTTTAATAAAATAATAATTCAAAGTAAAATTCATATCTAAGTCATGGAATAATCATATTAACCCATTAAAATAAGGTTTTATTGATCAAGACTCGGATAGTAAATTAAACTAATTTATTTATAATTTCATCAATCAACTTAACATATATATTTTTTTTAAAAATAAAAACGATATTAATTTAATAAAAAAAACCAATTCAAAGTAAAATTCATATCAAGCAGGCTAGATCATGGAATCATTGTATTAACCCATTAAGATCAGGTTTTATAACTATATTTTAAACCATGAAGATAAATTCTCTTACACTGTTGTTGGAGTAATTACATTCTTGAGTTATAATGATTCCTCCTATAATTGCCAGCTAAATCAGGCCTCCTCTTTGTTTGTTTAGCTGTTGGACATGAGGGCAAGAGAAACCAAAAAGCTCCTTTGAATCTAGTAAAGTTGATCTCCCTTCTAGTTGAATTTTCTTTTTTTATAGCCTTATGTCCCCATTTGTTTTTCTCCCAGAAAAAATAAAATTGTGGGATCTACAATTCAAGAGCATTATTTACAGTAGAAAGAACTGTTTCTTTAGTCCTTGCCCACCCTATATATAATCTTTCACCACATTATGGAGAGTCAAAATTCAATGGTAGCACTTATCATTGCTTCAACAGAGGTGGAAAATATGATGTTCAAGCAGGCTCCTCCTGCTTCAGGAACTTTGGACGTGGTTGACAATATAATGAGCCTGTAACTATGACACTTTTTACTGCTTAATGGATGATGAAGACACAAATCGGCTCGCTAACAAAATCGTAGTTTGACCAGCAAGCATTGATGGCTTCAAGCGACCTTTTTCTTTTTCTGGAATGTAAGCAGGTAATCCTGCGGCCTAAAGAAAAATGACACCAGTTGAAAAATTATTCCACTCATGAAGACAAATTAGAGCATGTTGATACAGAGACTAAATCAAATAGTTTGTTCTTACTCATTGTCTCCTGTTGAAACACAGTTGTCTTGAAGATATTAAGGAGCCGTTGGATTTGAAAAAACCCCAGTTGACAGATTCAAGACAGTACTGATACGGTCATTTGCCAGTTGTCATCTTTCGGGATCTAGAGAAGCTGAACTACATATCATGCATTTAAATGTTCATTTCCAACCTGTATCCTTTGCACAGTGATATTTGCATGAGGCAATATAGCTCCATCTCCAGCAAATTGGAAAGTTTCAACATTACAAGTATTCCACAAGTCAGTTCCAGTAGGATTAGCAGAATACCTTACAATATATGTAATGCATGCTTAACAATTTTATGAGAGGATGACACACCTTGCCCTAGATCATCTGAACATAATTAACTAGAGTAAAAGTTAATTAACTTCAATATATGTATCTGTTTGTCTTACAGTTTCTCAAGAAAACAAAAATAATGTAAAAGTTACAAGCAAATTCAATCACCAAAGTCCCATCCACATCAAGGGTTTCAAGTATTATCCTATAGCTCCATATTTATTTACATGATTTTTACTAGATCAATACTACGGTACATAAAATAAGGTGGGATTGAAATTTCACCTTGTTCGTCCAAATGAATTAGAAGATGTTTGATTACTTATATTATACTTTGTAAACCAATTCATTATAGGTACCAATAGGCACTTTGATAATTAGTTCTCGAATCAAGAGAACAAGTGCCCTGGTTCTGTAGTTCCGTAGAGACAGCTCAGTAATTTACACCATGAATGTCTTTTTCGAATTCTTCTGTCCACGCTTTCTCCTTGGGTTAGTACTGATCATGCAGGAGAAGGCACTGACAAGCTCAGGATCTTCATCAGTCACGAGCATCCGGGCTGCACTTGGGTCTGCAAGCAAGAGCTTAGCCACAAGGTATCCAGCAATTGACCATGTCTGGAACAGATGTGCTTGTTTTCCAATGAATCTTGCTTTTTTGGTGTCATAATATTCAGGCCATTTGTCACGTGATATGCGTTTCTCAGCAATCTCGACCGCTCTTGCAGCAATTTCTGGTCTATTCATCTTTATGCATGCAGCTGTCAGCTGAAAGGAGTGTTATACATGTTAAAATTATATGTCCCAGTTCTACTAACCAATGCCATAACATTCAGCTGGCCTGCTTATCCATATAGCTATTAAAACCCCTTCACAACTTGTAAAGCACCAAGCATGTAAAATGGACTCTGAAGAAAAGAAAAAAGCATGCATAATGGACAAACAGTGGTAATGGTCATCCACAGGGACATTACTATCAGAGAAGGGTATGAAACTGGTATGTGCCTAACAAATGACCCACAGACAAATACAATATCAGGTAGGAGTATCAATCGAGCATTCTTATGACTCCATACCAGCATGACTGGTGTACCAAAACTCAAACTACCAATGGTGTTGCTTATTTCTGTCTTTTTACCGAGTTTGTTTTCTTCTCTAATTATTTGTTACTTTTCACTAAAATGTTCACCAGTAAAAAGATTAACAAACTACACTACCATCACTAACCTGCCAGAGAAGAGTTGGCCAGGAACCAGCATTGTGATAGGACCAAGGCCTGCATCAAACAGAACAACTCATGACTCAAAGAAATAGAAAGAAAGTGAAAAATGAGATCAATTTTAGTAAGGTAGCGGCATTACGTGTTCTTAGGATCACTTCCAGTGATAATCTGCCACTCCTGACCTTCAAGAGCAGGATAACAGATCTTCAATGGCATGTCTGCTATCAAATCAGACCACTTGGCTTCAATGAAATCCAATATCGCATTTGACTGATCTCTTGTTGCAAGACCACTAACAACGGACCATATATTTCCAAGAGAAAAGAATCGGAAATCCATATGAGCTGGTTGCAAGTTTCCAATAAGATAGCCTCCTTGGTTGGGCATCCATTCCACCAACCAGGGAGAAACCTGATCTGGGTAAATGTTGAACTTATTGACTGCATCATATGAGTACTCTTCAGTCTTGTAACGGTAAATCTCATTTAGTTTTCTTAAATCAATCCAATAATACTCTCTGATATGGAATGAAAGAGCCACTAGACGATTGTTCAAAGCTCGGATGAGATCAGCTGATCCATCTTCTGGAGCAAGCATCTCCCTTGCACAAAGTAAGGCAGAATAAAAGAGTGCCTACAAGAGAAAAATACATCATATCAGAAATTAGATTGGGAAAACCACTCCCAAGACTCAGCATCCTCATCAGTCTGATATAAACAAATCTTGGCAGAATTAGAACTAGGTGATTGTTAATCTATTCAACTGAAAACCAAGCACCTTCAACCACCCAAGAAGATATAGTTAATTCATCTTATGAACTTTGAAACCGCTGCTGGAAAAGCATTTAAGCCAACAGCCTTACCAAAGAGTGGCTTCAACCAACTAAATCCTACAAACTCTTACTCCTGATTTTGTCAACATATCCTGATTCCATAATTTCAGAATTGGTTCAAGACATCTATTTGAACAGTCACCTGACAAAAAAATGGGCAACATCCAAATTTCCCACAGGGACCCTTCTTTCATTGAACCTCCCTTGCTCCATGGATTACTGGCTATTTTAACATAAAAAAAACTCTTCTTAATGATCTGAAAACCACTCAACAATTGATTACCTGAATTTCTAGAGGGTGCCCATGAATTCCCATTCGGCGATCTATCATGCAAGAACCATCTGTCACCAACAATGTTGGAAACATATCAAAACCATCAGCAAGACATAGCCTCAGAATCATCTTAATTCCAGTCTGCACATCAATCCTCTCCTGAAGTGAGAGGTCACCAGAGCATTTCCCATATGCACGTAATAAAATAATCCACCATAATCCTAACATTGGCATGATAACATAAGAAAATTTCAGCAATGTCAGCAATCAAACACCTGATCTTCAATGGAAAATTGATGGTGAGAAATTTAATTTACCAGAATCAACTGGTGCAACACGGCCAATTGCTGCCTCTCCAAAGTCAGGATCCAATACCTCCTCTGTTGCAAAATCATCATCACCATCCAAACGAACTGTGCGCACCTTGAAACTAGCAGGCATCAATCCCTGTCCAGGACTGTGACAGTCCATTGTTTTCTCCCAACTCTGCAATAAAGGAGTCATTACAGAAAATCAGATAACAAACAAAAAAGGAAGTTCTTAAAATGACTGCTTCCCACAGCAAAAAAAGGGGCTAGCACAATCAATGATTAAATTACCTGCAACTGAAGTGTATGAAGGAGGAAGTTCCGGACAATATCATATTCTCCCTTCAAAAGAAAAGCAATGCCAGAAGGTATGAAGTCTCTAATGAAGACCTGGTCATAATTTAACACACTGGAACTGGTAGGATCATTGGCAGCAATTGTTCCAATAGGACTGCCACAATAATAAACCATAGAATTCCGCAGCAGCTCCCATGCTTCTTCCTCAATAGGATCTACACTGACCTTGGGAGAGGCATCTCTACCTGTTCCTACCGCACCATTAGTTGCCAAACTCTCCTTTTCCTGGTTTAGGGCACCTTTAGATGCAAAACCCTCCTTTTCCCGTGTCGACTGCTGCGCATCCCAAGCTCCAGAACAGTCAGTGTGTTCACCAGACGCCGCCCCATTCAGGTTTAATGTATTTGCACCATCTACAAACCATGTTCCATTTCCTCCTTCATTTACACCACCAACTCTTTCTGCCTGAGGGCCTTTGCACCTCAGAAGCTGCAATCTGTTGATCATTGCATTCACAGACCGATCTCTATCACCTAATCCCTTAAACCAGTGGTTTCCTATACCATTCTGCAGAACATTCGAACACTTGAACATTTTCATACACCTTGAGGCCCTTTTCTTTACACGTTTTATGTGGAGTTTAGAAGAGAATGTCAAATCTGAACTGCGAAAACAAGGGTCAGAGCTAAAAACGCAAGGACCAGCCCCAGACAGAACTTGCAGGATTGCCTCTGTAGTTGCCATCAACAATACGCTTATCAAATAAAATTAATAATCTTCACTGGACCTAAAATCCCTTTGATCAGGATGAGTCTCAGAAACCAGCTTTGACTCGAGATACCTGGATAAAAAACTAAGTTGGAAAGTGTTCTGGTGATGCAATAGTTATCATTTCAGCCATCGTCAATTCAAAACTAGCATCAAAATCTTAAAACACATGCATCATACAAAGGAAAAGACTTGAACTTTACATGGCATCAGTACCTTATCCTCGATAGCAAAAAGTATCCTACAAACTTAAACCAAGCTCGGCTTGATATACCCTTTCTTTCTTTTTCTTTTTCTTTTTTTCATTTTGAAACCCAGACATATTGATCCGAGGAAAGTTTCATTATCTTGTTTCTTCCCCAAGTTTTCTAAGGAACCGACCATGTAAATTAAAAAAGGGTCTCCTTTCAAGCATTCCATTTGTCCATTACAATAATAATAATATAAAAAAAAAAATCACAATGAACCTCTCTAAAATCCACCAAAAAAACATAATTCTACCTCACCCATAACTCAAACAAAACCATCTCCACAAAACTCATATAAAGATTCAAACTTGAATCAGAATTCATGCAAATGATCAATATTTAAACGTAATCAATCTCAACAACCACAAAAACAAGCTTGAACTTTAATGGGTCTTCGCCTTTTTAGCAGTTTATGATCAAGAAATACAAAAACAAGTAAGAGAACAAGGCAACAATACAAACCCAGATAGCAGAACATGCAGAGACAATTATCAAACAAGTGCTTACCAATAAAAAATTGTAGCTAATGAATAAATTAATTGCACGGGAGTTTTTTGCTTTTTGATATTGCAATATCTCTCTTTTGGCTTAAAAGTGAAACAAGAGAGAGAAGCAATCACTGTCAAATCCTTTGTGTGGTTGTTTAATGTTTATGTTGTTTGTGTAAACTTGAGCACGGCTGAGAAAATCTTATATAGTTCTTCAACCTACGTTTCTTTTTTGTCCGTTATTTAGTTAGTTGATTTTCAGATATTATAATCATATTAATTTTAAATAACCATGGCAAGCTTCCTTCTCTTTCTATTTTTGTAGACATCATTATTATTAGGGAGAAGAAAAGTACACGCCGTGTTGAGAAAAAAAAAAGAGACAGATATTTAAAAAAAAATTGTATTATCTTTTTCTTTCAACTTTTTTTTTTGTATGTTATTATAAGAACCCGGTTCAAATTTTATCATCTCTATAGCTATAGATATCTAAGTTAATATTTCTACAGTTTGATCTGAAAAATTTATGGATTAGAAACGAATTGAGATTGAATTTTAAATTAAACTATAAAAATATTAATTTAATAAAATTCAGTTAAGTCAACTAAAATTTTTAAGATTCTATTAATCTAATAGGACCAGATTAACAAGAAGATTTTTTTTAAATAAAATAAAATAATATTATTTTAATAAATACAATCAACTTATGAGTTGGCCAGTGATCCAATGAACCGGGTTTTTCAGAGTTCGAGAATTATGGTTGAGAGCGAATGCCTGGTTCTCGTCAATTGTCCTGCCACTAGCATTCCCTCCGCGCGTGTAGTCAAAATCTTCATGTGGTCCAAACAAAAATACCATGGTTACAGGCTTGTTGGCGGACTGTTGACTAGCCAATCCAGGCCTTCGCAAGCCCACTACATTATTATTATTATTATTAGTTGCACTAAGAAAACCTAAACAAGTTTTATTAAACTACATCAAACATGACTTGTTAATTCAATGACTGTTAGAATCTATTTTATCTCAGTTAAATCTTAAATTAAATTATATAAAAATTAACCTAGAATGATCTCATTAAAAACCCAATTTAATTTTATATTTCTTAAAATAAAAAAACTTTGTTTGATTTTTAAAAAAATCTTTACAAACTTTTTGATTTGAATTAATTGGATTCAATTTACATAAGACTATTCAATTTATAACCTAGATTTTAAACTGAATTATTAGTGGGACCGGGTTTAATAAAAAATTAATATGAATTGTTCCAGAATTTATCCATGAATATTTGACCATAAAAAAATAAAAATTATTAAAAAATTAAAAAAAGAAATGAAAGTACATTATAAATTACAGGTATGTCGACGAATATAATAACATTTGTTTTTTGAAATATTTTTTTTTATTGATATATTAAAATAATAATTTTTATTATTATTTTTGAAAAAATATTTTCAACTTCAATATATTAAAATAATTAAAAAATATAAAAAATTATTTTTAAAAAATTTAAAAAAAGCCATTTAAATACAATTTATTAAATTTTAAAACGTGGTTAAAACTAAATTTTTTAAAAATTTATTTTTTTATGTTAAAAATTATATATTTTTTAATATTTTTAAATTATTTTGATATATTAATTTAAAAATTAATTTTTAAAAAAAAAAAATTAAAATATTTCTAAATAAAATCACTTTAAACCACAGTGTTTACTAAATACTAGCTTTAATACCCGCGCAATGCTGCGGGTCATTTTTTTTTTGTATAAAAAATATTTTAAAAAATAAAAATTAAAAAATATTAGATTTTTTTGCAAAGTTATACCAAAGAATCTTGAGTCTGGCTGCAATGCCTGACCTAAGAATAATATTTATAATATTAATAATAAAATTAAACTTGCATGGCCTAAGTTTAAGCGAGCCTGACTGTAACACCAGACCCAGGAATATTGGATGTGGGTCTAGCTTTAAGGTCGTGTCATAAAAGTGTGATAATTATACAGATTAATTAAAAAAAAAGAAAAAAAAATCAACAAAAAGAAAAAAACCTAGTGAAGAAAAAGAAAAAGAAATTGAATTAATTGGGTTAACCATTTAAACCAGGTTATCTCGTAAAACTTAGGATTTGCGTCGTAAAAGTTTGATAACTAAATAGAAAAAAAAATGACGGGTTTACCCGGAATTAACTGGATTAACCCATCAAACCAAGTTAACCCGTCAAGCCCAAGATACGTGTCATGAAAATCTGAAATTAAATAGAAAAAAATTAACTTTAACAAACTAAACTAAATGAAAAAAATAACTCGTCAAATCAGGTTAATCCATTAAATCCGAGATTCGTATAATGAAAATATGATAACTAAATACAAAAAAAAAATTAACATTAACAAAAACAATCAAAAAAAAAAATCATTAAAAAAATTATAAAAAAAAACAAAAGAAAAAAACAGTCATATAATATAATACAATATAATAATAATTATAATGAAAAAATATGGGGAAAGCTAAAGCTAAATTCTCAACCAACTCAACATTAAAAAAATAAATTTAACAAAGATAATTTAAAAAATAAACATGTGGGGGAAAGACTGTAATCAAATAAAAATCATGTAAGGGAAACACTGTAGTAATCCATAATGTTTTTTTTTTTTTTTTTTGAAAAAAGCTACAAAGCTAAGTTCTCAACCAGCTTAATATAAAAAAAAAAAAAACCGAGATCCGTGTAATGAAAATATAATAACTAAATTAATTTTTTTTTTCACATTAAAAAACTAAATTAAACAAAAAAAAAAGAAAAAAAAAAACACAAAGAAAAAAGCAAAAAAAAAAAAAACCATGGGCAAAAAAAAAAAAAAAAAAAAGTCAAAGTGTTTCACTATGTGCACAGTGATACATTATATGTAAAAAACAGAAGAAACAAAAGCGAGGAAAAAAAAAACAAAGCTGTTACAGTGAAAAACCCATGCGTTAAAAAAAAACATGTAAAAAAAGAAAAAAAAAAGAAAAAAAGGAAAAACTGCTACAAAAAAAAACAAAAAAAAAATGCCACATAAAAAAACAAAAAAAAAAATATTTAGAGTTCTTATTAATAAAAAAAAATAAATTTAACTGTGTGCACATTTAACTAAAAGCATTAAAAGAAAAAAAAACACAAAGAAAAAAGCAAAAAAAAAAAAACCATAGGTAAAAAAAAAAAAAAATCAAGTGTTTCACTGTGTGCACATTGATACATTATATGTAAAAAATAGAAAAACAAAAATAAGGAAAAAAAAAAAAGCTGCTATAGTGAAAAACCCACGCGTTAAAAAAAAATATATAAAAAAAAAAGTTTCTACAGTGAATAACATAAAAAAAAAAAGCAAAAGCAAAAGCCAAAAAAAAAAAAAAAATGTTACAGAAAAAAAAAAGCCATAGACAAAAAAACTGAAAAAAAAAAAAAAAACTGCAGAAAAAAACAAAAACTGCAAAAAAAAAAAAAAAAAGCTTTAGCTACAGTGAATTTCCTACGCGTTTTAGTATATTACTTAATTAATATAAACTTCATAATCGAAAGTCGAAGCCTCTCTCCTCTCTCTACAGATTATTGCTTCCCTCTTCAACTCATCTTCACTGTAAAAAAAGTTGTCAAACCTCGAACCTTTCTAATGGATTGCTGCTTCTTGACCTTCAAACATCAGAAGCTAAGCCAAAACAGACTCTTTCTCCTGCATTTTCAATTCCCATATGCAGGATTTTGCCAGTTGGGAAGCTCAAGGTTAGACTTTCTTACAGTTGTTTAGTAATTTTATTACTACCTTATGTTCTTATCTGTTTTTGTAAGATTGTGTGAAATTCAATGTGGGTTGATGTTGAAACTTGAAGTATCAAGATAATCTGATTTATTTTTTGGAAAAATTGATGACACAGTGATGTTTTATTGATCTTGGATGGTGTAAGGCATGTATAGCTTTATTTCTACCAGCTTCAATGCTGTCAGTGAAAATCTATGTCAAGTTCGATGCACGTGTTTGGTTTCTTGAATTTGATTGTAATTCTGGATTTGGGTTTGTTAAAGTTGTGAACTTGTCGATTTGTTTGATAAGGTGTCGTGGATGATACCGAATGGCATAGGAGCTTAGTTGTCATAAAGGGTTTGATTATTGTGGATGTTACAGTGAATTTTGTGGTTAAGTAAGTTTTGATTGATCGGAAAATAAGTTATAGCATGAAAAATGCTTGGGGGATAGGTCAGAGCTACCTGGGATCTAAGTTACGCTCTGGGGTTGACAAATGGGTGTTTAATGTAAGTTAAGAAAGCTTCTGAAATTGATGTTCTGTCAAAGTTGGAAGTGATTTCTTTGTTGAAGCGTTGTTGATGGAGTGGTCTGAAAAAGGGAATCCTGGATCAAGTTCTTTGCTCGTGTTAAAGAACAATTTGGGTTCTATCTCAGTCTTGCTCCGTGCTTTTCAACTTGGTACAGGGGAAGAGAAAAAAGTCCGAGTAGTTTCATTCTGCTTTTAGTAGCACGTGTACGTCCAGGACCGCTACTGCTGACTGTGGCACTCGAATATCCTAAAATAGTTCATGCTCTTCTTTCTTGCTTCAAATGTTCATGACAGTTGATGGTTATTGGGTGTCGTGCCCTCTATTTAGCATGTTAAGACTCAGGACATAGTTCTTAGATTTGCATACTTGAGGTTATTTCATCAAGACGGGTGCCATGTTCACGAACCATCACCGGAAGGCCAGATATTAGGTATAATGTGGACCTAAATGCCCTCTGATTTCATTATGGATGGCTATGAATATAAGCCAATGATTTGGTTAGGACTTGGGAGTACAAGGCTTGTTTATTATTTACAGGGCGATCAAAATATCACCTCATTCAGATTTTTGAGACAATTATAGCTGATCAAGCTGGAGTGCTGCCTGTTGTAGTTGGAAATATCTGGAGGAAGCTCATGATTTTATTTCTTTGATGATGTCATATGCTTTCACTTTACATGGCCTCTCATCCCCGTCGACTTCTTGTGCTGGGTAAGTTGATGGATACTCTATCTTCTGTTGCAGTTAGCTATGTGATACTCGCAGATATAGGCTCATACTTAAAACTTTATTGACTTAATCACTGTAGATTCTTGTTCAAGGGAAATTCCTTGATCAATATTGAACTGAATCCAAATATTTGATTTGTTGAGAAAAAACACAGAGCAGCATTATGCAAATTCTTTGAAGAGCAAAATGCAGATTTGGAAGTATTTCTGCTCTAGCGTGTACACCGGGCAATCTCATTGGCGTGGATCCATAGGGGCAATTTTCTTGCCGGTGCAATGCTACTGGGAGGTTACTGCAATTTGGAATGCACACATTAATTTGCAGCTAACGAGTCCAAGTCTTGGCCTTTCTTTCCACAGCACCAAGGTAAAGAGTCCAAGTCTCTTAACAAGCCCTTGTCTTTCTTTCCCTTGCATCGAGGTAAAATGAGTAAATGCAATATGTTTCTTATATTATAGATTTTGTGCTGTTTACAGATCTTATACATTTCTTATTCACTGTCTTCACATTTTTTGCATCTCGGTACATTGAATTTACCTAAATCCTTAGATGAAGTCAACCTTTTTGGTTTAGGGCCAAGTTTGACCCTTTGGAGGCGAAACACTGATGTGCCAACTAACCTTTAAGGTGGGTTGAATCATGCAAAAAGAGAGAAAAATCATCATATGTATTGCAAATTTAACCTTCTCCATTGTGTGTTAGATTCTTGTTTCTTTTTCAACTAGAAAAAAAATCTGTATTCAATTCTGTGGGAAGCATGGGAGAACATTTAGATGCCCTTCTCTCATTTTTTTTTGAAAATTCTCACAGCATGGTCCACACCACCTTGATGTGTCTTGGTCCATTATGTTCATCAAAAGGAGAAAAGAGGGAGAATTGTCTAGACTGTTGTGGTTGTGGCTGGGTAATCTGTATGGTTGGGTCCTTATAGTAGAAGCTTTGTCAAAAAGGAGAAGCATGTCATGTAGACAACTACTAAATCATCCACCCAATTAAAATTGCTAGACTAATTTTGATCTAGTTTATAATTTGATATGTAAGGATTTATTTGTTAAAAAATAATTTAGGAATTATATTATATTTACTGTAAAATATGATGATAAAAATACTTTTAATTAAGGATTTTTTGTAAATAATTAAATAAATTTAGAAACTATCAAGGATCAAAATGTATATCAATGTAAATTTTATGCTACATGAACATGATACTTGTCAATTTTTAATAATGACAAAAATATAACTTACATGGATGATATTAAGATAAAAATAGTATGAAAACCTTTTAAATAAATCAAATAAAGGGATGCGTAAAAGCTTACATTACAAATAAATGTCATTAATTTAATGCGTTTTTAAATGAAAATTAATTTAAAAAATACTTTAAAAAACAGATTATAACACAAAAACAGACACTTATATTACATGCTGGAAAAGAAATCAACGTAGTTGTGTTGTTTTAATAGATTGCTGGTGAAGATTAGATTACGCAATTGAGATGAGCTAATGCTTGATGACTTTGTGTCAAACCAGTAGGCTGGAATTTAGGGTGAAATTGTTTCTTATATTATAGATTTTGTGCTGTTTACAAATCTCAAACATTTCTTATTCACTGTCTTAACATTTTTTTGCATCTCAGTATATTGAATTTACCTAAATCCTTGGAAGAAGTAAACCTTTTTGGTTTAGGGCCAATTTTGACCCTTTGGAGGCGAGACACTGATGTGCCAACTAACCTTTAAGGTAGGTTGATTGAATCATGCAAAAAGAGAGAAAAATCATCATATGTAGTGCAAATTTAACCTTCTCCGTTGTGTGTTAGATTCTTGTTTCTTTTTCAACTAAAAAATAAATAAATCTATATTGGATTCTGAGGGAAGCAGGGGAGGAAATTTAGATGCCCTTCTCTTCAGTTTTTTGAAAAATCTCACCGCATGGTCCACACCACCTTGATTTGTCTGGGTCCATTGTGTTCATCAAAAGGAGAAGGGAGGGAGAATTGTTTAGACTGTTGTGGCTGTGGCTGGGTAGTCTGCATGGTCGGGTCCATAGAGTTAAAAGAATAGAAAAGGAGAAGCATTTCATGTAGACAACTATCAAATCATCACCCATTTAAAATTGCCTCACTAATTTTGATCTAGTTTATGATTTGATTGTCAAAATTTAATTTAGGAATTAAATATATTTATTGTAAAATATGGTGATAACAATACTTTTATTTAAGGGTTTTTTTTGTAAGTAAATAGCATCAAAATATATTTCTCATTGAGAATTTTATGCTACATGAACATGATACTTGTCGAATCTTAAAGATGACAAGAAAATATAACTTACATAGATTATATTAGGATTAAAATAGTATAAAAACCTTTGTCTGTTTGTTACGGGGTGCGTTCAATGGTTATTTTCAATGTTTTTTTTTTTTTTTTTTATATCAGCATATTAATTTTTTTGAAAAAATAGTTAAAAAAATACTATTTTGGTGATTTTTTCTACGAAAACAATTTAAAAATTACTTTTAAATACAAATTGTAAAGCAGAAATAAACAGTCAAATGGTCGAGAAGAAATCAACGTTGTTCTGTTTGCATTAATAAATTGTTGGAAAAGATTAGATTAGGCAACTAAGATTAGTTAATGCTTGATGACTAATGTCATGCTCTGTCGTCAAACCACTAGCCATATTTTAGGGTGGAAGTGGTGCTCCGTAAGTCACTGCCGCAAGTTTCTCCGTGACGGTGACATCGGCAAGGGCTCTGCACCTTCCACAAGAGCATCACAAATCCATTACTTCTGCACAGTGCACACAGTATTTTCCTGCTTTTTTATTACTGTTTCTTTATTTTTGTATTTTAAAATATTAATATATTTTTATTGTTTTTAAATCATTTTAATGTGTTGATATTAAAAATAATTTTTAAAAAATAAAAAAATATTATTAACATATATTTTAACATAAAAAATTATTAAAAGCTTTTAATTTTACTCACTACAGTACATTACTAGATCATGATTTGTATTTTTTTGTAAGTGGCACAAATCATTTTCTTTGTTATCGTTTCTTTTAAGACAACAGTTTACTGTTCCACAACAGAACATAAATCATTACATAATCCTTTTCTCCCGTGAAAAAGCACCAACAGAAGGATGCCACTGCTACTCCTGTACTGTCAGCTTTTGACTGCTATAATTAAATTATCTGGTTGACAAATTTGATCTAAAGGATAATCTTAAAAGGTGTCCAAATTTGCAAGGACTGACGTCCTTTACAGGTTTCTGGGTTCTATAGGCAGTTATTTTAAAGTATATTTTATTTAAAAATATATTTAAATAATATTTTTTATTTTTTAAATTTTATTTTTAATTTTAATATATTAAAGTGATTTAAAAATAAATTTTTTTTTTAAAAAATAAAAAAGTTTAGAAATGCGCGGCGATGTTCACAAAGAAGCCCTGGGTGGGTTCATTTCATCGTAGGGTTGGTAGAGTTATTGCTTTTAAACTCAAAATTACCATTTGCCCCTTATCATTTTATCTAGCGGTCTGTTTTACTAAAAGCTGTGCACCGGGTGTTAAAAACATGTATTTTATATTCTTTAAGAAAAATTACTCTTTTAATTGTTTTTATTCATTCTTTTTGGGATTTGAAAAATTATAGTTTATATTGATAATTTAACATATAAACAATACATATAGTAAAATCTAGGATATAAATTATAATTTTAAAAAAATGAAAAGTAAATATAAATGCAACTAAATTATAAAATAGTTAGGTAATTTTCTCTATTTTGCATTACGTAAATAAACGGGCTTTTACTACTGTGAACCTCCCACCCTGTTCTTTTTTACTTTCAAATTCATCGAAGTATTTCTCGTCTTAATTGACCTCTCACCCTTTGAAAACTCCATTTCTTATCTGCCTTGATTTGAAAAGTTGACCCAAACAATTTACAATCTAAAATCTAACACTAATCCAAATTAAATTTTAACTTGAATAAAAAAAAATCAATCCAATTTTTATTTAATTTTTTTAATTATCTAGTTTGATTAAATTCAATCATATCAATATAAAAAATAATGTAAATTGAAAGTTTGTGGTATTGTTGTAATGGTTGTTTTTAAAATGTTAATGATTATTTTTAATATTAATATATTAAAATAATATAAATTTTTTTAAAAATAATTAAAAATAAAAAAATTAATTTTTTTTAAAGCAATTTTAATTTTAAATGCTAAATGCGTAACCCTCTTCACAGACGTCTAATGACCATGATCCAAGTCTATGAATTTTTTCATTTCCCTCTCAAACCATCCACAACATCAAGGACATTCAAGTCTTTTCATCATGAATCCCAAAATATCATCTCCGCTATAAAACTCCCCTTCTCTCTCTAAATCCCGGAACCTATCGAATGGTTCGAACCAAACAATCCGGATCCTTAAAACAAATCTCGACCATCCATCTCTCAATCCAACGGCAGTGATAAGTCGGTGAGTTGGTTCCCTCCCTCATGTTTCCTTCTTTGTCAGTCATAAACCCTAGCCAGCCCCCACCAGGAGATAGAAAGAAACACACACAAATGCCCTCTCTCCCCCTCAAGCAAACACCACCATCAATAACCACAACAAAACAACAGGATTTACGTGAGTCTCTTTTATTTTCAAGAAAGATTCAATCTCTTTAAGAAAACCCTTCTTTTCTTCTCTCTTTGTAAAGAGACCCCTCATCTTTTGTTTTCAAGATTTATTCTTGTTTTCTCCGAAATTTTTAGATTTTTATTTGGGGTTGTTTGTGGGCTTTTTATGTTTTGTGAATCTGAATCGGTTTTTTTGTTTAGTTTTAAATTTTGGGTACGATGTTGTTTGTTTTTGAGACCATACTGTCTGCTACTTACGTGTGGGGGGCTGATTCCGAGTCAAGTCTGAGTTAACCCAGTTTCTTTTAGACCACAGTGAGTCGATTGTTCTTAGATCTGAGCGAGTAGAGCGCCCCCATGGACGTTTCTGCTCCTTTCTCCTCTTTTTACGGACCGTGAACCTTGTCGCAAAGAGAACCGAAACTCTTTATTTTTACCAGTAGAGCACTGAGTGAATTTTGTGAATCGGTGGTGAGTTGACTCGGGGTTACTCCGTGAGTTGAGGAGCGAGAAGATCGAGACTAGGGTAGGTCTGAACGGGGGCCGAACGGCGAGAATGCCTTCGGTGGGGTTGCGGAGGACGACGAGGGTGTTTGGGGTAATTAAGGGAGTTGATGGGGCTCGGGTGTTGAGGTCTGGGCGGCGTTTATGGCAGGAATCTGGTGATGGCAAGCTCAGGAGAAGCAATGATGGCGACGAGTGGTACCGCACTATAATCAAGAACGACAACAACTATCAGACGAAGAATCAAAATAAAAATAGTGATCTGAAGTACAAGGAGAATAGTGGGTGGGCCCATGACGATAAACTGAAGAAAGATCTTGGTGTTGTTATTGCCATTGCAGCGCCTAAGAGAATTAAGAGCGTTAAGAGTGAGAAGAAGTTTGGGATTGTTTATAGGAGGAAAAGGAAGAGACTTGGTGGTGAAAAGAGTGAAGATTCGGAGGATAAGAAGTTTGGGATTCAGTTTTCACGTAGGCAGCGAAGGAGTCTGGATGATGAGAGTTCGGAGAGTCTCGTGTGTACTCCTGAGCTTGTTGTTTTAGTTGACGATTTTAGTTCTAGTAGTAGTAATGGGTTGTCTTGTTTTTTGAGTTCGGTTTTGAGGTATATTAAGAGGGTCAATTTGAGCCTTTCTGAACTTGCTGATTTTCTCTTGTCGGAGCCAATCAGCAGTGTTTTTGCCTCGAATGGTCTTCATTTTGCGCGGGTAAGTGTTGGTTCATTTTATATAATGGCTGTATTCTGCCCAAGTTGTACAGCTGTTTCTTTTTATATATATGCGGGTGAGTGTTGGTTCTTTTTATATAACTGTTGTCTTTTGTGCGGTTATGTCCACCATTTGAAGGAGAAAGTGTCAATTCTCTCTGTTCATTTGATCCGGCTTAATATAAGTGACTTTTAGCTTAGTTTGTTGTTAAAAGAAAGTTTTTGAATTTAGGTTTTGATCGGTATTTTAAATTTGAATGATATATACTTACCTGACATTGCTCTCACCCCCTCTCCCTTTCTAAATTTTTCTTTCAGGATCTTTCCGCTGATAGAATTGGAATTTGCAAGTTTTTTGGGACCAGGCAGCTTCTGCCAATGTTTTCTGTGGATTTTTCTTCAATTCCTTTGTGTTTTGTGCACATGCATCTCAGTTTGTTTGTTAGGTTTAAATTTCTGTCTCCCATACCTGTAAATAACTCGTCGGATGAGGATGATGAGGATGATGATGTAATGATGAGCGGAAGTAAAGTAGATCAATCATGCATGACCATGAAAACAGATTTTGCTCTGAAAATTACAGCGGTGCCTGAAATTGATAATTTTGGGAGTAAGGCAGTTGTACATCCATCTGTTAGAGCTTCCAAGTTAGCTGGTCGAAGCACCCAGTACAGAAATGGATTAAATTCCCGTGGTATTCAGAAAAGAAGGAGCTCACTCAGGAGAGGGAGACCTAGAAATTCTGCCATAGCTGGCCTGCACAAAGCTAGTGGTGCTTTGGTTTCTGATTTGATTAGTAGTAGGAGAAAAGGTATACCTTTCTCTTCTGTTGTGTCTAAGAACAAACTTAGAAGGTCAATTCGAAGTAGCCCTGCAGCAAACATCAAAGAGATTAATTCTGCTGCAGTTGGAGTGAAGAAGGACATGAATATGTCTAGCTGCTCTGCAAATATACTGGTTTCCGAATCAGACAGATGTTACAGGATAGAAGGGGCCACTGTCATGTTTGAATTCACTGGTTCAAGGGAGTGGGTGCTCGTGGTGAAGAAAGATGGGTTAACCCGATACACCCATCTGGCACAGAAAAGCATGAGGACTTGTGCTTCCAACCGTTTCACTCATGATATAATTTGGACTGGGGATGACAATTGGAAGCTAGAATTCCCTAACCGACAGGACTGGTTCATTTTCAAGGAATTGTACAAGGAATGCTCTGATTGCAATGTTCCGGCTTCTGTTTCCAAGGTCATTTCTGTGCCTGGAGTGCGAGAAGTGATAGGCTATGAGAATGGTAGCGGTGCTCCCTTTTTTAGACCATATGCTTACATCTCTTCAAAAAATGATGAGGTAGCTAGAGCTTTGGCAAGGAGCACTGCAAGTTATGACATGGATTCTGAAGATGAGGAGTGGCTTAAGAAGTATAATAATGACTTTTTAGCAGAATCTGATCATCTTTCAGAGGATAACTTTGAGTTATTGATTGATGGTCTTGAGAAGTCATATTACTGCAATCCAGATGACTTCACTGATGAGAATGCAGCAGCAAAATACTGTAAGGATTTTGGTTGGAGGGAAGTGGCTGAAGCTGTGTACAGTTACTGGATGAAAAAACGGAAACAGAAATGTTCACCATTGCTCCGAGTTTTCCAGGTAAATGTTTTGTTATGTCTCACTTATCTGCTGTTGGAATTGAATAACAGTAGCCTTTGATATCTGCAGTTTGAATTGAATATCCTATCATTTCACCTCTGTAACATCTTTAAAGTAAATTTTGCATCAATTACAGATTGAGGAGTTTCAGAAAAAATTCATGAACTACCTTATCATTATCTGTCTCTCTCACACACACAACATACACGCATAATTATTAATTTTCCTTGACTTTTTTTGCATCGGTGAATCATGTTTTAGCCATTTGAGGGGTTAGCTTGGCATGGCTATAGAATTTTCAAAACTATTCAGTGCATTTTTTGTATTGCTAATATTTGCTTTTATTTCAACTGACTATGGAGTTACAAAAAATGCAACTTTGTGAAAAATTTCCATCATAATAACCATAGTAAGAAAACATTGATCTGTAAACACACCCAGCTTTTATTTCAAATAACCCTTTGCCACAACTATGGCATCAATCGCCTTGCTAATAGGCTGGAAAAATATTCATTTAGCTATAATATTCATCATTTGGGTGAAAAAAATGAAAGGAATGGTAAATAAATGATTTCAATTAAGATAATGTTGTGACACATTTTCTGCCTTCTTACAATTAACTACCCATCAACTTTGTCGTGGCTACAAGAACCTGAACCACCTGCTTCTTGTGAAAAGTTAATTTCCTGGTGTGTTGATGTAAAATTACCATTATATTCTTGCTAGTTGTTTTTCATGTCATTTAGATGGAACTTTAAATTCCATGTCAGTTCCTGTAGACTTTCTCATTCTTCTCCCCTGCAGAATTTATTGCTTTACATGCATGCTAATTGTGTCTGGTAATGGTTTATATTGGTTAATCTGATCAAAATTGATGGTCCTTGCTACCAGGGGCATCAAGCTAAGAAAACCCCAGTGATTCCAAAACCTGTTCTGCGTAAGAGAAGGTCATTCAAACGACCTCCCAGTCAATTTGGAAGAGGCAAACAACCAAGTCTATTGCCAGGTAAGATCTCTCTTACTTTTAGAAATTTTTTATCTAGTCAACGCATCTCTAAACTTACTCTATTTCTTAGTCAAGTATGCATGTGTTAAGGATTTTCATACCAAATGATACCCAGGAATTTGAATAAAAAAGTTATTTTCTAGTGATGTATTTTACTGATTCCTGTCCTGGCCATTACTGTAGTCCGGTTCTCAGGTTTATTCTTTTGTTTGTTAGTTGTATATTATAATTATTTTTGTTCAGTATCTACACTCTGTATGGTTTGCTTCCCACTTCACTGTTATTTATCATAAATTAACATTTTATCATCTGTAATTCTATTGCTGAACAGCAATGGCTGCTGAACAAGATGCTTTGGAAGGATATAATTCCATGCATAAAATCGAAGAAGCTGAAAACTCAGCAAAGAGATCTTTGGAAGCTGCCATCCTCAAGCGTAGAAGGGCTCAGTTGCTCATGAAGAATGCAGATTTGGCAACCTATAAAGCTGCAATGGCACTTAAAATTGCTGAAGCTGCTCTTTTTGCCAGTTCAACTGATGTTGCTGTCACCCAATTATGTGATTGATTGGTAATGGCTATTCCTGTTGCTACTACTAATTGAGTTGAACCAATAATTACTACGGGAAGGAATGCAGCCCCATTGCTGTTTTTGATGCCTTTGGAGGACAACCCTAAGTATTGTAATTTTGTATAGATTTTGATTGAATGTACATTCTGTATCTGTAAACCTCACGCCAAATGTTTTTACAAGGGAATTTGGTTGATGTCCTTGGAAAAAATTCAAAAAAAAAAAGAGAAATTTACAGGAAATGTTTTTTTACGTCACTGGCGAATCTTATATCTTTGGCATATTGGTCAAGAAACGTGCATTTTTCATTACCCTGATTGCTCCATGCTCCATGGATGCATTGTTTATTCACAATTTAGCCAGGTTAGTCTCTCTTCCCAAATTGATCACTATGATACTTTGTGGATGTTTTCTGGTCTCTGGTTTTCTTAGCTCTCTGTTTATGATAGCGACATTGAACCTGAGAAACATAAAGTCACACATGGAGAAAAGGTCCCTTTCTGCAACACCTGAACACGAGTTATGGACTTATGGTCAAGGCTTGAATTGCGATCCCTGGTGCTGTTGTAGCGTAGACAGCATACAGGGATATTAGCCATACATTCGTCGAAGAATAGGCTCTGGTTAGGTGAATCATCATGACCCCTTTTTCTGGTTTGTTCAACGTTTCTTGGAGTTCGTACCACCCTGATGGCGACCATTTGCTGTGATCTGATATTGGCTGGAGCTTACCGGGACATAATGTGGATCGTAGTTGGTTCTACTCATGATATGTTGTGAGATAAACTAGGTACTTGGAAGCAAAAAAACAAAAGATGGAAATAAAAATGGAACACTGTTTTGAAGAACCAGTGGAGTCACTGTGCTTTTTGATGGACCTTGTAGCCAACGGTCCATGTTAGTGTCCTGAAAGCCTATCATGTGAGTGTTTTCACAGGCCCTGTGATGATGTTTTTGCCTTACACAAATCATCTGCTTGTGTTTTCCTTTTCCAGTTTCACAATTTTTTAAAAAAACAATACGTCCAATACCTGAGTCTATAGTGTGTCAATTTTTGGGCCATACGTTAGGGTTATCTAGGTATTAGGGTAAACATTGGATTGGTCATGAGATAGATTAAACATTTGGATGACTAACCAAAGTTTCGAAAGGGAATATTTTTAGAGCTAATTTGAAGAGTTTTAAGCGCAATTTTTCAAGTTAAGGACATGAAAAATATTTTTTTTATGAATTCCATAATTTAACCAAAACAGACCGATTGAACATATGTTCAATGTATGAAATCTAACTAGCTAGGATACATTAATTGTAAAAAATAAATGAATAAAAAAAAAAAAACTCTTTCAAGTCCAAGGGTTTGTCGCCTGTGAGGGGTTTGATTTATTGTCAGACGATCGACAATGATAAGCAAGGAGTCTTCAGGGCAGGCATTTTTATTTTATTTTAGATGTTGCCAAGTAACCAATGAAGCCTGTCTTGGATTTCTAGGGTGTGTTGGAGAACATAATGTAAATTATGTTTTTCAAAATTTTAATTTTTTTATAAATAATTTTTTTTTTCATGTTTTCACGGAGTTTTGATGTGTTAATATTAAAAATAATTTTTTTTAAATAAAAAAAATTTATTTTAATATTTAAAAAAAAAAAAAAAAACAATTGAAACTGTTATTACTATTACAATGTAATATCAAACACTGATCCTTAGTTTGGATGTCAAAGTGAGAAAAAGGTGTTCCTCTTTTACAGATTTCCTGAAAGACAACAAAAAAGGGTTGATATTGGAGTTTGCTGCTCATATCCTTCACCAGTTATAGGTAGATTCCTGCATTGTATTAATGCTAATGGCTGGGATTTAGATAAATAAATTTGACTGTACTGACTTCAACAGCTTTCTGCAAAGAAACCTGCTGTTTCTCTTCATCCCATGTCACCAATAATTTTTTTTTTCTTGATCTCCACTACTCAAGACCATATAGTTGACTCATAAGTTTACTATCAATGCATAACTTCTACATGATCATGTTCAAGAAAGATTTTTATTCAATCAGCGTGGCAAAACTGCTATCTTAATCATTTTTGTGCTTATAATTTGCAGTTGCAGAGCAAGCGCCTAAGCAACGAGGAATGGTGTTGCCCTTCCAGCCCTTGTCACTTGCATTTAATCATGTGAATTACTATGTTGATGTGCCTGTGGTAAGTATATCTCTAATCTATTTTGTACTATCACTTACAACAGAAAATATAAAGATCACGAAAGAACATTGATGAAATGTCCGTTTAATTTTTATTGAGAAGTTCATCATTCAAGTAGATTGTGAACTTTTTGGTGATAATAATGAAATCTAGGTTTTTTATTTATCAGGAAATGAAAATGCAAGGAATTGAAGAGCTGTTACGTGATGTTAGTGGTGTTTTCAGGCCCGGTGTTCTAATAGCGTTGGTTGGTGTAACTTGTAAGTGGTGCTGGAAAGACAACTTCGGTGGATGTTCTCGCTGGTCGGAAAACTGGAGGGTACATTGAAGGAAGTATCAGCATTTCTGGGTATCCAAAAAAGCAAGAAACTTTTGCTCGGGTTAGCGGTTACTGTGAGCAGAATGATATCCATTCTCCGTATGTAACCGTCTATCTTAAGCACTTGCAAACTCTTGTCAACAGACACAAGTAACAAGACCTGTTCAATTTGCTTGGAGCAATGTATTCTGCTGTCATTTTCCTCGGAGCCACCAACACTTCCTCAGTGATGTCAATCGTGTCGATAGAAATAACAGTCTTCTACCGTGAAAGAGCAGCTGGAATGTACTCCGAACTGCCTCGTGCATTTGCTCAGGTAAAATAAGCTAAAACTTTGGTGTAATTTTTGCGGACACCAGAAAACGTTCATAAATGGATAACCGATCCTATCTTGTGCCTTACAGGTTGCCATAGAGGGAATTTATGTTGCAATCCAAACTTTCGTCTACAGTATATTGCTCTACGTGAAGATTGAGTTCTCATGGGAAATTAAGAACTTCTTGTGGTTCTATTTCTTCATATTCACTGCCTTCATGTACTTCACTCTTTACGGGATGATGCTTGTCGCTCTCACTCCAGGCCACCAAATTGCTGCCACCTGTTGTCTGGCTTCCTCGTCCCCAGAACAGTGTGTTTTACCGATGAATTTTTACGGAGTTCTTAATGCCTATCTAGGATATTGTAGAAAAAAAAACTGAAACCTGACAACTCTAGTTTGCAGCAAATTCCTATCTGGTGGAGGTGGTACTACTGGGCTTCTCCAGTCTCTTGGACAATCTATGGCCAACCTCTTAGGTGGGCAACCTCAAAAAAGTAATCGAGGTGCCGGAAGACAGTCCAACCCCAGTAAATGTGCTTCTTAAGGCAACATAGGATTTGAATATGGCTTCCTCGGAGCCGTTGCAGCCGCCCATATCGGTTTTGTCTTACTCTTCTTGTTTACCTTTGCCTACGGAATCAAGTATCTCAACTTCCAAAGAAGATAGGAGAGAGAGTCTCGAAAGAATCTTGCAGACTCTGTCGTGTCTGAAATCTGGACAAATTTATCAGTGGCTTGCTAACTCGCTTGCCTCCCTTAAATTTTTTATTTCTTCATGTCTTGTATTTTCAACTGGCATGATCTGACACGGCTAATCCTTGAAGTGGTGGTGAATTAGCTGTGGTAGCCCTGGACCTGTGTATACTCCACATTCATATAAATCAGCAAAAAGATAAAGAAAGAAACATGAATCAAGCTATCCAAGCTCAGTCCAACTTTGTTGGATATGATGTAAGGTTATTTGCTGCCAAAGGAACAACAACAGAGTGAGAAGATAAGACAGGAAAAGACACAACACTTAAAGATGATGCACTCAAGAATGAGTCTTCCGCAAATGAGCAGGCCCTAATCTTCTCTCTCTCTTTTTTTGAGAAAAGGAACGGTTCTAATCCAACGCATTTCATACTCCACAAATTATAGCAAATTCTGTAAGAAATTGAATTGTCAAACACGGTATGGAATTCCATTAGGTAATATCTGAATAGGGAAAGAGTTGCATAACAATGATGTTCCAAGTCTAGATCTGTATAGATAGATTAGAATTAGTGTTGTACTACCAATAGACTACAGATAAAGGTGGATAACTTTTGCACATAATTTTCTGTCTTCACAACAAAGATATTCCAAATCTTAAGATGCACACATAGCTTAAGGTAGTACTGCACTACCAATAGACTAGAACTAATGATGGAGAAACATTTTCACAGAAGATTCCTCCTGAAGGAACTTGGAATTGCTTCACCATGTTTTAAGTCAATATTTGTCATCAGCTATTTTATTCAGCGACTTATCATCAGTTTTAACAGGAGCATTTGCCAGCTCTTGAATTTCCTTCTTGCTCTTTATTAGAATCCTCTTCTTGGTATTAAAATCAAGCCTGTCCAAGTCCTCGGCAATTCCCAGGTACCCGTATAGTAGGTGCTCCTCCAACTGGCCTCCTTGAGTTTCTTCTTCCAAACTATTGCTGTTGTTAATGTTGTTGGATGTGTTATGCTCAAATTCTTCTCTCCCGTGTTTCTTCTCTGCAAAATATTTGTGAAGCTTCTCTGCATTTCCGAGTCCAGTAAAAGTTCCCAAAAACTTTACCAACATAACACTTTGGTCAGCAGGTTTTCCTAGGCATACCTTGATTTTACCCCCAACAAGACCTTTACCTGTCATCATGCAAAGAGCCAAGGGATGCAGTGAATTAGTAGAAGTGAAACAGAATGTTAGGCTGGCAAGTCCTAAATATACAGCTGCTTCAAACAGTGCAGAAAAAATTTAAAACATGAAATATATGCTGTTCTTCTTCCTTGTATGTTCAAAGGCTATTTGAATTTAAACCAATCTTTTCTTCATCAGCATTAGAAAGATGTTCTTTACATCCATCCCCACTCAAATTTGATTTTAGCACAACTGTATTTCAGTATCTAATCAAATAAATTGGGACTTACCTCTCAGAAAAGCCTCAACCCCTTCAATAGGTATGACCTTCTGTTGTTCTGGGTTGTTGTTTGACATAGAAATGTTGTGGATGACAACAAGTGGAGGCCAGAGCATCAAATCCTCTTTCTGAGCAAAAGCTTCTTCATCAGGCAAGATCTCAGGAACACATGTTATTGCGTCACAAGGCACAGAACTATTCCACCCCATCAAAACACATATTGCCTTGTGAAGACCCAAGTGTTGCGCTCTCAGCCCAATCTTGTGGGACATAAACGCATGCTGTACCAGGTTTTGAGCAGCCATGAACTCCTTTGATGAGCTGTTAAAAGTACAGACATGTGAACATACAGCAGTGGGGTGCACACTATATTTCGACAATGCCAAAAGGAACTTGATGGACAAGCATAACATCCATCAATAAGTATAGTAAAGAAATTAACATGAACGAATATTAATGTTTCATGAGCCAATTTCTATAAGTTGCATAGAATAAGCTTCTTTTTATTGAAAGAAAATGAAGTCCTTCACAATACCCCATGCCTACTGAAAACATATGCAAGGTGAACAAGCAAATATCACATCGGCATTCTTTGAGAAATAAAGTGCTAGTGCCTTACAATTAAACAGAATTAACATGTCCCCAGGCAGTACAAAATGTGCAAAACAGTTAGCCCCTTTTCTCCGACCAATTGGACCAGCTAACTAACTCAATCTTCCCTTTCTGATACATCAATAACTATAGCACCCCATTCTTCTTCTAGAATAGCCACCCACAACATACCTCCAGTGTAATTCTTCTTCTGCTTCCAGCAGCGTAGTGTCATCCAGTTACACATTATAAACATTTGCTAATAGTTATTATATTGCCAATTTTTTTGGCATTTAAATGCCATGTCAAACAACAGCTTAAGAGAAAAAAAATTTTGTCAAACAGAACTTGTAATTCTTGATCACTCTTAAGTCCATCAACATGCACACAACAATCATTTATGTGACTTTCAATGAAAGAATTACTCTGACCAATCACCTCTCACCAAGTAATAACATTTACACAAGGATTACCCAGCAAGTAATAGCAAACATAACACAGAAATAAATGAAAAACCATAAGGATTCCCAGCAAGTAATAGTAACATATCACAGAAATAACTAAAAAACATGTCTTTTGGGTTACGCCAAACTCACCTGATTCCCGCTGTAGGACAAACTAGGAAACTCCTGAATCAAAATATGGAAATGCTCTCCACTTTAAAAATGCATATCACAGAAAAGAAAACAGACCTTTTGCCACATACGATGCAGAACAAACTACCAGCTTTTCCTTGCTCCTTGTATCTTCTTCGAACTGCTGTGTTCAAATTTAATCTTTTTGAAAACAGTAAGAAGGCTTCATCCACCAGTTGCTTGAATTCCTCAGAGCCCTCACGTGGTTCAGCCTCCCCAAGATTTACCCAATCTTCTGGCTGGTCATCATCATTTATATTTGCATCATTGCCATAATCATCATTTCTTTTCCAAATCCTATGCTGTCTATGAGCACTTTTTTTATCAGTCTGGTGTGAGTTATACCAACTTAAAGGACCAGATCTCGGATGACCCTTCATATATTTAGCACCAGGTTTATAATCTCTAATCAAATCCCTTTGTGCATGCACCGAGGAATCTTGAGAAGACAACCAGTCTTCAGATGCAGAATCTCCAAAATTATCTCTATCGTATGTCCTTTTAGCATTTCTATATGCACTCTGGTCAAACCTCCGAGTCCTGGACACATGTAAAGCACCTGTATCTTCATCTACCCATTCCTCACCACTTTCATAAAGATCTTCAAATTCTTGAGGTAAATTCCGTTTGTTTGACACAATATTTCTTGTATCATGCCTATTTATATCTTCCTCCACAATGTACTTTCTGTCATGCCTATTTATTTCTTCCTCCATTACATAGTTTCGGTTGAATGCCTTATCTGGTGGCTCATACGAGGCAAGCTCTCCCCTCATTCTTTGCCTCTGGGCAGTAAGTCTCTTCATTTCCATGTCATATATTGGCATAGGAGGATCATGCAATATTTCCTTTTGAAACTGTGGGCCTGCATCTCTTCCAAACCCATAATTTGGTCTCAAATGGGGACCTTGGCGATCCTGTGTCACACCCGAATGAGATCTCCTATTATCTTGTAACTCTCCCTGTCCACGATCAACTTGAGTATATGCTGAACCCAAATATTCCACATTGTGCTTTGATGTGTTTTGTATTCTGCCTGTATCAAGGTTCTCCATGGGTGCTTGCCTTTGTATTGTGGGATGGTCAAATACAGTGCTCCTTCTCATGTTTATAAAGGAACCATCAGTGTGATCAGTCCTGTCTCTAACTTGGTGCATACTCATTCTTGAAAATTCTCTATGCTCAAAATCTGTTTGAGCATGCTCATAGTTCAATGGAGAAGGTGGAGACATCATTCTGTGTACATCATCAGATGGATATGCATGATTGTCATCCACAATTTCTTGTGATTTGGAGTAAAAGTAATGATCATGCGAGGGCCTTTTAGGATTATAGGCACCCTGCGGATAACTTGTCATAATTCTCTTACTAGCCTCATAGTCTCTTATGTCCATAACTGACCTTTCCCTATATGTGTTAAAATTCGTAGGTTCTGTGAGTTTTATGCTGCTCCTTGGATATTCATCTGAAGCAGCTAAGGGCATGCCTTCTCTATAAGAACCTGGAAACTCGCTCCGTGAGAATCCAGAAGATGAACCAGCAAAATCTTTATATCGAGGAGCGCTTTCCAAATCCTTAGAGTGAGGAGCTGACATCCTGGTGTACGGAACATGTCTTGAATGAAACCTAGGTTTTTCCCCTTCTTCGTAAAATCTCCTGGCCGGAACCTTATCTGATGGTATAGTCTCTTGAAATTGAAGTTCTTCATCATCAAAGTGGCCAATGTCCATATTCCGAGACATTGACTGTATATGTGATCCAGTATCTCCATAATTTGAGTTGGGAACCAAATCTCGAGGCACCCGATATGACCCTCTTATCATACCATCTTCCACAGGCACTGATTTCTGCCCCATCATGCCATGCCCATCAATACCCACGACCCTGTTGTCACGATAATCCTTCTCTTTACTCGCTCTAGAAGATCCAGCATGATGATCATATCCATAGCCTCGCTTCAATCTATTACTTTTACCATCAACATGTTCCTCAACTTGCCTGTATTTCCTATGCACAACCCCCTCATCAAAACGAGGCTTTTTACGCTCTTGGGCGTACTGTGGGGAACCAGACCGGACTTTTTCAGTCCTACCGGCACCCAAATGCCAACTAGAGTCCCTTCTTTCGGTCGAGCTGCTCCTTCCCTCCCCATGAACTACCTTTCTAGTACCCTCAACCTTACTACGAGGGCTTGAACTCCTTCGCTGCTGCACGCGTGGAGACCGATCCACTGCGTGACGGCGAGGAGCAGGATGAGACTCATGTCCAACTTCAGTTCTATGTTGATTACGTGTCTTTGCAGATGGAGACTGCGCGATGTAATCTTCAGGCTTCCTAGACTGCATCTTTCTTAATTACTAAGAGATAAAAAGCAAATCCGCTATCTATATCTATATAAAGCCTTAAGCTTTTGATCATATAGAATCTATCATAAATTCATAAAACAATAAATCATCAAAATTCAATCTCTAAGCAATTTAAAAAGTCAAACCCTGAAATAGACAGAACCCAGTAAAGTATTTCTGCAGATTTATGCTAGCAACACTCCAAATCTATTGAAAACTCCAGTCAAAGAAAAATCCAGAGAGGAATTGGATTTCTATGATTGAGAGATCAAAGAAAAATGATCAAACCTTTGTTTGTTGTTGAAAATAAAGAAACCCATGGTTGATTTCTTGACTATTTTTGATCAAATTCTGCGCTGATGTCATGTATAGCAGTATAGAGAAGTTGCTCGGTTTTTTTTAGGTTTAGGTAAAGAGAAGATTGAAGGACATGCGTGTTGAATTTTTCGCACTAGTGTCTACTGGAATTTTTATTTTTATTTTCCGTTGTTTAATAACACTCTGCCTTTACCTGGTGCCTTGTGGGGTTAGTGAATAATTAAAGTAATTAATTACTTGATTATTATTTTAATTATTAATTTATATATACATGTATAGAAACTGAATTTAAAAAAAAAATAGAATGAAAATGTAAAATAAATTTATTTTTAGTATAGTTTTAAAATAATTTTTTGTGTTTTAAAAAAATTATTTTATTTTATTTGATTATAAAAAAATGCTAATAAAAAATTAATTGGTTTTAATAGATTTGGTTTGAATTTTAATTACCTAATCTTAGAATTAAAAAATTTTAGGAAGGTTATTAATATTTACTTTTCATGGGCTTTTATTTAATACTTTGACCCAACATATCACTCAATCAAGGCTTTTAATTATAATTTTAAAATTTATTATGATTTGATGAGTTGATTTAAGATTTGATTGATCTGGAACTAAAATTGAGCTAAGTTAAAGAAAAAATAAAAATAAAAAACTTGATTGTAATTTGTTAAATTTTATTTTTTTATATATTAAAATGATATTATTTTGATTTTTTTAAAAAAAATTAATTTAAACAACTTAATAATCTAGTCAAAACTTGAAATTTAGATTTTACCCCTGACCATTAGATTAGATAAACTATGCTTTCAATTACCACTTTGGTCTCATCTATTTTCCTCCTAAAAAAAATAATATATATGTAAACCATAAATTTAACAATTGCAAGTGGTTAAAGTTATTGTTTTAAAACGTGATCTCACTTGTTTAGTTAATTCATAATTTGGATAATTCGGTATATAAACTAAATCAAGTTTCGACAAAAGAAAAAATAGAATAATTAACTTGGTATAATTGTTAAAAATACAGGTTGATTTGTAAATTAATTGATTTGAAAAAATATAATTAAAATTTATTGATTTTTTTATTTTTTAAAATGATAATATTTTTATTAATTTTTAAAAATAAAAGTAAATAAATAATTTTAAGTAACTCGACTGAAATCATCTAACTTATAACTCAGTAAATATCATGGATTCACCTCAAAGGTAAGTTTTTGTTTATCACTGTGGTTCAATTTGTTTTTTGAAAAATTTTAATTTTTTTTTATTTTGTTAAAATTAAATATGATTTGTACTTTCTGTATTGTTTTGATGTGTTGATATTAAAAATAATTTTTAAAAAATAAAAAAAATTATTAACATGTTTTTTAACATAAAAAATTATTTAAAAAACAACAACTACACTACTCCTAAACACTAAAAGCTATGCTTAAAGTAAATTGCGCTCCCGCGGCTTAACCAGCTGAAAAGAACATGTAATGATGATGATCTGACCCTGCCTGCTAAAGGATGGGATGGGAGGCAATAAAAGGAAAAATAACAGAGAAAGGTAAAAAAAAAAAAAAAAAGCAACCTGTTTTTTAATTATGAATGTTGTTTTTTTTAAAAAATATATTTTTTATTTTTTATGTTTTTAAATTATTTTAATATATTATATTAAAAAATACTTCAAATAAATTATTTTAAATAAAAAATATTCGAAAAAATAATTGCTCGCAACTTGAATACCAAACACGCTTCATCAAAATAAACAGAAAAGAAGACGGACAGTAACATAAAGACACAGACATTAAAATCCGTAAACCATGTGAAGTCACATGAGACCATTCCTTTCCATTCAAGCAAAGTTTTCTGTGCAAATTTCTCTTTTTTTCCCTACACATGCATATACATTGTGTGCGCCTCAACAGTGTTCTGTTAGGCAATCACTTACCTGCCAAGGAAAAAATAATGGTTTCTCTATTGGGATCTGACTGCTTAACTGCTTGATGCAAGAGAGTACTAAGGACAGGACCGTAGAGATCCGTAGTTCCATTGTCGTTGCCCAGCAAAGCACCTTTTTTAAGGAGAGTTTGCTGTTGATCTAGTAAGCATTAGGGTTGCAAGAAAGCTAGCATACTAATTAGTGAAACTTGGAAATAGGTGATTGATTCTCTTAGAATAAAGTAAGTAACTCTCATTCTTTGGATGTCTTGTCTTTGCTTTTTTTGAAATCTTTTCAACAGGAAGCAAGCAGTCTTGGGGAGCATTTTGGGATATTTGCTCTTGCTTTATCAGGAATGTAGTGAAAAGGAAGCAAGTTTGATCGTGGAGGTTTGAAGCAAAAGCAAGAGACCAGCACGAGGAGATGATACAAAAGAATGTTAAGCATTCTAGAGTTTTGTGGAACTTCGCTGCCAAATATAGAAACTCTAGCGTAGTTTGAGCCTGTGGTGAAAGATGAAAAACATGGGAAGTAACATTGGCAGCAGTGGGAGGCTGTCGACAGAAGAGATCAATGAAGAAGAGGAGATTCCAAGGCTGGACATATCCAAGTTTCAAGCTAGAGAGGAAGAGATTGAGAGAAAGAAGATGGAGGTGAGGGAGAAAGTCGAACTCCAATTAGGCCGTGCCGAAGAAGCAACAAGACGCTTGACACACATTTGGGAAGTAAGTTAATTATGAGGGAAGAAAATGCTGCAACTGTGCTGCTTGAAGAACAAGCAACAAATTTAGTTGATGCTCAAACATTTTATGCCCTGTTTTTTTGTATGATCAGGAACTTGAAGTGCTGGCTGACCCTTTGAGAAAAGACGTTGCAATTGCACGTAAGAAGATTGATATGGCAAATAAAGAGTTGAAACCTCTAGGCCAGAGCTGCCAGAAGAAGGTGCAAGCAACAGTTGCTCCCATGTTTTGCATGCTTTCTTCTTCCAGGACAAGATATCTAAATTTGTTCTGATTGTTAACAGGAGAAAGAATACAAAGAAGCCCTGGAAGCATTCAACGAAAAGAACAGAGAAAAAGCTCAGCTAGAAGCCGCATTAATGGAGGTATTGTTTCAGAATTTAATTTCCACCGGTACTCAGGACTTGTAATCTTGTCTCCAAACCTTTTGAGTTTTGAGTTCTTTTCTTTTAATCCTTCTTTCTCACTGTTACCTTCTTGTCAGCTGCTGACTGAGAGTGAAAAACAGAGGATGAAGAAGCTGGAAGAGCTGAACAAGATCATGGAGTCCATACGCTGAGATATCTCTGCCTTGTATAATCAAGCTCTCTGATATTGTGTTAAACTCAATGAACTTGTTTTTTTTTTTGGGGAACATTATTCATTCATGTATTCATTCAATAATGTTGTGTCTCTTTATTGAATTTAACTTGGTTCATGTTAATGGCCGAAAACAATCCCTGGGCTAAAATCATGTAGGCCTGATTTCTTCTCATAATGTGATTATTGTTTCTCGACTGTTTTGAATACTAACCGAGTTAAATTTAGATTATCTGGAGAGGTCAAAAATCTAACGATAAAACAAATTATATAATGACAAAATTCAGTACCCAGATCATAAACATTTTACCACTTGTTCGAATGATCAAATCCTTAAACTGTATGCTAGTTCTGTTGATTGTCTGAAAAAGAAAAGGAACAGGTCTGGTTTTGTGGTATGGTAATTGCTTTTGTGGCATTAACCTTCACAGAACCTCTTGCCTGCTTCTTCACAAATTTGAAGAAGGAAAAGATTGCCAGATCTTCCCTAACACGGTATTCTGGTCTATGGCAGGATATTCCAAAAAACCCAAGAATTGAAAATCCAGAATATTTGAAGGGTTGTTTATTTCAAAAAATTCAAGAATTGAAGCTTAATTGGACTAAGTTTTCAGATAAATCGAATCAAATATAAATATAGTAAAATCTAATTGACTTTATAATATAATTTACCTGGTTAAACTTATTCTAAGCCTAAATATATCAATATTAAGGATTTATTTTTTAATAAAATAATTGACTTTAGTTAATCTAATAATTTAAGGATACATATTCTCGTAATAGTTATGATAAGAAGGCTAGAGGAAAGTAACCAGATAGCAGAGAGAGGGGAGTTTTATTAACTAATTTCAAATCAAGAACAGCAATAACAGCATCTTCCTTGATTTATTTAAGTTTGATTGCAGCCATGATAAATATATGAGCAAATATGGAAAAATTATTACCCCACAAAGTTGGACCAACTAAACAGGATTGCGGGTTATCTGCCACAAATTTGCAACAACTCATTGACTACCTTATCATTAAAAAATAAAAAAAATAAATATTATTTTAATATATTTTTAAATAAAAAAACGTTTAAAAAACAACCGTGTACCAAACAGGCTATCGTGCAATCACTCAATTATCCGGCTTTCCTTCTCAAATGTTGTCCTGTTTTCTCCTCCACCGCATCTTTGATCACTTTTGGCACCTCTTGTCTTTGAAGCATACCGTTCTTGTCTCCCTTGATTTCCAAACCAGCTCCTACCTCCACTACAAATCCAGCATTCAAAGGTTGATCAATATACAAAGGCATAGCTATTATTGGATCACCGAATCTCATGCTCCCAACACAGAATTCCAACCACCGTGACTCAGAAATCCACCGGTGCCAGGATGACTCGAAATTCTCTTCTGTGGAGCCCATTCCTCGACTATCAGTCCCCTTTCTCCGATCATATCAAAGAAACCCTCAGGCAATGCTTCTTTTGCACTGATTTCCTCTCCTTGAGCAAACCTTAGGACCTGTATAAAGTTTACAAACTAAGCAGGAGTCCAAGTGCCAGCTCTTCTCTTTCCCTCCTTGGACAAATAATTTTCAGTGCCAAATGAAACAAAAATGACTGAAGATGGGTCTTTCTTGTTAAGCCATTCTGTGATTTCTGTTTTTTCACCTTCTTGATTACTAGCTAGGGCCTTGAACAAGTGGACCAACAAGCACAGTCGTCTTCATGGCTACAGCTGAGAGATCATCTAAGAATCTACCATCAATCTCTTCCGAACTCCGGACCAACATTGTGCTATAGGATTGTTCCTAGTGTTGAAGAATTCGGTCTTTAACTATCGGAAAATCTTTTGCAGAATTAATCTTGAATAATAGTACTGTCGTGATCAGACTGATTACAATGAGTTCTTGAGGGCATGAACTGCGACAGAATTTGCCTCGTTGCCACGTACTAATCACAAACTGAACAGTTGGGATATTCAGTGATAAAGCCAGCGCAAGAGCCCATGGCTGAAAGAAATCACAAATAAGCAAATCTGGCTTTAATGCTGTCAAAATGTTGGAGAAGCCTCTGCTTGCCTTGTCAAATGCTTGCATCAAGTTTCCCAGGAGATGCTTCGGCAGGCCTTTGGTTGTGTACTGGTAATGAGGAGGAAGGTCAGGCAATGATGGAAGATGAAGTTCTTCAAGAATTGTATTGAAGAGAAAGTTCTTTTCTTCTTCCAGTAGGTTTTTCTTTGATATATATGGCCAAGGCTAGCAGGTGTGGAGCAAAGATAAATATGAAAGTTTCTCTTCGAAAGCTTCTTGGCTACATCCATGTGGGGATGTGTGCGACTATATGCTAACCATGGAAACATTAGAACCCGAATAGCTCTCCTATTTGGGGCATCCGTCAATATATTATTAGTTATAGGCTTGTGCTCTTTCTTGATTTTGCTAATAAGCCTAAGGCACCTTCTTGCTGTGATTTTTTTTATGCAAACCCAAATTAATCATCTAATGTCAGCAACGCGTTGGAAGGTTTAAAAAATAATCAAATATAAATATTAACAGGTCAAGTTTTATATTTATTTTTAAAAAATCATCAGTTCAAGTTTTATAAATCTCAGGATCATTAGAAGTTTATATAATTGTTAATTTCAGGGCATGTGGAATTAGTCAAGGTGCGCGCAAGCTAACCCGAACATCTATTTTAATAAAAAAATTAATAATAATAAAGAATCAAATAAATGTATAAAAATTTTCTATGAAAGTTCCTTCTTGTCAAGAATCTCCTTAGGTTTTGAAACGAATTATAAGTTAGTTCTTTTTGTTTAACGACCTTTAAATTCAGTCCCTCAACTCGTAACCGTTGTTTTATTAAATTAATTTATAAATTTTTCCATGTTTGTTTCTATAGTTTGCTCATGGTCACGTATCTCCTTTTCCAAAGCTAGCCAATAAAAATCCAAAAAAAAACTTCTACATAAACTTTTGTTCCATACCTGTAAATCTCGAATTCTCGAGGCCTAAATTATGTCAAGAATATTCAAGTTGCAATCAAATTCATTGAACTCCACCTTCCAACTTTGAATCTCCTTGCTCATTACCGCACCGCAAAAAGCCTACCGCCCCGTCTCATGGAAACCCTCACGGAGGCTCTAGAAATGGCAAGCCCTAGTTTCTTAAACATTTTAGAAGCTTTAAAATCAGACTTGTCTATCTATGATTTTGTTCAGTTAGAGGCACCAACTTCAGCATCTTCATTGAACTATATACCAGCTGTATAATGGTAGCTATATATGCGTGTGGGCTCCGACCAGCCATTAGTAGAGAGTGTTGGTGTGGCTACGGAGGCGATCAGGAACAACAATGGAGGCTTTGAAAGTGAGGACATTGCGAGGATAATAAGAGATGTGGTGGTGGAGAAAGCTGGTGAGGCTGTAAGAGGCAGCGTTTGGGAACGCGGTGCGTTCCCAACAAATTTATTATTTTTTTTTTACTAAAATTAAATATAGTTTGTACTTTTTGAATCGTTTTGATGTGTTGATGTCAAAAATAATTTTTTAAAAATAAAAAAATATTATTATTATGTATTTCAACATAAAAAATTATTTGAAAATCAATCATGCTCAGAAAGCAACAGCAAGCCCGGACATTGAAGGAGAAGCAAAAGCACAAAAGAAAGCCCACGACAATAAAATGGCAAGGCCACGAAGTTGATTTCAAATCTGGCCCTTGGGCATTCCCTTGTGGCCTGATCCCTGACAAGTGATTCATGTAGATTGTAGGACTTTTTGGACTGGCTCTGTGGCCTCAAGCCCGTGAAAGGATGATCAAGAATATTATCAAGATTCAGATTTAAAAATTCAAGAAAGAATTAAATTTGTTTGACCACCAAATTAATTTATTAATATTTTCAAACTTCTTTAATTTGATATAAATATCATTTTTTTAATTGAAAATAGATTCCGTATAAGTATAAATTATAGTGATGTACAGGATAAATAATGTGATTCGGGATGTGGCATGATGAATTATGCCTAAGCAAGTATTAATTACTTCAATTAATAAATATTATTAAGTACAGGTTTATTGAGTTAGTCAATAAACTAGCTTAATATCAACTTCACATGTATTGGTTGTCAAGAGAATGAATGGGTTTTTGATCTCTCTGAAACACTGCTTTTTTTTTTTTTTCTTGTTATCCAGTTAATTAGCTGGATACTAGTCTACATGTTTACGTTATATCGTGAAATGAAAAAAAAAAAAAAAACATAACTAAACATAACAAAAAAATATCTAAATTATAGATTATTATTTGATATTCTTCTTAAACCTAACTCAAATAAATCAACCACAAAACCTTATGATTTAATTCATAGCCTAACCCATATTTAAATTTAAACTGTATAAAAATTATTTTGATGTGACTAAATTAACTTAATTGGTTCAAAGTAATTTGGTTGACCTGTAAGAAAAATTAAAGAATAAAAAAATAAAATTAATTTAAAAAGTATATTGACTCGACTCTTTATCTATCATGAGTTTTTTTAAAAAAAAATTTAGAGTTTTTTAGATATAATCTAGCTGATTTGATGATTATTAAAAATATTTACGGATAAAATTAAAAAGGATAATGATAAAATTAAAAGAAAATGATGAAAATATAAGGAAAAAAGAGTTGAATTAAAAAAAAAATTATTTTTCTAGTGAAGTTTCACAAATATTCCCGGTTTATTTAGTGCATAAGGGAAGCCTTCTATATGCCAAAAAAAATTATTCCAACATTTTCCATGTTTCAAAAAAATAAAATAAAATCACGTAACACTTGTCTGTTTAAATTTTTATTTTTTTATCAAACATGTGTATATTTTCGGTCCTTGAATTACTGGACAATTCACACAAACTTTAAGACACGTATCATCGTTGAATAAAAAATTCATATAAATTATTTAAAACTCAGAATTTTAAAATAGAAATTCAAGTTGTCATCAAATATATATTTTGTGTTCATAACGTAATTGTGATGACAACTTGATAAAGTAATAAGATTGTATTCAATGAAACCATGAACAAAAATTAAAAAAAATCGTTAGAAATTAAAAAAAAATTAATGCATTGATGTGATAATTAAATAAAAAATATTCACAATAGAATTCCTAACAAAGTTCTGGTCTAACTTATATAAATTACAGAATTATTTTGCCTACATGACATAATTATTAAATTTAATTTGGTATAATATTCGAGTCATGATGGAAATATGTTAATTTTAATTGATCTTATTAATATTATTATTTTTATTTTTTTAAAATTTATTTTAATTTTGACCGGATTTATTAAATTACAAGTTCACCATGTATATTAACGAGATCAATTATAGAATAATTTTTTTAATACACTCAGCCCATAACAAGGGTTTGTTCAAATAGACCTGGGCCGAAGTTTGGTTTAATAACTTCAGCATATATATATATATATATATATATATATATATATATATATATATATATATTTTTTTAATTTCCTTTTTTTTTAGTTTTCTTTCGTGTAAGCTTCCTAAGAATTAATTATTATTATTATTATTAATTTATTACAGCTAGAAAATAAAAGATAGCAAGTATAATCCATAGCCATGGAAAAAGGATGACCGAAAAACATACTGAGATGCCAATGGTCCGATTATTGCTAAAAAAAAGAAGCTTCTTTGTTCATTCCCAACATGCCCAAGTTCTCTTTCTCAATAGTTTTAGTGAAAGTAAAAGTCTTGATCACCATTTTAATTCAATGATGATGCAGTTCTAGCCTCTCTTATCTCTCAACAAGGTAGGTACCATTCAGCTTCCTCTCTTTTTTCTTCTTCTTTTTTTTATGGTCATCTTTGTGTAAATCATACTCGTGTTTGGTTTTGATTTGATCTTTTGGTACTTAGAAGTCTTATAAATGGAAATGGAAGATCATTTTTGTTTCCGTTTTAGCACAGGAGGAGCTAACTATTGCTTTCTGCGTCTTTCGTTCTGGGCTTATACCGTGAAGATATGAATAATTCTGATCAAGAGAATCTAGATCAGAGGTAAAATCCATCTGGGTATTCTTCTTTTTGCTCCTTTCTGGTCTAGTGGGTATAAGTTTGAATTTTTTGTGGTTTTGGGTTTTTGGGTACTCTTGTTTGCCTTCTCCGTGTTTCTTTAGTTGGTTTTCGAGCTGATTGTCTTTGAATTGATAGATTCTTGTGAGTGTTTGGAGTAGAGTTATTGCTTTCCATTTTGTTTTTCTATGGGAGGATTGTGGAAAGTTAAGAAATGGATTAGAAGGTTCATGCTTGTGTATGCACATTTATGGCTTTAGTTATGAGCACCAAGGTTTTGATTCATTTTTGATTCATTTGCTTGGGTGAGATTAGATTTCTGCTGAAATTGTACAAAAATGGAAGAACTTTTTTAGCCTGGAATGATAGATTGTACATTGTTTGCGAGGCAAGTTAGCTGATCAGTATGCTGCTTATTGGCATCATTGTAATTAAAGTTAGTGTTTTCCCAATAAGAGCACGATAGAACGATAACATTTCTTTATTTTGATGTTATCCGTAGAAGAGAGAGGGTTCTAGGATTTTGCTTTACATTCTGGATGCTGCCTGGGGGAGGGGGGTTTGAACCTTAAATAGAGGTTTGGCTTCCATTAGATATACCTCTCCATGGGTCAGAGAAGCTATTAGTTTCTGATTGATCAGTTACCAGTCAGTTAAAAACTGCCCTGTAGTTTTGGAAATGATAGGGGTCATATTTTTGCTTTGAAATTTGGTAGGAATTTTACTGATTCTTGTTTGCTTTCTTATTGGCTTATCCCCATTCACAGGACCAGTTCTAGCATGGAGGATTCCACAGCTACGACAATTGAATTCCTTCGGGCACGGTTGCTGTCTGAAAGATCTGTCTCAAGAAGTGCAAGACAGAGAGCTGAAGAACTAGCAAAAAGAGTATGCTTTGAATTTTTTTGCTCGGGGGGGTGTCAGAGGTTGTTTGGTTCAGGGACTGTACTCTCTTGTTTCTCCTTTAGAACTATTATTAAGTCAAAATTTGTTTAAAAATTAGGTAGCAGAACTGGAGGAGCAGCTAAGGATTGTGTCTCTTCAAAGAATGAAGGCCGAGAAAGCCACAGCAAATGTTCTTGCCATCCTGGAGAGCAATGAGATAAGTGATGATTCTGAAACGTATGATTCAAACTCCGATCAGGACACTCCTAGTGAATCCAAAGTGGGTAACAAGGCCTCTAAAGCAGAAGAGGGTTTGGTCAGTTCGAAAGTGAGGAAATATGAGTTGGAACATTCAGGTTCTGGTCATGATTTCCCCCCTGCACAAGGTAGAAGCTTGTCTTGGAAAGGTCGCAAGCATAGTCAACGTTCTCTTGAAAAGTACAAGGATCCATCTCTGAGAAGGAGTGGTTTTGCATCTACCAGTTCTTCCCCTAAACATCGCCAAGGCAAGTCATGCCGCCAAATAAGAAGCAAAGAATCGAGGTTATTTCATCCCACCCCTTTGCTTTTAATGTAGATGTAAGCAATAACTTGATGCCTTTTTTCTACCATTTTATTCCCATTTTTTTAGTAAAAAAAAGTGCCAGGTTTTTGTAGTTAGTTAATGTGGTGCTGTTCTCATGTTTTTTTCATTACAAACAACCCAAAGCGTGTCCTCTGTCACATGTAGAATTTGTGCAAAAACTTAGAACCGGGCTTAACAATTAACCCTGGGAGGCATATACCTCATTTACTGATAACAGTTCTATTTGACACCCTATGAATAGAATAATTCTATGTTGTAAACCTTTGTTTAATTGTGATCCAAGTCAAAGTTTCCACATTTCCAGGGAAGAAATTAATTATCATCTTGCCAGGCCATTTTCTACTATAAACCTCCCAGGTCTTTTTCCTTTTCAAGTTATCACATAGAGATGCCATTAACTACTCATTTTGAGTTCTTTTTACACAAGGTATTTATGCATTAGTTATGTTGCCAGATCCACGATTGAAGAATTTAGAGCCAACCCAATTAAGGTTGATTCTCCAGAAAACGGAGTTGCTAATACTTCAGAAGATTTTCCTAATTGCTTGGAGCCAGAGATTGGAAGAATTGAAGATGGGGAAGAGAAAGCTTTAACAGAGAACCCAATTTCAGGCCACTTAGAAAATGGACAGCATGCCCATAGTAATGAGCTTGAAGATGATGCATATAGCAGTGATAGAAACATGGAAAAGGCACTTGAACATCAAGCCCAACTCATTGACCAATATGAAGCAATGGAAAAGGCTCAAAGAGAATGGGAAGAGAAATTCAGAGAAAACAATGGCAGTACACCAGTATGCTTATCAGAACCTATATAACTAACAAACAATTAAATTGCTGTCTGATCAAGTTGATAACATGCCAATGGCATCTCACATATTAAATTTGTTTCTTTCTTTGAGGGGGGAGGGAAAATGTTTCAACAAATAGTAGCAACTTGCAAAAAAGAGATGGTCAATACTCCTAAAGAACCATTGAGAAGATTCCTTGGGTCAAGTGAATTTTAAGCAAACTGTTGAGGATAGTTTATATTCTGAAAATGAGAGGTGCTTAGAATATCTGTGTTTGGACAAACAGAATCTACTTGTATGCAAAACAGTAAGAAAGAGGAGTTTTTTTGCGATACATCAGTCAATCCTTGGTTCTAAATTCTCCTTTCAATCATTGTAATAGTTAAGAAGCAACTGTGCTGATTGATTATGTAAAAAAATAAAATGGTTTCTTTTATGCATTTGTTTCTGAGCATGAGATCCTGTTCCAATAAACACTGACATTTTGATCTCTTGGTCATAATGATTTAGGATTCATATGATCCTGGGAACCGCTCAGATGTCACCAAGGAAGGATATGAGATCAAGGTGCAAGCTCCACACCATGCTGGGACAATAGCTGCCCAATTCAATGGGGCAAAGTCAGAAGTTGAAAATGCATCCAACATTAAACCTAATGACATTCTACCACCTTCACATGTTAATATCAGACAGTTGCAGGAATGGAAGAGCAGTAGCACACCTGCTTCTGAAACCTCAGATCAGGATTTTGCATTTTATGCAGAAAAGCAAAATCAAAATCAAAATCAAGAGAGCATTGGGAACAATCATTATCCATCTCCACACGGCTCCCACCACCATCCACATTCACACAGTTCATATGATTCCCCTGTTAGCCAATCTGCAACCGCTGGCCTCAGCAAGGGGAAAGTTTCTGGGAGACAAAATGCATCCAGCATTCAACGTAATGGGATTCTACCACCTTCACATGTTAATATCAGACAGCTGCAGGAATGGGGGAGCAGTAGCACACCTGCTTCTGAAACCTCAGATCAGGATTTTGCATTTTATGCAGTCAAGCAAAAGCAAAATCAAGAGAGCATTGGGAACAATCATTATCCATCTCCACACAGATCCCACCACCATCCACTTTCATACGGCTCATATGATTCCCCTGGGAGCCAATCTGCAACCGGTGGCTTCAGCAAAGGGAAAGCTTCTGGGAGACAAAATGAACTCTACGCATTGGTGCCGCATAAAGCATCTAATGAGTTGGGTAGTGTGCTGGATGCCCTTAAACAAGCAAGGCAATCGTTGCAACAGAAAACCAATCCATTGCCATTAGTAGAAGGTGGATCTATTCGAAACTCTGTTGATCCTTCTCTTCCTGCTCCAGTGCTGGGTGGTAAAGTAGATATTCCCCTTGAAAGTGTTGGACTTTTCAGACTACCGACTGATTTTTTGGTTGAAGACAGCATGCGAACAAACTTCCTTAGTTCTAACACTCCAATAGGTTTGGGAAACCATTACCCTGATACAGGACTTCCAGCAGCTGCCAGCAATCAATTTGTCAGCCGATCTTACTCGGCCTCTGGAACAAGATTTCCTACAGAGGATCGATTTCTGACCAGCCAATATGTCGAGGATGGGTCTAGAATCTCTACTCAAAGTCCTTATTTTGATCCTTATTTGGATTCAGTTTTACCTTCTTCAGGCAGGTATACTTATCCCACAAATTCCTCTTATCCCGATCAGATACCACTACTGCCCTCTAGGGAATTCCCTTCCTTCCTTCCCAGCAGGACTACTGGTATCCCTCCTGCAAATCATTTCTTATTCTCTGATGATCATACCAGACCAAACATGTATAGATAATAGCTTGCTATTGAACATTCTAAAAGGTTATCAAAGATTAGCCTTACCAACAATGTTTCAGGATTAGCTTTTTGTAGCATGATAGTTAAAATCATGGCCCTTGAGAGGGGATATTTGTATTATTTCTATATGGTTCACTGTATCATTTGATGTGAGATGGAATTTTGTAAAAGAGATGCAACCCACTTCTAGTGTTACTGTTGTTTCCCCAAACACCATTGTATCTTCTATGCATGGAGCAAGGCCATATCCCTTTACTCTGCTAATGCTATAGATTCCCAGAATCACTTACAATTCAAGCCTTTTTGTTTCATCACTAGATATTCAATAGAGTGGGATATGATGCCCAGAATGTTCCTTCAGAACAGGGACTTGAACAAATGCCTAGTGTATTAGACAAACTTGTGGCTTAGGGCTTGGTAACTGTGAATTGCGTAGTGTATACAGACTCCAGGGCTGATTTCTGATCGGTAAGGGTTTAATAAATCCAGTTAGTTTGGGTTACGATCCAAAACAACTTTGCACTGCACCCAGCAATCTGCAAATTGCTTTCATCTTATTTTTCTCCTCTGAATGAATTTTAAATTAAATTAGGTAAGAATTGATTTGGTATAACTTTGTTATTTTGAATTGATTTAGATTAACCTGGTCAATTCATAACCTAGATTGATTTTTAATAACTTTGACAACGGTTTTCATACAAAAAGATTGAGTCTTTTGTGGTCGAGTTTTAGACAAACCATCTGCCATCAGGATTTCTGCATTAACAAAAATTCTCATAGGCTGCCTTTGGGTTAAAATCCGACTTGAGCCATCATCGAAAGTGTCAGTTCATCATCAATCACCACCGCCGTTCAATGTCAACAAAACGTGAAGAATACCCCATGATACAAGCTAAACCCATCAGACTAAATCCATTGACCAAGACATTGCTTGCGAGTGACCGCTTCTTCAAGAAACCATGAAAGGCGATCATGACAGGTGGTCCAATTACTATATAACCATACAGCCCCATCATGTCCGCTTAATGAATCTACCCTAGAAAAATCCCTTCAGAATATATAAAGCTGACCAGGTATTTTCTTTTGGAACTATGGTCAAGATTTAGCTGTCAAAACTTGATTTCCGAGTTCATAGTCACTGTATCTAGAATTATCTAGAGAAGAAAGGGTAGCCAGCAACGCGTATATTAATCAACTTGACAAAGTCATAACTTTCAAAATCTGATATTTTCATTCTTGATTGCTGAACAAGCATGCCTCTCTTCTCTCTCTCTCTCTCTCTCTCTCTCGATATATATATATATATATATATATATATATATAAACACACCAGCAAGGCCTAACTAGCCATTCATCAGAAATCAAAGCAATCTCTCACAAGCTCTCATCAACATCAAACATTACACAATCTAGCTCAATCTTATTAATCTTGTTATTTCAAAGTCTTCTAACATTAAGGTAATGTCCGAGGACAATTCTCGTGACGCTTCTCCGGTGCATCAGGAAGAGGATATTTATCAATATGGTTATCCTAGGTGTGATACAAGTAACTCCATGGCATCAAGCTCAAATGATTCTCCATTTTTTGGGATATATGATACTATGTCATTATTGGAAAGTGGTCTGTACCAGCAAAAATACGGCGACATAAGTGATCATTATCATAGAAAACAAGACAAGGCATGGGATTCGATTGATTCAAGGTTGCTAATGTTGCTAGAATTTTTTAGAGAACTTTTTATTCGAAGAAGGGAAGTTTTCAAGAAATTATTCCCGGAGTTACATGATGAATTTTTGGGGGTGTTCAAGAAAATGGGTAACATCAATTTGTCCATAGAAAAACCTGGTCAAGTCAAGACTCGGGCATTGCAAAGAAGCTTGAGTGTTGGCTCGCCAAGAATACCTTCAAGAAATGGAGGTGAATCGCCATTAAGGCTTGAGAGGTTCAAGGTTCGCACGGTGATTCCTGGCGGCGGCGGCCAAGGTGACACCGACAAGGGTGGTGGCGCATCTGGTGACGATGGGGAAATCAAATAGATTACTAGTCTATTTTTGTAGCAAGTTTTAAAAACAAACAATTTGCCTTTTTCTTCCTTCTTTTTAGGTGAACAGCAAATAGTTTGTTTAAAGATATAAAATTATTTTATTATTTCATTAATTACTCAATGTATATAAATAGTAGAAATATTCACACAATTTGCTGCCTTGTAGAGATTTCGTGTACTGTGAAATATTTGCCAATAATAAGGGGTTTTTTTTATATTATTTTTTAGGGTTTATTATCCATGAAACAAAATTCAGAGACCTAGTTGGTGTCCCGACTAGATTGAGAAATTCTAGCATATTTATGAGAGATGGTATTAGTTTTTTTATAGCACTCCAATCATTCTCACTTAATATAACACAAGAGAAATAAATTTTATGAATATACTAAATGTAGTAATTTATATATCTTTGGTTTAAGACTCGATTTTGGTTACTATTTCTGAATTAAAAAAAAAATATAATAAAAACAGAAACATATTTTATTAAAGAAATAAAAACATGAAATAAAATTGTTTTGGAAAAATAAATTTATATATTTCAAAACGATAAATACATGATAAATTTATTTATTTTATTGTTTTAACTATTTTCATCTCTTTTACACATTAATTAAACATTATTTAAAAAACTAAGTCTCTATGAATTAAGAATTAAAAATAATAAAAACAAAAACTGTGGTATGTATTCCTGACTGAAGGTTGATAAGGCGTGTGAGGAAATAAACGGACCGCCTGTAATGAATGCTGAGCCCGACAGAGCAATAGCAAGGACATGGTGGTCCAAGAATGGTTGGGCTATGGACCAAAAACAATGACTGGAAGCCCAAGGAGAATGAGCCCTTTTGTGTCTCAGCTTCAAATTAAACGGTTGTCTATAAAACTTATGTTTGTTTTAACAAAATACTATTTTTGAGTTATTTATTCAATAGAGTAAATTTAAAAAAAGAAAAATGGATAAAATTTGGATGAGAAATGCTAAACCCTTTTTATTATTAACATAAAGTGTTTTTTTTTTTTTTGTTAAAGTGATTTTTTCAATTTATAAATTAAATAAATATAAATATAAATATTAAACTTATCTTAGCTAGGTATATTAATTTGAAGTCTAGTTTAAGTTTTTCTTCAAATTAATTTAAAAAAACTCAATGGAACAAGCTGGAACTCGATTGACTTGGTTAAATCTAAGACATTGAGGTTCAAGAATTTTTTAAAAATAAAAAGCGTTTTCATCTCTATTTAAATCTTTATCTAAAATAACACCTTTTCATTAAAAAAAAAAACCACAAAATAATATTTGGATAAGATGAATAAGAGTAAAATAATGTTAGCAAGAATACAACCTCACAATAATGTTGTGGATAAGATAGATGAGGTCCATGCCAAGCCCCTTCCCCACCACAAAAAGAAAGATAAAAGGGGAAGATTTCTCTTTGAATCCAGCTCACACCTGAACACGAGGAAGATTAGAAAATGGAAGGGTTATCTTCAATTATCATTGAGCTCAGGCCGCCGAGTTCGGTGGTGTTGCTTCCTTAAAACGACACCAGCAAGGTTAACTGGTGCATGCATGCACAGCCGGTAATCTAAAAAATTCGAGATTCAGATTCGGACAAGAATTGAAAATCCGGTGAAATCTAAGTTGTTTTGATCGGGATTTTAATAATATGATCAAGTCAAAAATAATATATATATTTTTAATTATATACCATAACGTCGATTATTAATCGAAAAGATGAAGGGATTATTAACAAAGAGTCAATAGACTTCGCCGAGCTCGATGCTTCTCCCCTTTCGACACGGTGCTCGATGTTGAATACAAATTGTCTCGAAGAGGAAACCTTTATGAGCTCCCGAAGCAGAGCTCAGCACCGAGATGACCCCATTTCCGTTGGCCCACCACGCTTGGGGTTTTTATCAGCAGAAGAAAATGATCCGAAGAGAAGTACCAAGCAAAAGCTGGAATCATTAGCTTCTCCTCTCCATTACTCCTTCCATGAACATGACTAGCACTTTATGAGATATTTATAGCCTCTTTTTGCACGTATTTGAAGGAAGAACAAACAAATAAATAATTCAAAAATTGTGGAAAATATATATATCAATATTGTGCAATGATGCCACAAGTAGAAAGTAGTCATGTGTGCACAGCAGTGGGCTCGATGCCTCCATTGACACTAATCCACGATCAATGTGGGCTCATTTATTCATGAGTGCGTATTATTATTCAGCCCCGCCATGAACTTAGAGGATAATTTTATTTAATAAACAAACTTTTCGGAGAAAAACTAGCTGATAATTGAGATTATAAATGGGTTATCAAAAATCTCTCAAAGCAGGATTAATTAACAGTTTGACAAGTGAGGGCCAATCATTTAATTTATTTTTTGAGCATGTGGCAAATAATTTGCCAATTGGCATCTACTTAATGCTTAATTATTCTCTCTTTTTTTTTTTCTTAATTTGTTTTGTTATCCTAACCCAAATCATGTAATCAAACCATTAGTGTATGCCCTCCGCTGTGAGTCCAAAATCGGGATTTTCATCTATGAAAAACAATTATTAGCCCGTAAGATAAACTTGAAAAATAAATAATAAAGCAATCAAGTAATTAAGTCTAGAGCTTTTCTCTAGAGTTTTTTTTCCTTTATAAACCATACTCGTCAGACCTAGTAAAATAACTCATCTAAAATTCTAAAAAGAACTTGGGTTACTTGCCGGTTATTAATACAATTTAAGTCAAATATTTTTATTAAAATAATATATTTTTTTAAATCAATTAAAGTTTACCTAATTAGATTTAATCTGAATCATTAAAATTTAATTCAAGACAAGTTCAGATTTAACTCGATAAATTAAATCAAATTTAATCATTGTAGTATAAACTATCAATTAACTTAAGATATAAAACTAGAAAGATACTAAAAATAATAATTAATACGATCATGATAAAATTAATAATATAAAAATATAAAGATTAAAGTAAAAAGTAGGAGAAATTAAGTGGGGCAAAGTAAGCCACTACAATACCAAACCAAAACCCCCTTATTAATCTTGACATGGAAAAAGAATCTCCCTAACATAATTTTTTTCCCCATCACCACCTTTTGTATCATTGGTCTGAACAACTTGCAAAGGTGAAGTTGACAACTTGACTCTAGCTTTTTAACCATAATATTTGTAATCTAATCATCTTGTTAATGACTTACCAAACAGACAGGAATCATCATCATCATATATATATATTAGTATTAGTATTAGAGATTGTCCTACACTCCTGCTAGAATAATTATAAATACATTTGAAGTTATCGAGCTTCTTTAGATTTTAGAATGAGGTTGAGATTAGAAGCCAACAAATTTTAAGTATTTTATACGTGATATTGTACTGATTTTCAGGATTTAAATTATGACCTTCAGGGACAAAAAGCAAATGTTACCTTCACGGGTCAGAGCACAAAATTATCCTCAGGATTAGAATCTTGAGGAAATATTTTTTAAATTGCTCAAAAGAAGCCTGGATAAAGAAAAATAACCCACGTAAACTGTGACGAATGACAAGCATGGAGCTCCACCAGCGAAGCGAAAGTATCTTGTTTCCATGGAGCTACCTTCCCTGGGTCGTAGATACCTAGGTGGTCTTTTTGGACATGTGGTTAAATGAGAAAGACAACTAAAATAAAGAGATTATTATTACGACTTGGATTTGAGAGATAGTGCCATTGCAATTTCCTTGATAGCTAGCTAGGTACCCATAAGTACAAGTTGGTGACTGTCTATATATATATATATATATAACATGGGAATTCTTTAAAAAATGTTGAAGCATGACACGATGAGCTTTTCAATTTTATATTACAAGATATGATTAAATCCCCAAATATCTAAGCAGTTTAAGAATAAGGTTTATATAATGAATAAACAATTTATTTTTTTAGTTCAAATAATATAATTCATTCTCCCTAATAAAAAGTGTTTGGTGGCTTGATATAAAAAATCTAGATGGTTGGTAATTAATAGTGTCTAGTAAGTCAAAATAGCTGATAGTTGCAAAATATTTTTTCTATAGATTTTAAGACTCTTAGAAAATGCAATGATTTTACAGAGAGGTAGATTCTGACAATATATATGTTAAGATTGAAAATGAAAAGATAATGAACCTTGAACTTGAAAGATTCATGGGGTATTTATAGCTTGTAAGTCTTATCTTTTTTTTTTTTAGAGAGAATGAACTAAAGTGTAATTTCATCATTGTAATATTTTAAGTTATATTCTATGCAGAATAATATGTATTCGATCAACATAAAATACCGAGGGACTCGGGTTGGGTTCTAGAAAAATTATCAAGGGAGTATTAGACTGAACAAGGTGCCTGGGCCCGTTAGAAGTGAAAAATGATTATAGAAAATTGATTAAAATTGACTTGACTAGATTTGAATTAAGTTGCTAAAATTTAGTCTGAGTCAAGTTCCAAATTAACTTAATGGATTAGATCAAATGTAATAATTATGGTACAAACTAGCTATCAACTAAAGATATAAAACTAGACGAATGCTCAAAAGAAAGGAGGGGGAATTAATCAATACAATCAAGTTTGAATTAAAAACAAATAAATGAAAAGTGTAAAGATTAAAGTAAAAAGTAAAAGAAATTATTACAATACCACACCAAAACCCGCTCTTGATCTTGACATGAAAAAAGAATAACACTAGCATGTTTTCTCCTATCACCACCTTTGTATCATTGGTCTCAAGTCTGATCAACTTGCAAAGGTGAAGTTAAAATTCACTGGATTCATAATCTCATTCTCATTCTAAAATCTACAGAAGTTTAGTAACTTTACGTCTGTTTATAGCCAGTCTCGTAGAACTATCTCTAATACTAAAAAATCACACACACACACACATATGAGCATTTCAATTTCATATTACAAGATCCGATGAAATCCTAAAATATCCAAGTAGTTTAAGAATAAGATTTATATAGTGGATAATCGATTTATCTTTTAATTCAAGTAATTTGATATACTCTCTCTTCTTAAGGTGTCTAGTGGCTTAATATGAAAAGCTCAAGTGGTTGGTAGCTAGTAGCTAGTGATGTCCAATAAGCTAAGGTGGATGATAGCTGTAAAATATCTTTTTTTGTAGATTTAAGGACTCTCATATACTTAAGTAAATATTTTTTTTAAAAAAGAAAATGCAATGATATTATACAGAGATAGACTTTAAAAATATGCATGTTAAAAAAAATAAGAATAAAGAGATTATGAACCTTGAGCTTGAAGGATTAAGGAATATTTATAACTCAAGAGTTATGTCTTTTTATAGAGAAGAGGGATTAAAGTGTGATTTCATTCTTATAATATTTTGAGTTGTATTTTACCTAAAATAATACATATTGGTTCAATGTAAAATACCGAGGGATCCATGTAGAGTTCTAGAAAAATTCTCAAAGAAGTGTTGGGCTCGGACAATATGTCAGAGTCTATTAGATATGAAAAATAAATCTATATGCGGTGCCTAGATCCAAACACGTTGGACTTGGGCTATCAAGTGGGTGTTGGGGTGGGTGCATGTGCAGCACACCCAAAATTGGATGTGCGCCCACCTGGGCTCATGCTACCATGCTCGATCCTATGCACTTTGATAGTGGTTGGGCTAAGATGTGATAGTCCAAACTCATATGGGTGTTGGGGTGCACGCCTAACATTGGGCATCCACTCTCAAGCTACAATGACCGAGCCCATACACCTTGGTAATAGCTAGGCTTGGCCGTGGCATCCCAAGCCCATGAAGATTTTTTTGGGTCTTTTAGGGTTTTTTTAGGGGATTTTTGGTTCCCTTAAATTTTAGTTTATTAAAATCAAATTAAATCAATGGAGGAAAAACAAAGGAAAAGAAACCCTATGATCAATTGTGCTTTTTTTCAATATCTTCTTGTTCTAAGTTATAAAAATAAATTCATAAAACCTAATCTGATTCGACAAATTAATATGGTTAATTAATATTATCTAGCTATAACAAGGCTATCAAATAAGCGATAATTTTACTCACAATTTGAAGTAAAATTTAAACCATGATGGTTAAGAAAAAACAAACCTTCTTGCCATCAACAAACCTTATTTTTCACATCAATAAACTATTGATTTTTTGTATATATTTTATGTTAAATAATCATCTCAACCCAAAATGATTAAACTATTAGGTAAAACTTTATAATATAATTTATATTATTTTTTAATTTAAACTCGTGATTGTTTGGTCAATAAATCTTCAAAACTATGTCAAAAAACCATTTGAATCCATAAACTTAAATTATTAAATAAAATTCAAAATTTAATGTATATTATTTTATAACAATTTTGACTTTTATATCTTGAATGCTTGAAAGCCGTTCTACCTAGTATTATCTTTACCAATAGCAAGTGTGAATATTGCTACGTACTTTCTTCCAAGGAAACAGAACAAATCCTTGACTTAATATATAATTATATCTCAGTTTCCTTTCCTCCTCTCCATGATGCTTTTTAACTTATAATTGTTTTATTGTTTAGGAATCGCTATCAAAATGGCAGCAAACCATGCACGCATGAAACCCTCTAGGCTAGCTAGCCAATGCCTTAACCTATCCAAATGGTCAGATATTTAATTTAATATTTCAAACTACTCGACTCCAAAAAAATAAATCCGAATAACTCGATTCTTGCCATCACTCCTTGTCATGTATAGCAAGATTTCCACCATCTTTTACGTGTATGAGAGGAGGGTTTTGACATGGGAGCTTTTGTATAGTACTGGCAACTTTGACATGAAATATCTCGAGAATGAGAATGGAAGATAATTACTATTCTTTTTCTTTTCTTTTTCCTTATCAATCTGCAACTTGACATGAGATATCATGGTGGACGTCATTGTAATGTATACACTTACATACACGTATATATATTTTTTAATTTAAATTATTATTAATTCCCCCCCCCCTTTTGTCATCAGAGAGCGAGAAGAGCCCAGATGATTTTTGTTGTTTCTGTTATGCATTAAGCATATATCTGAAGGTTTCTCGACCAAAAAATGAATAAATAAATTGATTGATCTTTGTTCCTTTCACAGATTTTCGTAGCAAGCTCCAGCAGTTGTTGGCCTGAGAAAACACACTGCCACCACATCCAATCCAAGAACTCACTGCTCCTTCTTTAGGTGATGATATCGTCTCCCCTCGCATAAGATATCCTTCTACCCATGTCCCTCTTCTTTGGAAGACTCTTTGTCAATTATTATGACATATTTCCTCCTGTTTATCTTGTGTAAAGGAGAAAGGGATAGCAAAAACCTTCTTTTCATAGAAAATGAAAAAAGAAGATATAATTTCATTCTATGATGCTATTGTAAATCTTATATTAGGAGTAGGTGCTTCTTCTCTAGATTTCTTTTCTAAGTTTAAATCTTAAAATCAACGTTAAAAAATTTATTCTAAGATATACTTTTAAATCCATTAAAAAAAAATGACCTAATAACATATCTTAATTGTTAAAAACATCTACCCTAAATAAACAAAAGAGCTATGAGAAAAATCTCAATAATAAAAAGAGCATTTGCAAGGGGAGTGGTAATTTTATTTTATTTTTGTGGATTGAGATATCAATTTGTAAAATTATATATATAGCCTTTTTTTTTCATAAAAGTTTTGATAAATGGTGATGAATTACTTATTCTCAACGCACATGTTTTAAATCACCTCATTTTCATGATAAAAAAAAAAAAACTATACCTTCCATAAATACTATTATCACTACAAGATTTAATAGTTTTACCGACGAAATTTTTTTGTCAGTATGAGACATATATTCCATCGATAATTAATTTACCAATGGAATCACCGACGGAAACTTTCCTCGGTAATTTGTTTTTCGTCGGTAAATCAATTGGTTATAAAAAAAATATTATTACCGATGGATTTACTGACGGAATAAACGTGTCGGTAATAATATTTTTTATTACTAATGGATTTACTGACGGAATTCCGTCGGTAATTATTTAAAAACATTTTTAAAAAAATTCATTTTATAAAATTATAAAATAATTAAATTAACATAAATCAACACTCTATAATATATACTCAAAATGGTTGGAAAAAAGAATAAGAAAATCAACTCAAACAAATTTGCAGCAAATAAATAAAATGAAAAAATAAATTCAACTAAAAAAATTCATATGAAAAAAATGAAGTTGCAGTTGCTAAAAATTTAAAAATCATATAAATAAATCAACTACAAATTGATTTCATATGAAAAAAAATATCTCACAACAACATTCATACAATTATTAACAAAAAAACAATTAAAAATAAAATAAAAAACAAATACAGTGAAAAAAATCATGAAAAAAGAAGAAAAAAAAAATTTACCTTAATGTAATTGCAAGTGAAGCTAAGAAGAGAAACAAAATGTCATAAAGCATATTAATTAAAAAAAAAACTTAGAGGAGAAAAAAAGAAGAAGAAGAAGACATACCCGAGCATGAAGGAGAAAAGAAGGAGATGAAGATAGAAGAGAAGAAAAAGAAATAGATATTGATGTCTTTTTACATATAGTGAAGAAGATGAAGAAGAAGAACAAGAAGAGAATAAGAAATGAGTATACCTCTTGTGAAATAAGGGGATTCAGGCTTTTTATTGGGCGCGTTAACGACGGAATTTTTGTATGTAATATTTAATTTAAATTTTTCAGAAACCGCCAACAATCACCGATGATTTTTCAATCCGTCGGTGATTCCATCGCTAATATTTAAATGAAACTTTTAAATTAATTGAATATTTTCAGAAAACCGTCAAATAACACCGATGACTTTTCAATCCGTCGGTGATTTTGTCCGTAAAGAACAACAATTAACAGTGCAATTGGAAAGTGAACAATTCTGAAGCTCTCTGGAAAATACCGACGAAAAATTTCATCGGTGATTCCCTTTGTAATTAATATGATGAACAGTATTCATAGTTTACCAACGAATTTACCGACGGATTTTATAGATGGAATTTTTTGCGTCGGTAATTCCGTTGGTAAAAATTGACACATCATTATTTTTTTTACTTTGTTTGAATTTTTTTTCGACTGTAATTCCTTCGGTATATACCGAGGGAATATTTTCCTCGGTAAAATCCCTCAAAAATTTACTGACAGAAATATTTTATTGATATTTCTGTTTATATTTATTGATTTTTTGATAATATATTAAAAAAATCAATTAGTTCAAAATAAAAGTACATAAAAATAAACAACACCATCATTTTAGCATAAAAGTGATGTTAGCAACGGCGTATGATTTGGTTCAAAAGTACGTATATCAAAAAAATAAAATAAAAGAAAAACATTAACTAATCACTTGAAAAATAACAATTTGCTTTTGTGTGTATATATTTTTTTCTTAAAAAAAATCGATCCCCATTTGAGTTTTAAAAAAAAATTCACACACTCGCGATCTATTCCTGGATGATTAGATCCCGTAATCTCCCATAGATCTCTTCTTCCGCTAAACTCTCCCCACCTCCCCTGCCTTCCCCTCTCTCTCGACACCAAACATGAGCTCATCTTCTCTCACTAAAAGAGATTCCCTTTCACTCACTTCAACAATAAAACAGACAGTTACTTTTCTGCTTCTTCTCTTATAACTACCTCTCTTATTTCCTTACACGTTTCATAGAAAGAGAGGAAGAGACATGTATCATCAAACTATAAACTACCACTCCTATTTGCAGTCTCAAGACGGGACCTTTATTACTTGCTGTTTCTCTAAGTGTAGAATCAGATCATGGATTGTGTAAACGGATTGAGAAGATTAAAGGGTCTTGTTGATTTCGAGTTCTTGAATATTATTGAGTGAAAAAGATTGGAACTTTACATCTTAAAATGATGGCCTCAGGGATAAATTTGGTAATGACAGTGATTGGATTTTCTGTAAGCACTATGTTTATAGTTTTTGTTTGCACTCGTCTTATTTGTGCTCGGATTCAGTTAAATGCATCAAGACGATCTTTTCGTATTGCTTCCAGATCTGATCTTAGCATGGTAAGCATCTCTCCTTGTCTTTCCATTGGTTTTCAGCACTGTTTCTATATTTAGCTGATTGTTATAATGTGTTTTCTATGTTTTTTTTTTTTTGAAATCGAAGTTGGTTTTTGGTTTTTGAAGTGTACGAGTGGAGCAAGTTTATTTGGATTTTAGTTTTTATTTTTTTTCTCTTAATTGGGTTTAATTTCTTTTCCTTTTTTCTTTTGGATATTTATGATTAGCCAGTTAGTTTTGTGGAAATTAATGTGGGTTTTTATGGATTTTGGTTTTGTAATTGTATTGGTGGGGCTGGTTGGATTCTAGCTTCTAAGTTTTTTTTTGGTTCTCAATTGCGTTTAGTTTCTTGTGTTTGTTCAAATTTGGATATGTTAATGGCGGACATAGAAAGCAAATCACCAAATTAATTGTCTTTAGCAAAAATTGGAACCGGCATAGTGGACACTAATGTGTGATGCTGATCCATATTTATTGTGAAGGATGAACAAGTCTCAATTTTTTTGTTAAAAAATGAAATCTTCACTTTTTTGTATGCTGAAGAGTTTTGTTTCATGGGGTAATTGTCACTGTCTTGGAGCTTGACTGTTATTCTTCGACACGTGTTACAGTTGGAACGAGGTTTACATGGCCTTGAGCCTGTAGTTATAGCTAGCTTTCCAACCAAGAAGTACAACGATAAGCTTTTCTCGGCTTCAGAAGATGCTCAGTATGTTCTTCTTTCCCTGCTATAATTCCTTATTAGTGTTTTCTGTATTGGGTTTTATGTGATGATTTTGTATGATATAGATAACTTTTATAGTCTTTGGACCGGTATCAGCTTAAGTTGTCATAACAATGAAGAATGTGCAGTGCCAATGATTGTGTTAAAAAGCCTTTTGACTTGGAAGGTTTCATCTATTTGTACTTTTAAATTTTGAAAGGAGTGAAGAGCCGGATGGGGAGGTGTGAAGATTGATAATTTCTCATCCCATGAATTATGAATTAAGACATGACTTTAGTTCTCTTCTGATATAGACTTTGATCTAGTTTTGGCTATCTTCATATTAGATAGAGTAAGCAGAGTTTGGGGCTGGGATCTATTTCTCATGATGTGATTTTGATTTTCTTAATTACATCTTCTGTTTGACTGAGAGGTTTTCTGAGACCTTTTATAGCTAAATGTTTGGACTGATGTGACTGGGCCAAATTTTGCTTTGTGCAAAAAATTCTTCATTTAGCCATCTTGCGGTTTTCCATACTTCTAACTTAGATGCTGTCTTCTTAAGCTTGATTGATTGGTCAATAACTATTGAAAAGGTTACTACAAGGCACATTGAATTTGAGTTGGGGCTGCCAAAATGATTGTCTGGTTGCTTTACTAATTAACTGGAGTTGGACCATGGATGCTCTTAGTTGTTTTTTCACCCCTTGACAAAAAATGTTTCAGCTGTATTCAAAAAGGCTGGCTTCGTTATTTGAGTATTGATGGAAGCAACCCTGACCTGTTTGGAATCCAATTTGCCTGACCTTGATAAAATTTGAAAGATACGCTGAAATAAAAGATTTACTCTGTTCCAGTTTTGGAGGACCCAAACTTGCCTTCTTTTCCTCTCTTTTTCTAGTACAATTCATCAGTTCAATTTGGGTGCCAATAACCTTTTTGACCTTCGTGGGGAATAATTGGGGGGTGTTCACCCTGTTGGGATGTTGGACCTCAATTTTCATTCATTTGAATTGAAAGGGCATGCAGCTGCTTGTATCTGTGCACCCATAAATGAAGCTTCAACTCCTAAACAACCAAACCTTCTCTCATGGTTATTTTCTCTCCAGTCATAATCCATCCTTTTGTTAATCCTAGTTGTGTGATGCTAAGAAAAAGTTTCGAGAAAAATGATTCCTCTATACTTTTGAGTTTCTGACGCTGCTCCTTTATAGAACTTTCATAACTGATTCAGTTTCTGAAAATTTTGTACACATTCTAGCTCATACTTCTGGTGCTTTATCCTCTCTCTTTTTCTTTTTTTTGTTGCTGAAATCCCCACAGATATATGCCTGTCTTTCTTCAGAATTATTTTTAACTGGCTCATTTTTACTTTAATTTTAACTTTATTTTTGTTCTATTTTTGGTTACATGCTATACAACCTGCTTCTGAAGAAGCATCTCGTTGGCGTGGAATTGGATTGTCATGACAGATAACAGCTAGGTTTTGAATGCACCATGTTCATGTCCTCTGCCCAGCATATTAGTTGACGCTGTCTTTGGGGATTTGTTTTGTTCATCATGCCAGTTTTGTAGTATTCTGCTATTTCACACTTTTCTGTTAACAAGTTGTGGTTGTTGTCTGTGGCAGGTGCACAGTTTGCCTTGCAGAATACCATGGCAAAGATATGTTGCGTATTCTCCCCTACTGTGGGCACTCATTCCACGTGACCTGCATAGACATGTGGTTGCAACAGCATTCCACTTGTCCCATGTGTCGAATATCATTGCGTGAATTTCCCGAGAAGAAGTGCGTGATGCAACCCTTGTTCAGTTCAGCTATCCGTTCTCAATATGGCACTGAGACCTTTGATTCCCATTCTTATAACTATTTGTTGACCGGGCATGGGATTTCACAAAGATCAGACGACAGCCATGGGATGGACACCATTCAAGATAATCTTTGTGCATCTGATGGTGATGAAGCATGTGGGGAGAATTCACCCCCCTTAATCGAGAGTAATCAGATTGCAAAAGACACAGGAGACAAGCATGTAGAAAGCCCGTCAAATCCCTAAATCCTTCAGAAGAGTCAAATTTTAAGCTGCATTCATTAGGATTTCCAATTTCAGAGAGTCCAAATATCAGTATTTAGAGTGAAAGAAGTTGGAATTCTTAAACCGTTGGAACAACTCCCAGAAAGTTCGTTGCTCTATGTTTTTCATTTTCCCGTCAACATGGTTGAGTTCTTGGCAGTTTTGTTAGTTTCAGTTGTAAACTAGAATCTGATCAAGAATAGTTCGATGGAATAGCAGCTCGTACTTTCCTCTATCCTTGTCAGTGTTAGTGTAGCGATGTATGTGCACACAGACACACACACATGGATAACCCATCATTTCTGCCTAATGTTTCTTTTATTGGATTCTGCACATGATGCAACTCTTGTGGGGCTTGCAATTCTGATAGGCTCAACATGTCTTCTGCTTTAGGTATTGTAATATGCCCACATTCTGTATAAAGCAACTACACAGCTCATTTGTTGCCAAGGATATAGATTTGACTGCATCACCTGATCTTGCTTTTTGGGACCTTTCTATCCTGGTTTATGTCATAACAGTAGTTTTCTTCAAGGTACGCATCAAAGTCACATTCTGTGTTCTGTACTTCTCTGTCTCCTTGTGAACAAAAGTGAAACTGTTAATTGAGTTATCATTAGAGGAAGCATCATAATTGGATTTGGAGGCCCTTCTGGACCAACCCTCGGAGGTACTTCATGAGATTCTTTCTATGCATATATATTTCTGTAGGGTTAACCTTTAAATGGCAACAAAAGACAGAAAGGTGAAAGATAAGGCAAGCCCCCCTCCCCATTATCCCTTTTAAAATGAGAAATTGATGCCTTTTCGTGTCATTTATCCAAATCATGATTATGCTGATTAGAAAGTGACTATTTTGGTTTCCATTAACCTAACAAAAGTTCTCAGTGCCCATCGGATAGGCATGACAGGGAGAAGATATAAAGAAAGTACATTGAGGAAGCACTCCCATTCTTAAATTTCCCATGTAAACGGATTCACTTCCAGGTATTGGCCTGAGAGGCAATAAATTTCAAAAAGAATGACATCAACAGTCATCAATATCAATCAACCAATGAAAAAGAACAATAAGTATGTACAAACATTGCAAATTATATAAATCCCCAACGTTTTTAGGCAGGAAATGAATTATATAATTAACCTGTCACAGCTTAAGCCCTCGGCTTGACCAGAGCTCTGAGGCTGTTCTTCATAACCACTGTAAACCCCAACTTCACAGAGATATCCAACTTGCTATAAGGTGGATAAGCAAATTCTTGAACCATTCTTTGCCATCATTAGGTGAAGATGCACAGTGGCCAGCCATAGACCAGGGCATATATCTCCTCCTTCATACACCAAATTGCATCGTTTTCACCCGTCACTCCTGTGGTATCGGCATCCTCTCCGCCGGACACGAACCGGTCCGGGTTGTATTTTTCGGGATTGGTTCGAACTTTTCGATTCTCTCCTTTTCCATGAGAGTAGAATTCAACATTTGCATTAATTGGTAAATCATCATATCCTGCCATTGCTGTACGCTCGGAAACTGCATGAACTAGTACAAAATATGTAGGAGGGTGTTTACGTGGCAATTCTTTCACCCACTGCATGTAAATGCTCCTCGTTTTTTCTACATCTTTCTCGTCCACTTTTCGGTCACCAGAAGTTGATTTTATTTCATTGTAAAGCTTGGTCTGAACCTCAGGATTGGTAATTAGCTGTGCAATGCCCCATTTTCGACCGGTGGTGTCAGTCCCGCCGTTGAGGAACTCTGAGCAAAGAGTGACAAGCTCTTCATTACTTGGAGATGATTTCCTTCTTTGAAAAATAAAAATTCTCATAAACTTAGTCTCAATATATCAAACTGATCTTAAAATATTTTTTAAATTCTAATTCTAAACTAAAAAAAAAAAAATCAATGGAGGATAATAATAATAAAGTATGTCAATGGTTCCAAGTCAATAAAAGAAAAAAAAATACTAGATGATAATCATTTTAGTTTATTTTATTTTTGTTCATGGCCGGAGAGGAGTCACAATTTAGCTGGGAGTGAAAGGCCGAAAAAAGTAGGCCCACAGGATTTAGAGCAGTTAATTGCTTTCTTTGTGATAGGAATTTTAATTTTTAAGAATGTTTTTGTTTTTGCAATTCAACTTATTTAAAAAAAAATGCTTTATAAATCTTTTACATTTTAAAAATATTAAATTAATTTTTTCTAGATGTTTTTTTTTTTATGATTATAATGCGATGATGTTAAAATTAAAAAAATATCTAAAACAAATGTTAATTTAATGTATTTTTAATTAAAAATATATTTTTTAAAAATCCTACACAGCACATTAGAAAACACACGAATTAAATAATAAATACAAAACAAAATGATGGTTCCGGACTTGGCTGAGAGCTCTAGTTTAGGTACGGCTTTCAATAGCCCACATTTTGTTCTTGGCAATTCTCCAATCTCGAGGGTTAATAACTATGATGCCTAATGTTAAGATGGTTAAAAAGAATTTAAATTAAATAAGAAAAATAACAAATGAATCTATATGTTTTCTGGGAATTCATCGGTGCTTTAATCTTATGATATCATGTTAAAATAATAATAATAATAATAATAACTGATAGGTCAAAACTAGTTTTGAGGCTCCCGAAGAAGAGCCTTTGGGAAATGGGCGAGGCGATTGCACACAGCTTTTGGCCCAGGCCTCAGAGGTGGGGTCTGGAGATGGGGGGAGATCGATATCCATTTCCATTACACGAGCTCTTACAAGATATTGTACGAGACATTTGCATGATCATAGCATAGGGTAGATATACAGAGCGTCAAGGTAGGGTTTTTTCATGAACAGTTGATGCTCGATTTTAGTTCATTGTGCTGGTTCGCAGGCGAGATCCCAGCATTGCAAGCCTTGATTCTTCACTCTTTTCTTGACGAGGAACAGGGACCGAGTTGAGGAGCTGTGTTCGATCTCTTGATTAAATTCATGGCGGAATCAGTCACTTGTTCGAATCTTTTATCATTGTCGATTGATCCATCGCTCTAGCTAGGGCAACCCTGGGATTTTCTTGAGGTCATGTTTAGGTGAAAAGATGGCAGGTTTGCATGTCTCATCAAATCTATATATATCAAATTACAAGGTTGGGAGATGAAGGTTCATTGGCGATGGTTGTTTTGATGTCCAAGCTTCTATTTTTTATTTTATTTTATTTTATTTTCCCACATACTGTTTTTATTGCATGAAATGATCTGTAGCACAATTTTAAACATCTGAATTTTAAATTAAACCGGTAGTTTGTGAATTAACCCACAATCTTAATTAACTTTAAAAATATTAAAAATATTTTTTTAAAAAAATGATAATAAAACAATATAATTTTAATGGCTTTCGTCGATAGGTCATAGGGCATGGATGTGCCTTTTTTCCCACAATTAACAGTGAAAGTGAAGGACAGCATGGAGGCTTTCTTTCCTTTTTCCCCCCTTGGTAAGGGTTTGGCAGAACAACGCCATGGACCATAGGAGAGAGTACTTGTTCTGACTTCTGATATATATAATAAATGAATATAAATTTCTACTGAATCAATCTTGCTCGTGAGTTCAAAAAAAATAAAATTCATGTTCTTTAGCTCGGAAGAGCAAATTTCAGACCTAAAAATATTAAAAAAAGGATAAAAATTTAATCCTAAAAATATAAAACTAATATATTATATAATTGATAAAAATTAAAGTACGTAGGGAAATACTATAGTCATTCTTTTACTATTTATCATCTCACAATTTATTATAAATTATAATAGTAATTTATTTAAAATTTTCAATTTGATTTTTGATCCTTTTATTTACATAAATAAGCCCAAATTAAAGTCAAATTGCATTTTTTTTTAAGGTGAGGGTTGAGTTGAAAGATAGGAATTAAAATGATAAAAGTCTCACGTCGGTAATTTATTTAAAAAGTTTATTTTAATCTTTTATTTTTTTAAGTTATATAGTTTTTTAATTGGTCCCTATAATTTTAAAATAATAAATTTTGATACCAAATTTTAATTTTTTTTCTAGTCCTTTCTTGGGTGGACAAGAGAGATGATTACTAAATTTTAGTTGAAAGAGAAAAAGTTGTGTTGAGGAAGATTTTGACAACCAAAAAGATTGATATTTGTGTCAAAAGATTCCTTAATTATAATAAAAGGGTTAAGATTATTTATGCTTTTTTACCTAGAAAAAAGAATCTAGTCTCGAAAATATTTTTTTGTTTTGAGTTGATTTTGGATTCTAGTTTTTTTTTTTTTTTTTGGAGATAAGAGATTGGTTTATTAAATTTTTTATGATGTTTCCTAAATGTTTTGGATCAAAAAATTGGTTGAAAGGGTGTTTTTGGGTAAAAAGGAATTGTATTTTTTTTGTCCCATTATATATATATATATATATATATATATATATATATAGAGAGAGAGAGAGAGAGAGAGATTCCTGTTTGTTATTATATTATCGTTTTCTTCTTCGTATAATTCAAATAAAACCAGGTTATTAAGTTCTTCTATACTAAACCAACCTTTCCATTCTCCCATGCTTGGATGAGTGAAGTGAAGTTACATCCCTTCAGTCCTATTGTTTTTTTTTTTTAAAAAAAAAAAAAAAAAAAAAAAACAATATCCATTAAAGAGCGAACAAATTTGGAGGTCAGCTAGCTTGAGCAGTCAATTAATTCTAAACCAGGCCATGATGAGATCATTCTCATGGAGGTTCTGTCAATAACTTCTCTTAAAAAATTTTACATTCATCTTTCATAAAAACTTTTTAGTTTCACTGTTAGCAAATACTTTATATTAGTAAGTATCGAGTAGTTTTTTAATATTATATATTAAAATTATTAAAAACAAATACTAAAAATTCAAGACGAATACATTTTTAAAACCAAATCACTCGTATTTACTTGGAAATTTTTTTAAAAAAATTATAATCAAGTTTCTAAGCTAAGAACCTAAATAAATTAAAATAAATGATTAGCTAGAAAATAAAAAACCATATAAAAAAAACCATCTATTTTGTTTTTAGTAAAAACCCTCAGCCGTTTATGTTCTGGCCACGAAAGAGATGGATTTCATGGTCTAATTATAAACTCCCTAGTCAGTTCTTACTTACACAAATGAACAACCTCATCCCCAAATAAATGTCACACAATATGGCAATAGCTACCACCTTAAGTCTCATGATTAACAAGTTAATTGACATCTATAGAGCTAATCAAAGAAAAACAACTGAAAATATCATCTAATTAATTATTAATTACTTGTGCCAAACTTGCTGGTTCTTCTCCTTGTTGAGCTTCAAGTCAAACTTGTTAGTATTCCACAAATGCTGCTGCTGATCTCCTTCATTTATTTGAACCTGAAAGCAGCTGTTATCGTTCACTTGAGCACCCAAATAAGAATTAGAAGGTGATGAATTCATGCCATTATAGGATTCAAGCAGCTGAAAATAATCGTTGGTCCTTAAATCCTGATCTTTCCGCTTCTTGTTAGACTCTGTTGTCATGTTAAGGTAGATATTCATGCTTTCCCATTTCTCCTTGCACTCGTCCATACTCCTATCGTAGCCTAAACTAGCCATTTCTTCTGCTATCTCTTCCCAAAGTCCTCCATTCGAATACCCACTTTCTTGAAATCTTGATTCCATGGAAGTTCTGAGCTGTATGAAGCTTAGAATCTCGGGCTCGGTCCATATAATGTTGTTGAACCTGTCTTTCTGAATCTTTTTAGAACTAGTGCTGTCCTGGTTGTTGTCGTGCCTTTGAGTTGCTACTGCAATATGCTCAACTGACGATGACAGTTCGGGTCCTTTCTCTGCATGTTTCTTCAAGGCTTCCATCAATGCAGTATCTCTAGATTCAATCCATGCTCTCTCTTTAGCCCAAAATTCATGTTCCCGATCGAACCGAGCCAGCTCTTGCTTTGTCCACTCTTCCTCTCTACACATTCTCTCATACTCTCTATCTTCAATCGTCTTCAACATTTTCTCCATCCAGGCATCTTGTTTATCCATCAGCTTCCTCATCTGTGAGTCCACAAAGTCCTCAACTTTTGTTTTCCAACTCTTTTTAGGCCCTGCAAGACTTTGGCTCTCATTCACCCCTTTCTGCTTTTCCGTTGATCGGTTCATCATGTTGTAAGCAATAGCTGAAAGGTCATCATCATTGTTTTCTGACGAGGAAGTCTCAAATTCAGACGTGTTGGAGAAACTCAGACTTTCACTATGCTTGTTTTCTTGAAATGTTTCTTGACTTTCTTGGTTGATGGTGTTGCTCAATGGAGTTTGATAAAGAAGAGTGCTGTTTGCAAAATGGGTTTCCGAGACTGGAGCTTGGTTGCTGGGTTCTCCATAAAGGGCTTCAAGCTGTCTGAAGAACCTGTAGTGCTTCCCATCTTGTCTCCCAGCTTTACCTTCCTTGGTCTTCTTGTAGTACTTGTACAGGTTCTCAAACTTCTCTCTACATTTCTTGCCACTTCTCTGGTACCCATGTTCCTCGGCCATGATCCTGATTATCAGCAAAGTCAAACTGACTCAATACTACTAGTATTATATGTAAAAACAGGCAGACAAGTACACATTTCAAAGTAAAGAAAAACCTAGGTAGAAATTTCGTGTCCTTGTCTAGACTAATAATACTACCACACAAAAACAAATCCGTATTAATTAGTTATTGACCATCATTTTTTAGTAATTAAAGCATTAAATACTCAAAAACATTCTTCTTGGCGTGTAATTGATGAAGATCCCACCAACTAAGTTATGATCTTGTCTCTCTTTAAATTCATCAACTAGTTATTTCTACCTCTCTCAAGGAGGAGGAGGGGGGAGAAGATGAAGACGAGACTAGCTAGCTAGCACTTCCAATACCCCAATTGCTTCCAGGAAGTTCATAACAGAAACTTAATTAGGAAAGAGACTGTGATATCAAAAACCAGTAAATCGCCATTAAAGGGAAATCACAAAATGATCTCAAGAGAAGATAATATCAAATAAGCAATTAAAATTGATTCAAATTAAGCTTGAGCCCTTAACACAACGAAAAGCAAAGAAAGAAAAAATCCATATTGTTCACTTCAAGACAAAACCAAATTAGGGTTTCCTAATCCGGTATCAGCAATGCAAGAAGTAGCTAGCTAGAATAAGAAATACTAAAAGGAAAAGGATAATATTACACAAAAGGATTCGATAGAATTTGTATGGCAAGAAAAAAAGAACGCATAGTACCTAGAAACCTCATCCCATAATGGACCTTTTTGATTAGCCTCCTTGAACCTGGAATCAAGCCTGGATCTGATCTCAAGAAGGGTAAGAGTCTCTTGTCTTGGCCATCTACTATTATTGCCTCCATCATTTCCAATCCACCCAGCAGCAGTAGCGTTTTCCATTTCTACTCCGTATAGTGTACCAGCACCAGCTGAGCTGCTAGTACCAATTGTAGCACTAGTTATAGTATTATTAGTAGTAATATTAGTGGCATTGGTGCAATAATGATCATGATGACGCCCGCCAAGCTTGACTAAACCACTAGGCAACATTGCTTCATGACCAACCATAATGGACTCAAAGTGGTGTGTTTGTGGTACAAGATTCCTACTTTGAACAAAGAATGGTTCGTTACCTTGTTGGGTTCCTTGAAAATGAGCTCTTCCGGCCACCAGTTGCCGGAGATCTGGCAGTCCGTACTGGTGGTGGTGTTCACTCATTTCCTGCTACTTCTACAACCCTCCCACTAGGTTTTGAGACCAGGAAAACCTTACAGACAGAGAAAGAAAGGGAGAAAGAGAGATTTTTTTTCTCTTTTGTTGGGGGGCTTAAAATTATAAAGCTAGATGAATGGATAAATTTGGAACTTTGTTCTTGGGGAGACAGGATCCGAGTCTACCGCAACTTTTCATCACTGCTACTTCATTTTTTTTTTTTTTTTTGTTGAAACACTGCTACTTCATTAATCTTTCTCTTTCTCACTGTCTTTCTCTCTAGAAAGAGAAGGAGAACATTACGTAATGTGTATGGACCAACTAGATTGTGACAAATGTCAAAGAATTACACGAGGATGATAACCCACTATTCTAGCTCTGATCAGATGACGCGTGTACAGTGTTTTGGATTTGACCTTTTGACCGACCATTTTGCTTCCTGTCCTTTACATGATCATCAGTTTGGCGCCCTAGAAGAAGCCATATGGCAAGCTACCTCAACCCTCCGACTGTTGGTTCGGGTACTAACAAGTTTTGCTAGCTACTACTAACTTATATTTTGGGTTTTAATTATCTTAAAAGACCAAGGTTATAAAAAAGATTTTTTTGTAAATATATACTACTTTAATAATTAAACTTATAATATATATATATATATTATATATATACATATAGTATAGTATAGTAGATTCGCACATTCTAATCTTTGCAAGTTTAGTGGTGGGTCAATCTCTCTTGTTTGTCATCATTGGTTAAGTTATTGATTCAAAAGTCAACATTCTTTAGATTTAACCAAACCGGAGTGAGAAAGTTTAACTTGAATTTAGGCTATGTTTGTTAATGTCATCTATAAAATATTTAATAATTGCTGTGTCGATATATAATTATAATATTTTTATATTATTTAATTTATTTTATTATGAGTAAATTCTTTATACAAAGCATCTAATAACCGCGTCTAGAAAACGCCAATATTTTATATTATTTAGCTTTTTCTTTCTTGTATCATCATTGTAATACCAAATATATACTAAAAATTAATAGAAAATTATATTTTTATTGAAAACTTTTATTGCCGCAATATATATCTAATGAAGTGCTAGCTGTCCATGGAACTAGAAATTTTGCCAGGGGTGCATTGTGGTATTGATTAATAAGCAGTAAAAAGATATTGTTTGAATGTCTTGTACGGTCGAGCAGCATGCAGAAAGTTCCTGCCATGAGGAGGGCATGATGTGAACCTTTTAATTCCTTCCTCGGTATAGCCACACACAAAATTGCAACTAGTTAATATATATATATCTTAAAAAATCGGAATTAATTAAAAGAAAAGTGTAATTACCTTCAAATTAATTATTCTTTATTGTTGAGGAAAAATTTTAGAATTTATATACGCCTTTTGCTTTTGTATAAATCCAATAATCTTTTGTAGTCTCGTTACTAAATACATGTCAACAGGGTATTTATATTACAATGCATAATGCATATACATATTCAGAGAGAAAGAAAAAAGAGAGAGAGGTTGCGACATGGAAATGGAAATAGGGTAATTAAGATAAAATCAAAACTAGCCTAAATTAATGTTTTACTCTTTCAATACATAATCTAATATTAAAACGAAATAAAAAGAATTTTATTGAATTTGAAATGTTATGCTATTTTTATTTAATATTCATATTTTATATGATGAATTGAAGACATAGTTTCTTTTTTTTAAAAAAATAAAATAAAAATCATTGGTGACTAGTGTGAGCCGAAAATGCTAGATGTTTTGTAATTTTATCTCATTATGGATGTATATATGTATGTATGTATGTATGTATGTATGTATCCTACAAAGATATTAATGAACAACATAAATAACAATAATTCAGAATTAATATATAATCATAGCTATTTTAAACCATTAATTGAAGTAAGATATTAAATTAAAAAAAAAAAAACTCCCAACACTTCGTTTGAGTTCATGAGAAATCCACTATAATTAAAATCTAATGGTGCAAGAACGGGTTTGGGTCTGTAGATGAAAGGTTGGTTACTGTAGATCCAATACTATTAAAAAAGAAGAAGAAAAACTTTTCTTTTATTGATAAATATCTCGAGATTACTTTGCTTACTCGACTAGAAAGGCAACTTTCCTCATTTCATTAATTTCTCGTCCCTGATAGAAATTAAAACTACAACTTTTAACTCTTCAAGCACCCAGGTGCCTCAAGTATAACCCAAAAGTAGTCAAGTGACACTGTTCGGAATTTCATTAGCCCTTACTGATTTGGGATTTAATCTTTTCAAAAAAAACCAGTTTATTAATTAGATCAACCTCGATCTATTATTTTTATCCGAAACAATGCGATTTTAAATTTTTTAAAAATATATCATAATTTTAACCCCACTAACTTTTATTAGGCTGTAATTCAAGTTACTCAAATTTAACTAAATCAATATGAAAATTCAACAAAATTTGATCGGTGGGGTAAGCACCGAGAAAGGGGAAAAAAAGGGAGGGGCAATGTATAAAAGTGGCCTTACACTCAGAAAAACTGAAACCTTATTTGTCTTGTTCATGTGTCAACAAGAAGTGAGTTGTCTCTGAATCTCTTATATCATCCATGTTTCTCACGTAAGATTGGAAGAGCTAAGAATCTGAATCACCTCCTAAGACACTTGTCAGGCCTGGTTACTTACCCCAGACGCTGCTGACCCAGCCGAAGTGAAGTGACATCCCTTCAGAATTGTTTTTCTTTTTAAAAAAAAAACAAAAAAATCCATAAAAGAGCCAACAAATTCGGAGGTCAGCTAGCTTAAGCAGTCAATTATTACTGAACCAGGCCACGATGAGATCACTCTCATGGAGGTTCTGTCACTGACTTCTCTTAAAACAATTTTGCATTCAACTTGCTGCATGCTACGTACGTACTGGAATACGAATATTCAATAATGTAAGTTTCACGCGACAATGTTAAGTACAGTTTTTGACATAGTGAATAAGTTTTAACTGATATTATATTGGTTAATTTATTAATTAGATTGAGATATTTTTCACCAATCAATGGAATTAATTTTGTGTTTAAATGTTTCAAAAACAGTTTTTTAAATGTGTGTTTGAACCAATTTTTATAGTATCACTGCATATTTTTATGAATAAGCTAGTTCACACATGCATGCTTTAATTTTTTATATATAATTAATCAACATTATATTCTGAATGATATAACATAGCTAAAGTTTTAGATTTTAAGTTAAATTTGAATCCGGTTAAACCGATTTAATTTTTTTTAAAAAAAAAAAACATTGCCTAGATCCTGGAATTATATTCTAAATTAATTAGTTTATCATATTAGATCCAGTTTAATAACTGTGATCATAACTCATCGGACTTTTCATTATTATAGCTGGTTTTTTTACTTATTTTTACAAAATTTAATGTTTCTATATTAAAAAAAAAAAAAAAACGATTTGAGCACTCATTGCAATGATGCAAAAGAACTGTGGTGGCCAATAAGAGAGCGAAAAACTGTCTTGCATAAAGATGGATGTCCTGGAATGCTTTTAAAGGCAATCTTGAAGGCATACTAGCTAGGTGAAGCATTTTTTTTGTAATTGAAAGGCACTGAAAGAATGAATGTTGATTGTCAAAGATCATATCTGACCTGGAAGATATAATAAAGCAAATGATTAAAGTTATGAAAATGATTTGGGTGGGTGGATTTATTGGTAAGATGGGAGACCTTGTCATCCATGAAGGGAAGACGGGTTTGTCTTTGCCTAAAAGGGTAATTGTGTGGATCCTCATTTCACATAGCTGGACATCACAAACACATCATGTCAAACTATTGTACGAACAAGTTGAGAATGTGGTGGGGTTCCTGATTTGGAAATGGACTGGCTGGTGATGGATCGGATGTAGACTATGGAGATCGATGGAGATCTGCGTATTGATTCTGAGAGAGAAGAAGAAGAAGGAGGAGAAAAAGGGAGGGTCCTTTTTCTAAGACGTCTATCATTGGATAATCTCTTGTTTTGCCTTTTGCCACCCGATTCTCTTGACGAGTTTTACATGCGTTGGACGGCCCAAATGCAACAACGGTAACAAGAAGAAGAAAAGGTCTTCATATTAGGAAATTACAGAGATGCAGTAGATACGTACGTAGCTTTTGGAAGTAGTAAGAGACAGAACGGTGCCAAGACTCCACTGGTCTTGAGTCTTAACCTAGCTGTGCCCTAATTAACCATCGGAGCTGTGGAAGGAGAGGCCAGTTAGACACAAAACAGAAAGTGTATGTTGTCGAAAGGAAAAGACAATGATGTACTCGAAAGGCAAAGGATTTTCACTCGGTCGAAAGCCTAGGCCCCTAGCAGGGCTTGTGCCAACCTATGACATCCTTTTCTTTTCTTTCTTTTCTCTTCTTTTTTAATAATTCTCAACAAAAAAGCATCATATAAAACTAGGGATTCCAATACAAGCTGGTTTTGTGTTTGAAATTCGGAACCAAATGGAACTGGAGTTTTGAGAATTGGGGAAGGGGGGATGGGCTATCCCCCTATCCTATTTCATAGCCCAAGACCCATTTGATATTCCATTGGTTAATATATATATATATATATATATTTGCTAAATTGCAAGATGCCATACCTTTTTGCCTTCTATGCTCCACAACTTCATTTGATAGGATTATATTCCTTTATCGCTCAAACACCTTCAATGGACCGCATAGCGCAGTGGATTAGCGCGTTTGACTTCGGATCAAAAGGTCGTGGGTTCGACTCCCACTGTGGTCGGTTTTTAGTTATTTTCATTTTTTATCTTTTTTTTTTATTCCTGATTAACAGAATCAATATAAAAAATTTAAAAAAAAAAAAAAAAAAAACTGTCCTAAGAGTTGTGTTGTTATATTTTCGTACTTTTTTTTTTTTTTTTTTTTTCAATTCGATATGCCATTGATAAAATGTTAGGGCTCGATTTTTCCTTGCACCCACAAATTCCTTCATTTTCAAGAACCCCTCTTCTCCATCCCCAACCCAGTCTCCCTCCCGCTTCTTTCCTTCTCAAAATCTCCAAGAAAACCCATCCAAGACTCGTTTTTGCACAAACCAACAACAATAACGACCCAACTCAAGAACCCAAAGAACCAGAACAAGAAAAGAAAAATGGGTCTTCCGATAACAGTGGCGGTGGTTATGATTTGAAGCAAGATCAGCCACCTCCCTTATTCGATATTAAGTGGGGTGATTTGTTACTGAACCCAGATCCCGATAACATCTTGGCCGTTGGATTAACTGGTTTGTTGTCCTGGGCTAGTGTTCAAGTCCTTTGGCAGCTTTTCGTTATCGCTTTGGCTATTCTTGTTGCTGCTGTTAAGTACTCTTTCATTGCTGCTCTCCTTATTTTCATCCTCATTACTCTTCTTTGATGGTATTTTACTCCTCCCTGGAGCCTTTCTTGATGGTTGTAATAATTTATTGAATTTTATACTTGGCATGCGCTATGGGTTCTTGGGAATTTAGTGGCAGAAATTATCGTCTTTCGTTTTATGTTGTCGAACCGTACAATGCTTTATGGTTGAAGTTGCTTTTATATATTATTGGAGAGGTCCTGTAGCTCCTTGAACTTGTCCCACTAGTTCAAGTACTATGTTATTTGATGAATTATTGAATGGAGAAGCAGAATCCATGTAGCTGATTCGCTTGTTTGGAACTAAGATTTACTAAAATCTGGGTGGAGCCAAGTTGTATCCTAGCTACTTGTTTCAATATGGTGTCACAAAAGTTTGTCTGAAGAAGGAACATCAGTAACTTATTCCAGCACTGCACTTTCCTTTTGATGGGTTGCTTCCTTGGTTAAATTTGGGTAAAGTAGTTTGATGTCAGAGAACTTTTTTTGTGATCAGTTCCTCAATAGTAGAGAGATGAACACAAGAGTAAATGCAGCTCTCTTTAGTAGTTATAGCCTAAACATCATAAAATCTCGTAAGAAATTATACAGATTTTTCGGTTCACCATTGCGCTCAGTATAATGAGCTTTACCTGAGAAGAGTTTGAATCCTGTGTATGATCAATTCTATCTGGCAATGTCAATTGTCGTGTGTCTTCGAATAAATTAGTTGCAAACGAATGGGAAAAAAGAAAAAAAGAACCTGAGCAGGTAAAAGAAAGGTCCAAGAAGCAGAAAGTCGGTTATAATGTGGGAAAGTTGTCATGGGTCAAATTGTGAACAAAAAAATATTCAATTGGTGATGCTCCCTCGCAGATAATCGGTATGAAGACGCACAATTGCAAACGATCTGCACGCCTATGTAGAGATAGGTGTGTCTCTGGCGTCTGGTGCTGTAATCTACCGTCTCAAGTTTGCTCGGTGCATTCAAGCAGAGCATAACTGGAAGACACTTTTATCATGTGAATTCCCAAGCATCCATATCTGTTGAACATCTCCACTCTAATCTGCTATATGAGGCTCGCAGGCGACAGGAGCTGGGCTATGAACTATCTTTTAAATGGTAAGATACCATCGGTCATGCTTTACGAAGCAATCCTGCCGAGGCAGATGGATTGCAACACTATCGGTTTGTCAGTGTTGTAAAATTTGCAACAGTAAAGCCAAGAGCGATAGCGAGGTCCCTTTTTTTTTTTCTTTTTTTTTTTCAAGCTTGTATGCCAAAAACACGATGGAAAAAGAGAATGAGCAGTAGCCAGAAATTATATCAGTGGGAAACAACCAAAAAGAAGCAAGGGATATTCGGAACAAGACTGAATTCAAATAAAATAAAACCCACACAAAATTTCTACTTTGACATTAAATAATCCTAGCATCATTGACTAGTGGATTGTTAGGATAAGATTTGTGAACAAACAGCTATAGCATATAGAGGCAAAAGGTCAGGTACAGGCTTCCATGTCTACATTCAGAAACTTCTCCAAACAGCTGGATTCACCATTTGAGATGGCAATATACTCTTGCATCACAGTCCTCCCTTGCTTCCTTTTCTCGTTGACAAAAACACCTAGCAGGAGAAAGTGAGAGTGAGCATCCACTGAACTCATGTAAGGTGCAAAAGCTGGTTTACGCTACAAAAAAATATGAAAAATTACCACAACAGTGATTCTCAAGGAATTCCACAGAATCCTAATCTTGGCTGAACTTAATCTTCTTTGGCACACACTTCACATCACCAACCTGCAAAAAAAGGAGGGTGGCATAAAATATTTTGATCAGTCATAATACATGGATACCAAAACAAAGGCAGAAAGATCCATTTTTGGTTTGTACCACAACATGGCAATAAATAATCATCACCAAGGAATTCAATGCTTTTATGCTAAACTTCATTTCTCTAAACCATCAAAGTAATATTCATAAAAGTAAAGAAAAGGTATTGATAGCCACTATTCACTATGAATAGAATTTTTACACCACAGATAAAAATGATTCTATACAACCATGGTAAGCTTAAGAGTGGCCCACCAATGGCAAACAGAGTTGAATAGCAGTAAAAGCTATTCATGAAAGAGAAAAAAACATAGGGACTCTGCTGGAAAGAACAGGCTGGGGTGTTTATATACATGATTTTGTTTTGATCTAAAACGAGTGGTTGAACAGAAATATTTTGTGCCACCATGTTCAAAGGAATCTGAAAGCTTTTATATCCTGCATTTTGTCTTACAATCACATTTCTTGAGTCACCTAACAATAACTAGGATGACATGCTTACAGATCACAGAGAAGCTGACTTGTATCAAATGAGTATGAGCATCAGAGACAATATATGCATTCGAAGTATTTGTTACCATCTACGATAAACAGAAAGCTCAGCAGCATTCTAAGTGAGTCAATATTCTATTTCCAAGAAAGTACAACTGATCACAGCTCCATGCTAAATGCAAGAGCAGTTATGGTCATTCTTCAAACAAGGAATCTATTGGAATCAGGGATGCAGGAAAAGGGAAGAAATCTTGGGTAAAAAGACTGCTATGAGTATTGGAAATTTTTCATATCACTCAGCAGTTAGAGATCTGATCCGTAGACTCAAGAATACACATGTTTTCTGTGTACATGTAGTGCTTTCCCATTGAAATCAACTAGACTGGTGAGATTGACTAAAGCAATGGAAAAAATTTATTCTAAATCTAGATGCTAGACATGGCAGGCTGATTTCCTTCTCCTGTTCCTTTTCCCCAATTATCTTTGTACTTAGTCAAGTATTAAAAGGAGAAAATGATAAGAGCTCTTACAAATTCCGGGCACTCATAATCCAAACCAGCTGCTTCTATCGTTTTTCGTCGCTTCTGATCTCGCTTCATAATCCTGCCCACCAATCTTCTGTGCTCATCAAGTGTTCTCTCCTGAATAGCCATAGCACAAAACAAAAGGGTTATCAAGCAATGGTCAGAAATAACATTTTTTTCCTTCTATAGCATGAAAACTACAATTCCTCATGATTATCACTTCCTATCCACTGCATACCTTGTTCTGTCGTTTTCTTTCAGTTTGAAGCCGGTCCACGGGGTTGTAACGATAATTAAAACCTTTCCATCTATGTGTCCCCAAAAAGAAAAGGAAAAAAACAAAATGAGTAACCATAGCATGTGGGGAGGCAACCAAAGTAAACAGTATAGGATTCTGTGTTTATAGTTTCCAAGTTCACATATCCAAGAATTTAGCCAATAAAGAAAGAATCAAACCCCTCAGCAGGATATAATCAGTGAATGCCTATGGAAATAAATTACATGATGCTATCTTTCCTTTGCACTGTGTAAAGTAAAAAAGATAAATTGCTTACAATTTAGGATGAACATGCTCCTGTGGAATAACATAGATTTGCAAAAGATGCTCAAACAACAGATAGTTATGCATACATTCAGCTACAACTTCTGCCACCTGCAATCAGCGAAAGGGTTTTGTTATAAATCCTCAGAAACATCAACATTCAAGCAATACTACAATCTTAAAATCTACAACCTCAGGATCTTCAAATTCCATGAATCCAAAATGCTTTGATTTTCCAGTCTGCCAAAAATCACACATACAAACACCAAGTTAGAATTAAAACCACACCAACTACTTCATTTAAGACATCATTAGTCTACATAGCCCATACAAAGTACCAAGAAAAGACTAACCTTTTTATTCCTCGCAATTCTCAATCTCTTGATAGTACCGAATTGCGAAAAATAAGCTGAAACATACAACAAAAGTCTAATAAACAAAACCACAAAAAAAAAATCTCAACAAAACATAAACACCACCTATTAATAACAAATTAAACCTTACCTTTCATTTCTTCCTCGTAGAAACCATGAGGTATCCTACCCATGTACAGCACACCGGACTTATTTTTCAGCTCTTTCAATTGCGGTAACTTCCGCGCCGGTCCACCTTCTAATGGCTATTTTTTAACACGAAAATAAATTACGAATAAAAAACAAAAAAATTGATGTAAGAAGAAAAAAATTAAAAAACATACCAAGAAATCAGCAGCGGCTTGTTTTCCATTAACTAACTGGGTTGACGAAGAAGAAGAAATTTTGCTCATTTTCTTTTTCAGTGATTTCTTTGCTTTCGCCCCCATGGTAATGAACAAACAGCAAATCGAGAGGAATCTTGGTTGGTTGTCAGGAAAAGAAAAGACGGAAGATATTAGAGAAGGAGCAAGAGAGAGGGGAGAGTTAAAGATATAAGACAGAAACTGAAGAGTTCTGAAAGATTAGGGTTTAGGGAATATGGACATGGTCTGGGCTTCATGTTTGGGCCAACGTTAAGAATGACCCGACATAGAGCCAGGCCTCATGTAAATATAGGAAAATTTTATGGTGAAACGTTTTGAGTATATTTGTTTTTAATAAAAAAATAATTTCTCAGATTTCATTTTGGCTTTCCATTTTTTTATAAATAATTTATGGTATATATTTTAATTTTTTAATTTAAAAAAATAAATTTCTACCACTATTGCCTCTACCAATACTGTCATTGTCTAAGATGGATTTTTATTTTTTCCTGTCTTAATATCAATGAAGTAATCAATGGCTATATTTAATAATATAAATAATTTAACCGTCATAGATATATAAATTATAGAGCTTTTTATATGAATAACGTGATTTAAAATTCTATATTTGTAATATTTTGTAATTCAAATAAGATAAAGAAATTCAAAGTGTATAAAAAAAATTTATGAAATGTGGTTTTATTATGTTAGTAACTAAGTTCTTTCTCGGTTTAAATGCTGGTATATAAACTTGACTATATGCACACATAAACTGACACGTGGACATTTTTACTTGGCAGCAAGCCTCAGGTACTTCTGCAACAGCGAAAAATACAACTGAATTGTACTTCATGAAGGACTAAATTGTGTCCCTATATATTGAGATATTAGATTACTTTTAATAATTATGACTTTAAGTTTTTTTTAAAGTTATTAAAAATTTATATAATTATTAATTTTAAATATTATAAAATTAATTAATATATACGTAAATTAACTTTAATATTTACATTAATAAAAAAATTATACTAGTAACTTAATTGTTTTTTCTCCCAAATTAATTATACTTTGTTGTTTGACTTGACTTAATTGTTTTTTCTATAATTATACTTTGTTGAGATATAAACTTCTTCATCCATGACTTTGAGATCGTTTGGGAATGTGGAATGTATTATTTTAAATTTTTATTTTTTATTTTGCTAAAAAAATATATATATATATATAGATCGTTTCTGATGTATTAATTTCAAAAATAATTTGTAAAAATTGAAAAAATATTATTTTAATACATTTCTAAGTAAAAAATACTTTAAACCACAACACCAAATAAATACTTTAAGTAAGATTTAGATTTATTTTATTTTTTTATAATGAAAATACATAAACTCAATCAAGAAACTCAAATTATAATTATTAATACTTGCTCAATAAAAAAAAATACGACAAAAAGGAGTAACTATAGTTATTGAGTAACTTTTAACAGTGAAAAAATTCTAATAACTTTTAATAAAACTGGACGTAATTTTCTCTCTCTTATATCCATCTCTAAATATTAATAATAATTACAGCTTTAGCATAATAAAACTTTTCATGCAAGCATTTTATTTATTCTTTTCATAATAGAAAAAAAAAAAAAAAATAAAACCCGTCACTTGAAGTCACCGTAGCAGTCACCACTTGTCAAAAGAATTTACATAGAAATAAATAAAATGATGGCACATCAGTATAATTAGTAACATGAATGAACCACCCTCCCTCAACTCCTCCTATGAAAGTTTCTCTGACAAGCCTGGCTCTTCCACCCATTTTGCTTGACATTTGATATCTTGACAACTTCTTGTGTATATTCACAATTGTAGCTACAAGAATTAGTTCATGGCAGATACAGAAAGGGTGATCAACATCTTGTTAAAGCCTGGAAAATATCATGGGAATGAGAGGGCTGAAACCATGTGAGCAGTTTGACTACATGTAGCTTTGTCATCGAATTACTCGAGGAGCAACTGGTTGGGAAACGGAGTCGTTCATCAGCTCCTGTAAAGTTTTCATGATATAAGAGAATGAAGGACGTTTTGAGGGCTCGCTGCAGTGAAAGGAAAGCCCACTGTTAGAACATGACAGAAAAGGGACAGAGACACTAAAGGCGCCGCGCACTGTATATTACTTGGTTCCTTACCCTGAGAAGGGTTTCTTGAAGATACACATATTTCACAGTTGGGAAATAAAATTTGTCCATAAACTCTATGGAGATATAATTATGAACGTCCACTTACCTATCCAAGCAGACCTTAATCAAGGCAGCCACTGAAGGATTTACATTGCTTGGAATCTCAAGCCTTCCGCCCATAAAACCAACAGCGGCAATGATCTGCAGCAAAATATACAGCACTCGTTTAACAGAAATACTAGCATTTGTGTTCTGTTTAATGCAGATTCATGTGTACATTAGTATCTGTTCCGATAACTATGATAGTTCTAGTTACAGACTTCATCTCAGGCAGCAGTTAATATTCTGTGCATAATAAGGAACAGTCCACACCCTTCAACAGTTGACCAGTTAATATTCTGTGCATTTCCCTTTGAAGATCTCACATCCATTCTCAAGTTCAAAAATATTAGTTGATGAAGAGAAACCTATTCTATATTTTCTTGGATTATCAGTGTATGAATTTTGCAACAATTTGTGACATGAAGCGTACGAATGCAAATTACCTGTGCTTGTTTTAAATTTCTCCATGGATGTTGCAGGGTCATAAGTTCCCACAAGACTACACCAAAGCTGTAAACATCTGATTTTTCATTTGACTGCTCATTACGGAGTACTTCTGGGGCCATCCACTCAGGCTAAAGAAGAGGGTCCAGAATTGTAAACTTAAGTTTGTAACCAAATCCATGCTTCGTTTATATAACATACAATACAAGGAAGTGAATGTAACAACTTCTTGATTCCAAAGTAGCACTTACAGTCCCTGCAGCATCTGTCGATGAAATATATGTCTTCGCTTTCGAGCGTGAGAGACCAAAATCACAAATCTGGATAAACATTTTCCTGTCAGTCTTCTCATCCAAATTATGTTAATGAACATTCCCACAAAAGACATGAGAAGTGTCCACATTTTCATTGCAATAAAATTAGCTTGCTCTTTATTATTTCTTAAGAGTATAAGTGGATACTCAGGCCATTAAGTTATTCTATTTCTGTTCTCAAATTTAGTTAGTCACTTCAGCATTGTATGCTAATCAGGGGAGGAATCAACAATGAGATTAGCTGTTGAAGTGCTGTGTCAATGGGAAATTTGACCACTGCAACTTTAAGGCCAAAGCACAGAGAGAAGAGAGAAGAAAAAACAATTTTCAGGTTTATGGTTAAAGGTTTTGAGAAGAGCAGAAAGTTTTTAAGCATCTCATTGAAAAGAGGATAAAAATTAGTTAATAAAAATGGATATCCAAGTATCACTGTTTTGGAACACTAACCTTGACCTTGTATGCACTGTCCACTAAGAGATTTAGAGATTTCAAATCTCGATGAATAATGGGAGGTCTAAACTGATGAAGATAGTTCATTCCCTTTGCCTGCACAGATAAATGAACAGCTCCTAAATACAGGAAATTTATATTCAACGTCTAGATGATGATATTAAAGTTCCAACTTTTTGCAAGCATTTGTTCCACTGATTATCCATTTGCATAGAAACATAAATATTAGCCAAAAGAAGAAGAAGCATACAGCATCATTCGCCATATTTTAAGCGGCGCACCTCTCATTTCAGTATCAAGGCAGCATCAGGCAGATGTAAAAGTCTGTGCAAGCTGCCTCTGAAGTCCAAAGCAAATTATTTACATTAACAAAGAGTTGATTTCTTACAAAAACATCTACCAAAAATCATCACAAAGAATTTTAATACCTTGATAAATACTCCATAACTATGGACAAGTTAGGGGGTTGGGTAACAGCACCCATAAAGAGAACAATATTTGGATGTCGTAAACGTTTCATCATAGAAACCTGACAAACAAGAATCAATGCAATTAAGGTTAACTCGAAACAAGAAAAACTAGACAGTCAATATTAGTTTTTACAGAAAAAAGTATAGGTACCTCACTCAAAAATTCCTCAAAGCGCTCTGTGTGAAATTCTTGCTCCTCGAGAATTTTGACAGCAACATCCTGAAATTGATATTTTCAGTACTGATGAAGATCAGAGCATTAAAATGAAGATGCAAGACTTAAACAATGAACTAATCATGGCGGAAAAAACTGAAGGGGCTAATAGAAATTTACAGTATGATTACATAGTTGATAGAACTGAAGGACTGGGACAAAAATTGATGCACTCAAATGACCACTTCTAGGTGCAAGAATGGCTAGTAATCAACTCAAGATTATTTTGCATATAGTAGAGAATACATAAAAATAACCACTCTACATATCCTAACTACTTTATAGGTCTACAAACCATAATACAAGGCAATCCTGCAACCAATAACCTCCTAGGAAGCCTGAATAGATAATGACAAAAGAGGAGATTGGATTTTTTGTAAAGGCAACAAGTGTTATAGCAGAATCCACAATAGAACACCACTTTGCTGCTGGGTTTTCTTATAAATAATGTATACATATAACCTTGTATCTCATCAACAACAGCAATCATAGATATGAAAGATTCCTGCTCAAAAACCACTATAAATACATATTCAAAACTTGCAAAACAAAATGTCTGTGATGATTAGATAAAAGGAAGAAATTCTTACCGAACCACGCCAGTCAGCATGATAGACAGTTCCAAAGGAGCCTGAGAAGCATTTGTTAGTATCCTTCATGAAAGAAATCTCACAAAATTCACAGACTAAAATACAATGGACGCGTGAAGGGGATGCAGAAATATCAATAGCTACCATATCATGCAGCTGTGAGGTCTTTCCGAAGTTCAAATGAAAAATACCTGATCCAATTTTCTTCTTCAATAGAAGTTCACTCCAGGGAACATCCAAATCATCCTCTTCGAGATGAAGTTCATTGTTTGATTTACTTAATATTGTCTGGTTTATTTCCATGAACAACAAATTATTTGAAGTAACAGGCTTTGGATTAGAGATGACAGGATCTGTATGTTTTTTCTTAACTGGGAGGATAGAACTTGGCACATTGGGACCTTCAACGAAGTTCTTCGTGTTTACGACATTCAGAAATGGATTATATGAGTTTGGCGCCTGCAGATCCATGTCATGCATGATGTTCTGAGCAACTCCTTGGTGCAGAGGTGACAGAGAAGCTTCATGTTTGTTGCTTGATGTGGGTGGAAGGTTCTTCATGTCTTTACCAAGCCTTGAAATGAATCTGTCATCTTCATGAATAGTAGTGCCTGAAAATCAAAGTTTTGTAAATGTCACTAACAAATAACTTCACTGAATCTCGATTGTCTTTAAGTACCATTTACAAGCATAAGTTGTCACTCTAGCATTTTCTTTGGGAGGTCAGACTCATAGTCACAGTCACAGTCACGCACGTCACATGTGCTGTAATAAACCTTATGGACTATTGAGCATTACAATCAGCATATTTAAGCCTTTTCTTTTCTGTTAACAACTCTTTACATTTTTTTAAATACTGTTACAGTTGAATGAAGTTTGATCACAAGATATGAATTAATTATTTAGTTTTTTACAAAATTTACAATTTGAAGGCACAGGGAAAGTATTATGCATCTTAAACAAGTATGAAAATGTGGTGGGGATTGTTGAGAAATAGGTTAAACAAACATATAGTAAACGATGCATAAGTTGATCCCTATGTCACCTGATTATGACAAACAAATGCCAAAGCCATCGATCATGTTTTTTAAAATATTATAGATTCATGAAGTAGATAGGGAATCACCTGATGAAGGATTATCAAACACAAGATTAAGTGGCTGGCAGTCAAGGAAATAGAATTTGGCTGCCGATGTCCTGAAGTCCTCAGTTGTTTGGATAGATTTAAACCTTGGATGAGACAATGGTGAAGAAACTAATATTGAAGATGTACAATTGGGTGAGGAATCAGGCTGGCTTAGGGCTCCTGGCTTTCCAAGCAAATCAACAAAGTATTCCCTGAGGATTATAGAATTAATTAAGAGATCAACCACTCCATGGACCTTTCATTTCAACAATTATAGAGCAATATGAACTACCGTAAAGGAAAACTCCTACCATAATTCCCAAAGACAGGTCAGTCATTCAACCTCACAATTTCGAACAACTGAGCTTTGAAAACAAAAGCAACTGTGAATCCTCTCACAGCAGTAATTACTTAGGGAACTGGACGACTCTATATCTAATTGCCTAAATGGAAGTGCAAGCAGGTTCAATTGAAAACATGGATGAAACCTACAGCAATCCAAGATTCACTCATCCTCTCCCACTCTTAAGTCTGCACTACATAACACTAAAATTGTCAATATATATACCAATCACAAAATTTGATTTACCCCCATTTTAAAACTCTTATTGCTCCACATATTTCCAAACTACTATATAGTGAAATTCAAATAATAAATGGCTGAAAGTGCATACCTGTCATCACCAACTTGAACAAGACAGGATGAAACAACATCTCTTCTGCAGTATTTACATCCGTTAACAATTCTGCAAGGTAAATTAATAGAGTCCGCCAATACCTATGAAAAAACACATTTCAAGAGATGTGAAATTGTCAATAGAGACATTTCTAGGTCAGAAGAGACAGATAAAATAATTAAGGGAACACACACACACATATAGCCAAAAGGTTACATTTTTCCATTTAACATACAAATCATATGCATTCAATACAAACATGGACAACATGAAAAAAGCTATAGAATGCAATGAACAACAACAAATTTGTGATATTACTTTAAACAGTAATGCACGATGAACACAGAGGCCAATCGTTAAGCTTCCAACCAGAATTACAACAGAACCCAAACGCCTTTTCATAACTTCAGTACATTCCTTCCAGCATTTGGCGAAATTGTCATCATCTTCATTGAAGACAACACCCCTGAGACAAGAACAAGAACCCTTGTTGACAAGAATTATAACACAAAAGCATTCAAGGCAAACACGCGAAACTGATCATAACTTTAGAACTCACCCCATACGATTACAAACAAGATTCGCAAGCTGCTCAACCACATCTTTTGTTGTATTCGAGCCACTCCAAAGACCAATAACTCTATTATGTAACTCCTTCAAACCAGGATCCCTCAATCTATCTACCAAAACCACTTCTATTGACAAATCATTGACAGCCTTTAATGATTCAAAAGACGGGACAAGACTATCAGCACTTATACTCCATGTATAAGGATCCAATCCATGCATTACGTAAAACCCATCTGGAATTCTATCATTATAAGACAAACATCCATTCACCTGAGACAAATAAAATCATTTAAAAAAAAAAAACAGACACCATTTCAGAGCACAACAAAATATTCTAAAAAATCATCGTAACCAAATCTTCTTCGAAATCACTTCTAAAAGAGAATCTTAAACAATTGAAATCGTGGGGTAAACTCACTTCAATGGTTGAGATTTTTCGGGAAGCGAATTCGGAAAGAATGAGTAAATTAGCGATGCTCGTATCTGTATTTTTAAATAAATTAGACATTCATGTGAAATCCTCCAGCTAGCTTGCTTGCATGCATGCATACAAGAAAACTAAAAAAACAAATAAAAGACGAGCAGAAAGTACCCAAAAACGATGAGAAAGGGATTCAGGAGAATCAGAGAAAGAAGAAACTCCTCTGTTACTATCACTAGAATTCCAATCCAAGAAACTGGGATCATTAGCTGAAGCAGCTTGTGAAGATAGCCTCAAAGCCAGAGCGAGCTGTAACTGATAACTCTCTTCCGTTCGTTTAGCCCAGCTCTTTATCGTTGTGTCTTCACACCAATTTCCAGACTCCTCCATTCCAGGAAAAATTAAAAAAAAAAGTCCGAGCTCCCAATTACAGAATGAATTCAATGAACTTAGAGCATTTGAGGTGGAACTTTGAGAAGAAGAAAGAATGATTGCTGGAAATGGAAATGATTCGCTGACATTGATATTTTAGTTTAGCTTGGAATGGGAAGAATAGGGAAAGGAGAGGGAATTTATTTTCTTCTCTTTTGTTGGGTGGGGGGGGGTTAAGTGGCAGTTTTTGAATGTTACAGGATTCTGCCAAGTTCAGTGAATGAATGGATGGGATCCTGTGTGGGCGGGTGTACAGTGGAATAGTACGTCACTGATTGGTTGTTGGTCGGTCTTCTGTGATTTGATTGGTTAGTATTGGTTAACGAACATGGGCGGGTCACAGACTCTCAGGCAGGTTCTCAAATCGGTAGCCGTTTAGGACTTTCGTCCTTTGACATTAATATTTTTGGTTGTTCTTGTTTTATCCTTTTGATTTTAAGATTTTTTAATACGGGATTTTTTTCCACCATTTTTATTTTGGTTTCAGACTGATGACCACAACATAAACATGAGCATTGCAAAAAGATTAATCATTTACTTTATTAATTTAAAAAAATCATTCCTCGACTCTGTACATTTTCTTTCTTTTTTCCACAGCCAACAAAAATAAAAGACATAAAATAGTCACCAATAAAAGTATAGAAATTGATTTCAAAATTATTCAAAAATATATTTATTTTATATTTTTATTTATAATATTTCTATCATTTATGTCATGGAATTCTAACTAAACACAACCACAATTTCCAGGTTTCATAATTGAACAGTCATTTTCACAATTATGATCATTAATAACCTTCTGTTTGTCAAGAAGTTGAAGATGGGCAAAGGTGAGGGGAACAAAAGAAAAAAAACTTTTAAGATTCGAGTGAAACAGAAATTACCATGATTTTTGCCATAATTATCTAAAAAAACACGTTTGATTCTATTCAGATAATCTGAGGATAAAACTTATCTGTTTAATGATATCTTCTTTAAACACTACATTCTCTCTTTACATAAAAAACAAGACAAAAGTTTTAATCTTTCTGTCCCAGAAATGGAAGTTGATCTAGCACCAAAATTGTGTGAGGTGTTTGGCGGCGATGGCGGGGCAGTGGCTGTGTTCAGGTTGGTGGTGTTGATGGTCGGAGGGTCTTGGAAACTGCTGTTAAGGCAGGTCATTTTCTGTTTTTGCCAGAGAGTTTCACTGGGGAATACAAGTACTAATTTGATACACAGTTTTAGCACCAGTGTGCATCAGCTAGCTTGTGACATTTCTTCATTTACTACGTGGAATAAACTCTCTCCTTTATGCTGCCAACACAACACAATGGGAAAACAATAGTGCCAACAAGAAAAACATAGCAAATAAATGCCTTGGTGCACAGAGGTAGACAGTCTCCTGTAACATGTCCTCTACAGGTGAGCTATCCATGCACTTAACAAAAGCTGCAATTGTCAAGTCTGCTACATGGAAAAGGACTGTCATTTTTCAAAAAGCCAGAACTCGAGGAAAAACAGTGAAAGAGATGTGAGAAAAGGTACTTACAAACAAGATCCAATTAGAGAAATATTGGACCGCAAAAACTTCTTCTGAAGCTTGCCACAAGATGAGGCTCTTTAGAGAAATTCTGAGACTTTCCTGGTATGATCCGAATTCAAGTTAAAACAATATCATCAGAAAAACCACATTTTTGGTCCTCTATAAACCACCAGGCCTTAAATTTTCCTTATGGAATCCAGGTATCTTCCCAAGATCGCTATCCTCAATTTCTGAAGAAAACTATTCTCACATTCACTAAGTGGAGATGAAACAGGCGAGACTTTAGCAATAAGAACAAAATTCTCTCCATTTCCAACATCAATTTCATACAGCTCATGAAAAATCTCCTGAAACTCATGTATCAGTGTATCATAGAACAATCTAGTCGGAGGAATCACATTCATGACAAAAATCCCAAAATCACTAAGAACAGACCTAGCAGCCAGAAGAATGTGCTTCTTAACAAATTCCAATGGCGGAGCAATGACACCATTCCTAGCATCACAAGAATCTAAATCAACCATTATGACATCAAACTTAGCATCAAAAACATTTGCATGATTTAAATTACAATCACCGTTATCTTCACCTGAAACCAAATTCAGCACCCTATCTCTACTCGCAAGCTTCTCTACATATTCTATAGCATCCCCAACACAAACCTGGATTTCTTCCAGCCCAAAATACTGCCTCGCAACCCTCAAAACCTCCTCATCCATTTCCACACCAAAAACTTCAAACCCCAATTGAGTTCTCAGAAAACTAAGTAAAGCTCCACCACCTACACCTAAACACAAAGCTTTAGGCTTTAACCCTTTTCGAAACCGATCCTCGATGCAAGAACCAATCAAAGAAAGACTAGCTACCATCGGTATCAAATATGAATGCACCAGAACCTTAGTGTCAGGCCTAAACTTCACTTCTCCGCCAATCTTAACACGATCTAACTCAAAAACCTTCTGAGGCACGATTCGAATCTCTGTTTGAACCAAATTGGGCATTCTTTTGAACCTCAATCTCCTCCTAAACTCTCTCAATTCACTATCACTCTCAATCTCAATATCCTCGACAAGCATTTCACTAACAAAAATACCAGCACGTCTCTCTAAAACCACACTACAAATCAAATTATCTTCATAATCCAAAACAGGCACATCAAAAATCCCATCATTAACGCTAACTTTAGGAGATAAAGCAAAAAACAAAGGCTTTAAACTATTTTCAAGACTTTTTACATACTGGGCATCGTCCCTTTTGTGGTAAGTCAATGGAGATGAATCAGGGCCGTTGATTCGATTGTTGCCGATCAATATGAGCCGTGCGATCCCAGGAGAGGATAAGAGGAGCTGGAGGTGACCGGACTCGGTTGAGAAAATCCAGTCTGGTTCGCGGGTTTGAGGGACAATGAGAGCTGCGACTTGGGGAGACTCGGTGAGTTGGACTGGGGAGTCGAGGACAGCAACTCGGAGGAGGTGAGCTGGGAGTACGGGGTTGGGGATTGTGAAAGAGAGGAAACGAGAGGGGATTATGGTTTCGAAGATTTTTATGTCAAGGGCCATCGAGTCTGGCTTTAGAAGAAGAGGGAGAGAGGGAAAGGAAGGGAAATCAGGAGAGGGGGAAGGAAGGAAAAAGTGGAAGATGGAAGGTGACGTCAATTTTCACTGCAAGAAAAATAATAAAACTTCAGTATTCAATTTGCTGAAAAAAAGGCGTCCGAGAAAAATACCTTGGAAGCAAAGGGCACAAACTCGATCCAAAATTAACCTGGTGACTCGAAGTTTAAATTGACTGGAGACCACATCGATTCAGTTTTTTTTTTAAAAAAAAAAAAAAAACTATTTATCTAAATAAAATGACATTTTAAAAAAATAATTTTAAAAAATCTAAAAAGATATCCTGTGAATCAATCCTTATATCTTTATCAAGTCTTGTATCTATGAAATAGATTATCCCAAATTTTTTTTTTTTTTTTTCAATTTAATAGTACTAGTTTATTTTTCTCAAAAGTAGCTTAACAATCCGAATGGATCTAACTATCAAAATAAGAAGAAAATGCATCTAAAACGTTTCACCCCTACAAAAAAGGGGAAAATATCAGATAAGTTAGCAATATGTTCCTGAATTCTGATAATAATTCCCTGGCATTGCAACCGAGTAGCAAGCTATATAGGAATTGAAACACAAATAATTCTCTGCTAAGAAAGTTCAAATTATCAGAATATCTCATGCTGGATGCTGCTGCTCGAAACTGGTTTATAGGAGAAGGCAGCTGGTTCAAGAGGGAAATCAGGCCTCCCACACGAAAAGCAAAATAGGCCTCCTTTAATCCAACCAGCTGGGTACCATCACCTTGCACCTGTCTCGCCGGAAAACAAAATGTTGGCGTTAGTTCGAATTAGGCTCCCTGGAATTTGATGCAAACGCTGACCATCATGACCGTAGCTCCAATCAGTCGAGAGACGAGAAAAAATAGTGGTGGTTTGTATAAAGATATTTTTACTTTGGACATCAACAACTGGAAACTGGTGGCAATATAGGTAGAGTTTATTACTGTGGTGATGATTGGTTTTTAAAATATTTTTTATTTGGATTTTAAATTTTATTTTCAATATCATTACATCTAAACAATTTAAAATATAAAAAAAATCATTTTTAAAAAAAAAACACAGCTATGCTGCAAAAACAATCGGCCCCATAATATATCCATATGCAAACATGACTAACATGATAAATATCCACTGTTTTTTCTTTTTCATATTTCCAATTTTAAGGCTCACCTCTGTTTCAACTAATCTTTCCACTTGAACCACCTCTTCCACGGCCTCTACCCATGCCCTTAGCACCTCCATTAGCACTATCAGGGTCACAACCAAGCCCTTTCACCAGTACCGTCCGATGCTCAAACCTAGGTGGCTTCGGATTGAAAAAATTAAGAGTCAATCAACTAAATTTTCAAGGTTCTGCATTTCTGAACGTGTATAGCAGAAGGCAGAAAACTAATTAATCAATTAACAAACAAAATTGTGAATTTCAGATTTCTGAAACAAAAAGAAGGCAGAACTCAACATTCTTCACAGATTCATATAAAATGACACCAAAAGTAACTGCAACACTAAGCAGTGCAAGTATCTATGTATGCACACTATGAGGTCACGGGCTATAAAACTCTCCTCCATTAACAAGTTTCTCAAGCGTAGTGACATCAGGGTTTCATGAGGTGGCAATACTGTCACTGAAATCTTGTCTAGTACCTAATGCCATATGAATAGAAAAACTTGAGGACTTTTTTTTTTCTCTTTCAAGGTTCCCTGCATAGCTCTGCAAAGTTGACGAGCAATATTGATATCTATTAGATGCAAGATAAAATCATGTGGCTCTTACAATTTTGTTTCCATTTCAATGCAATCAGATTTAAAATCAGAGAAATCAGGATGCACAAGCTACTTAATCATAAATGAAGTTTCTCGAGCGAAGTGAGTGAATATAAGTAAGAGTTAGCACATCCCATTTTTCTGAACCAACAATTCTCAAGTGCTGATTGAAATCAAAATCAAACAATTTCCGTCACATTGAATTTTCTCAGTAGCCAAACAGAGAACTAGGACTGCCATTGAAATTTGAAAGAGATGTTTTATTCACTGACATTTTAAACTAAAATTTGAAGTTTTCCTCTAAATCAAATTTACCTGAATAGGAAGTAGAAATAAAATAGCTAAATCAATGAAACACAATCAAGTGAATTGCTGGAAAATCCAGTGGGAGAACCTGCTTTTGAGAGAAACCATAGTAGCCAGGAGTTGAGAAAACTTGAATCTACTATGAATTAGGTTTCACAGCTCTGTTTGGCTGCAAGGGAAATGAAGAAAAGTGACTCTCTCACATGCAGTACATGATTAAGGAATCGAAAATTGTAATAAAAAATTGAAAATTTCACCTGTGTCATGTCATCGAATATTGTACATACAGCTTTCAGGACTGAAAGTCAGCCTCTGTCTAGTTTTAGGGTGAAGATCCTTCTATAGTTCAGAAATTATAATGCTGCCAGCCAGAAACAAACAAGCAACCAGAAACTTGTTTGAGTTTTTCAATTAGCCCAGCCTGCCTCAGAAATGCATAATAATGATAAAATTACATTGCTGGGATGGAGGTAACGATACAAAATATATTTTTTTTCATTTTCAAAGCAGAGAGAAGTTGAGCCAGCAGAACCTCTTCTTTGTTGTTGTTGAAATAACTTCTTTCACATTTCCACTTCCAGTGAAGAAATTCTGTCAACATACATGAATGCCTTCCTGCACCACGTTAGTGCCTATTTGGAAGTTTTTGCTTTTGGGTCTTTTTATCTCTAATACCATCATACAGAAGTTCATAAGCATAGTAAGTTATACAACTTCTCTTCAACAAATCTTCCACAACTATTTTAGGCGCTGCAACCACCTTCTTATCAGCCTCTGATATGCTATTCACAACCTCAGGGACAATACCATTGTGCACCATAAAATGGATAATATCAACTGCCTCATGAACTCTGTGCTGCACACAAAGGCAATTTATTACTCGCCCAAACGTTGTCAGTGATGGAATGAACCCTTTCTCAATCATTTCCAGTAGAAACTTGTATCCAGAATCAGTGTTTCCTGTTATGCAAAAGCCATCGATCATGACACGATATGTGTACGTGTCTGGGGCACAGCCTCCAGCACCCATCTCAAGAAAAAGCTTTTCTGCCATATGAAGATCTAGCTTCTCAGCAAAAGCATTGATCATTATGTTATACGTTGCTGTTGTATGTGAGACCTTATATTGTTCTCCCATTCTTCTAAAGAGCTGGTAAGCTCCTTTCAGGTCCCCATTATTGGCAAACCCACTGATGATTGTAGCAAAACTAACAGTATCTGGTGTAATGCCTTTGTTTAGTATTTCATCAACCAAGTCCAAAGCCTCATTTACTTTCCCAGCTTTACAGAGGCTCTCAGTGAGTATATTGTATGTGATTTTGTTAGGGACACACCCTTTCTCCACCATCGTTTTGAAAGTTTCCATCAAATCTTCATTCTTTACAGCCTTGGAGAGGCCATTCAACACAGAGTTATATGTGATCACATCAGGAGTAACACCATGGCTCCACATTTTATTCAGAATCTGAATTGTTGTTTCCATTTTCAACTGTTTGCAGTAGCCATCAATCAACGTATTAAATGTAAAAACATCAGGAACATATCCTTTGGCGATAGCATCATTCATTAGGTTATTGGCATCGGAGACACAACCCATCTTGCACAATCCATTTATAACTAAATTATAAGTCCAAATATCAGAGCTGCAGCCCTTTTCTGACATCTCATTCATCATGTGCAAGGCTTGCAAGATAAGTCCTTCCTGACACAACCCTTTAATTAGCATGTTGTATAGGATGACAGTAGGCTTCAATCCTTTTCCCAGTGCTGCGTTGAAAAGAGCCAGGGCACGGTCAATTTCATCATTCTGGCATAACCCGTTAATTAGGGAGCAATATGTGAACTCATCAGGCACAAATCCCTTGCAAATTGCCCCTTGAAGAATCTTCTCAGCATTTTGTATCATACCCATTTTGCAATATCCATCAATTAAAGTGTTGTAAGTGAAACCATCGGGCTCTAAACCACTATTCACCAGTTTGTGCAGATACTTCTCAGCTTCTACTACATTAGAGTTTTTACACAGTCCACAAATTAACGTGTTATACGTGACCACATCAGGAGTTAGGCCTTCTCTAATAACACTATCCAACATACTCATAGCCCCACTAAGCATACCCTTTCTGCAAAGCCCTTTGATGAAAATATTAAATGTAAACAAATTTGAGCACATACCCTTCTTCAGCACCTTGTTGAGAAGTTTTTCACTCTCTTGGACCTCCCCCATCTTACAAAGAGTATGTAAAAGCTTGTTGAAAGTAGAAACATCAGGGAAAATACCTATCCTGAGCATATCATTAAACAATTCATATGCCTCAACTCGGTAATTCTCTTCATAAAACCCAGCAACAACAGTACAATAGGCAACTGCATTAAGCTGACACCCTTGAGAAACCATGTTATTTAGAAGCCTTAAAGCAGAGTGAGGCCTTTTCGTCCTACAGAACGACTTGATCCTAATAGTGAATGTATAAACATCAGGAACAATCCCCACATTCTTCATTCTCAAAAACACTTTATGAGCTTGCTTGAAGTACCCAGATTCCACCAATATATTCATAATTGCATTATGGGATAAAACAGATGGCTCACAGTTATAAAAATCCATTCTTTCAAACACATCAACAGCCTCTTGAACCTTCCCTTTCCTTCCATAACTTTTCATAGCTCCAATATACACTCCTTCGAGCAAACTATTATCGATATCCATCCTCATCTCCGCAAGCACGTTCTCCATGGCCACGAAATTCCCGTGAAACCCAAGTTTTTGGATAATGCATTTGTAAGTTAACAAACTGTGCTTGAACCCATCTTCTCTTTTAACTTTGTTGAACATTTCAAGGGCTTTGAGAGGATCCTTTTGCTGCTTCAAAACAGCTGCCACGTGTTTAGGAAGCAGGGAAGCACTCATCCCTGCAACTATGGAAGAAGCTAGTGATAATGATCAAAACCCATCCAAAAAATTCCTGCCCAGTTGATTTTGAAGCCAAAACAAGGGGGTAAAGAAGAAGAGGAAGGAGAAGAAGTCTGTTGCTTTTAACTTGATTCAATTTATTTTCCTAGAGTACAGAGAAGAGGAAAAAAATACACAAACCAGTTGATAAAATTCAAAAAAAAATCATAGCACTTTTAAAGGAAGAAATTACCAGTAATGTGGAGACAGGAACATGAAATTAGGGTTCGGGGTTTTTGCACGAGAATAGTGGCGTTGGAAGTAGAACTGTTAATAAGGATTGTTTTCTCTGTCTCGTGCTTGAAAGGAGAAGATGGGCATGGAGGGGGTGTAGAATAGGAATAGATAGTCTTGAACGGTGTCGTTTCCTTTTCTTTCTACTAACATGAATTGATTTTTACCCACGATACATTGAAAACCCGAAATACTTATTGACGGTTGTTGTGGCGTTGCTATAATAGATCATTAATAGTCTTAAAATATTTTTTATTTAAAAATATATTAAAATTATTTTTTATATTAATACATTAAAATAATTAACAAATACTAATTTAAAACAAAGAAAAAATTAAAAAAATTATTTTTAAAAAAAAAATTTAAAACACAAAAATAAATAATACCTAAAATATTATTAAATTGATCACCAAAATTATAATATATGTTCGCTATGATCATGATACTCGTTCGCTATGGTAATTGAAATTGCAAGAATTCATGTGCATTCAAAAAATATATTTAATTTTTAAAATATTTAAATTAATGTTTTTTTTAGTATTTTTATATAATTTTATTATATTAATATAAAAAAACCAAAAAAAAAATATTTGACTATCAAACAAAAAATACTTTTGCAGGGTATCTTTAACCTGAATACTACACTTGTTCACGTGATTACTGTGATGAAGCTAGCTAGACAGATGCCATCGTGATCTTGTTAGAGCTAGCAATATATGTATTGTGAAGCTCTGTTTAAATTGAATGAGCATCGAGGATATAAATTATCTATATTCAAAGCTTATATTATGTTATTGGAGCTGAACCGTGTGTGGAGATAAATAAAATAGAAAAAAAACCCCATCAATCAACATGTTAAAAGACATGCTATGTCTTTCTATAAGAGTGGGTATGAAGTTTTTCTTTATCATTTTCTTACTTGCTATGTCGTGACACGTGTTTTCAAAGTGAAAAATAATTTCAAATCACATGCCCGGTGGGCTAGCATATTTTATATTTATTATTTATTGTCTAATTTTATATTTAAAATGATAAAAAACCAAAGTAATAACAGGCAGAATATCAAGTACATATATCATATTGATATGCTTGCTTTCAAATCCAATACTATCATGTTTAACTCCACACTAAACTTATGTGTGTATGGTATGGTGATTACTTATGTATGTATGATATGGTGATTTGTCGGATTCAATATATTTTGGTTTGGTTGCATGTTAAGCTTAAATAATAATTAGGTTGATGGGTTGCTAGACTTGTTATTTCTAGGTTTAGTCATGCATTGACTCTAAATATATATTGGTCTATACGAGTTGTCAAGCTTAAAATTATTAAATTTAGCTAAGTGTTGAGTTCAAGTACATGTGAACTAGGCAAACTGCTGCACTAAATATCATCAGGTTCACCTATGTGTTAAGTCTCGACATGTACAAGTCCAACGAGTTGCCATACTCAGTGTTCTTGGACTGAGCTACTTGCTGAACTCGAATATATACAAGTCAAGCAAGTTGTCAAATCTAATACCATTGGGTTCAATTACACGTTTGAGGTCAAATACACATGGGTATGACAAACTCTCATAGTTTGTCATGTCTTGTATCCCTTATGTTCCGTGTCATTCAAAATTCAAATAAATACGAAACTAAAATCCAAATAAAACGAAACTAGTGATCATTATGGGTTTCATGCTAGGTATTACAAAACATTGTTTATTTTTATAATTCTTTATATGAAATATTAAAAGTCATGAACAACTATCTTTCTACATCCTAAAATGTATAAAGGTCTTCAAATTGTCCACCATATTTTTACAAGACATTGTTAATGAATGAGAAATGTTCATTACGTATTAGTATTGTGCATGAGACATCCACTTCTTGTAAGTACTATTATGAAAAAATAACACTCTAATCATTTAATCTAAATAGCTTGTATATGAGGTTGTGTATATCACTGGATTATCCGGGTAAATAATTCACAGTTTATATTTACAAGTATCGATGCATAAATTCAGGTAGTATTTATCATAAAAAAACACTCACCTGGTATTTTATCCATTGCAATTTTTTTTAGATATAATTGGTTTTATTATCGAGAAATTCTTAAACTAATTAGAAATAACTGTCTCAAAGGTGCTAGGCTTTCTATCACCATCCATTAAACTTTTGAACTCCAAATAAAAAAATACTAACACAACTAAGTGATTATCGACTATCTACACACCAAAAATCTCATCCTCAAGTATATCAAACTTCAACAATACCGTGGATGGATTACTCTAGAGCATGTCAAGACAGACTACACAGCACGCATGTTGAGCAACACATTCAAAAATTTATATTTTATTTCACATCTCGTCCGTGTTTTATTGTTATTTTTTAAAATTATCCACACATTAATTTAATGTCAGGTAATCGTACAAGTTTCACGAGAAATATCAAATTAAATCATACACAGATGCAACTAATCATATTAATTTTACTCTACTAAAATATGCATTACAAATATAGTTTTCCTGGTCAGAGATCATGATTTCTCATTGATTTCGATGCCATTCCTTTTCAAGTGATAAACTTAAAAATCCTAAAAACAAGGGTACTATTAAAAACGCTATAAACTACAAGGTCAAAAACAGAACATTCTTGAATCTACAGGCCCAAAAATATTATTTACCCTCCACTACAACATCACACGTGTCGACCTATAAACAACGGTTTCACAAATATCAAGAGAACCCATCCAGAACCAAAGCAAAAACTTTCAAAATCCCCGACAAGAGGGAAATCGAAAACAAAAAGGCGGCAAACATGAAAAAAGAACCAGCAAGGAAATCAAATCCACCTCTAGGGATTACAAAATAACAAACTCCCTCTATCTTTCTTGTTCCGCCACCCACTCAAAGCGAGTATTTCCGTGTCTCGATTGGCGATCGTGCTTTCACTTCACAGGGACGCAAATTCGATCTTCGAACTTGATCGCTCACTCAAATTTCTCCGATTCTAAACCCTAACTCTTCGTTTCCCTGTTTTTGAGATCGACGTATTCCTCTTCTTGTTGTCATTGCAGAAAAAAACAGCGAAAACAAGTTGCCGTTACTAAGAATTTAAGCGCAATTGATTTGAACTACTGATTTCAGTAGTATTTTGATCACGGAGCACGATTTCTGCCGCTGCTGCTTCTTATCTGATTTTGATTGCGATTTATTCTCGCTGCTGCTGTTGATTTTTTTTTGTTTTTTAAAATCCTGAGCGTGTCTGTTCGGCTGCAGAGAAACAAGCGATTATATTGACGGTGCTGGAATCGATCGAGCTAAGTATTTTACCTTAATTTGAACTATTGAGTATGATTTCTGCTGCTGCTGCTGCTTATCTTTTTGTTTTTGGTTACGATTTATTCTCGTTGCTGCCGTTGATTTTATGTGTTTTTAAAATCTCGAGCGTGTGTTTGTTTGGTTGTAGAACGATCTATTCTCGTCGCTGTTGTTGATTTTATGTGTTTTTAAAATCTTCAGCGTGTGTTTGTCTGGTTGTAGAAAAACAAACGATTATACTGACCGAGATGAAATTGACCGAGCTAAGTATTTTAGCTTAATTTAAGTTATCGAGTATGATTTCTTCGTGCTGTGTCTTTTGAATTCTGAATGTGCGTGCGTGTGTGTGTTTGCAAATATATCGTTTATAAGAAGTTAATACTAGCAAGTGTCTAAGCAGAACGATAGTTTAGGTTTTGCCTTTTTCTTAGATATTTGCGTTTGTGGAATGCTTGCATGTTTTTGATATGTTCTTGATTGATTTGATGGATTGTTTGAAGTAGGTGTATTGGTCTGTTAATCTAATGAATTAATTGTGTCTGGCTTAGCTATGAATAGCTGAACGCCGAGGATTATAATTTGCTTCTGTTTTCTGAGCAAGTGAATCAGGTTCATTGTTAACTGATTTAATGAATTTGAGTACCAGTTGTTTAGGAATATAAGTGTCTTTGAAATTGGGTCTTAAAATTGAGATTTGATTCCCATAAATTCTAGAGTCTTCAAGTGCTTAATCGATGGATGTTCGTGACTTCTGTATGTTTTTGAAAGGCCAATTAATAAATACCCTTTTATTGTCTTCGCGTGGGAGGGGTGGTTGATATCGATTACTTATTGAATAATGGCTCAATTTTGAGCATGGTTTGGGAAAAAATCAGGCGAGGGAGAGGGAGATTTGCTTCCATTCACTAATTTTTGAAAATAGCTCTGCTTCGAGCATGAATTGAAATAATTTGAATGGGAGAAGTGTTGCTTACATTGACTCGTTTTCAAAGAACGGTCCTGTTTTGAGCATGACTAGAAAAAGGCATCATAAAAACTAAGACATCAACTAAATATCACTAGCCATGCTATACTACATTTTCACATGGAAAATTCTTTCAGCTGTGCTTGGATCCTGTAATTGAGATAGCATCAGCTCAACCCCATTAACGATGCTATTGTACCGCTTCACTTGAAATTTGTACCCAACTTGGATCTTGTAATGCATCTCATGTTAGAGGAAGAACACTTGAATCTACAACAGAAAGTTAGTCACGGATCTTTCTTCATCACTAAGCTAGCTATGACATGCTGGTCAGAACTATTGCTATTAAACTTCGCATCTTGCTCTCCTGCTTGTCATTTTTTCTCGTTCTTTGTCTTTACCAACCTACTTGCAGGAAAGTGTAATCTTGCCTTAAGAGGACGGGGTGCTCTTGTTTTCTGGTCGAACCCCCTCACACAAACAAACCCTGAAAATAAAGTTTCACCAATCGAAAAAGTCAAGCTTACTGAATTTGTCAAGTATACGAGACTAGGCTTTAAACAAATACCCATTATGACTAGCATAATGTCTTTCAAATGTCAATATTATATTAACTACTGAAAACAGCATTTGATACCTCTCCAAAAGCAGAACTGGATTCCTTCCGTTGAAAGTCCTGACAGAAATAATGAGTTATTGTTAGCCAGTCTTTTACTTTATAATTTAGTTGGCCTGTCAATGCACTAATCTTGTCTTGTACCTTTAAATATTGATGATACAGAGGTTCCAAAGTAGACAATTCGTCTCGGCAAATTCCATATCAATGATCTTGGAACATCGATTGGGTTTAAGCTGGATTCGTGATCTGCAAACATCTGCAAGGTAATTGTAGTCACTTGATAATCATTTATTGAAAAGTTAAATGACTTTAAATTCTGGCATGCATAGGATGGGAAGGGTTTCCAAATCAGATGTCAACTTTCTGCGGTGGTAGAATTCACAGGGAATAGGCGAATTACACAGTTTTGGTGGTATTTACCTCGTTCACTTGAAAGTATGTTCCATTCAGTGGGAAGCTTCCTCTCATTGCTGTTCTACAAGGTATCTGCATGTACGGTAATACAAACATCAGTAAGCAAAACACATACTTAACTAGAATGTAGAGTTCTTTTCTTATGAAGAGTTAGTTGTTTGTTTGATTTCTTTCTAGATAAAAAATGATCAAGGTTTAGAATCCTTGGTTAACTAGTTTTTTAGATTAGATTAGATTATTTTAATCTTATCTTTATCTTATAATCTTATATATGCAGAATTATATTCACAATTGCTTTGTGGTTGTGTTTTCAACAATTGGTATTGGATAACAGTTATTTAACATTTTTTTTTTTGGTGTGTTATTTGACACTTTTTTTTGTGTGGTTTTTTATTTTTAAGCTACAATCAACTTGTTTCGTGCTATCAAAATAGTGCAGACACGATGGGAGACCTTCAAATAGTTAGAGGAATTAAGAAACTTAGCAACCAAAAATGAGGTAAGATAGGGAAGCACCCCACCAATAATAGCAGAAGTGGCATACCTAATGGGATAGAACCCATAATTGGCATACTAGTAGTGAATTTGAAAAGATGGTGAAAAGTCATCAAAAAGAGGGAAACATTTGTTCAGGAGGTAGATGCCACAACTGCAGGAAGAATGGTCACATGAAGAAAGATTGTTGGCTCCACAAAAGGTCTACAGAGAGAGAAATGCTACTATTTTCAATTCAAAAAGGCAGGTTGAGAATGAATGCGAAACTGAAACATCCTTTGTCATAGAAGAGGAGGAATTAGCATTCACATTAACAACTATAGATCGAGATCGGGACTAGGATTGTGATTGTGATAGTGATCATGATAGTAACCAAAACAAGGAGTGAGACCATGACCATAATCTTGACTATGATGAGTCACATATTGATGATCATAGTGCCAATACAAAGATAGCAAGGGAAGGAAAAATGTCTTGAATATTGTGATGAGTCTGATGACTATAATGATGCTGAAAGGGTACCAACACATAAAGTGAAGCTATGAGCAAAGTTGGTAGGAAGGAAGTGGCAACCCTTGAAGAGGAAAAAAACATTGATAATAGCCTCTATGTCGTTGAGGGAATGTAGATGCAATGAGAGGTGGATATCCAGTTGTAATAATTGCTGAAGACACCGAGCAAGAAGCTTTTTAACAACAAGAGCGCAAGAGATCTAAGATGCAATTAGAGATAGATATCCAGTTGTAATAATTGAGCAAAACGCTTTATCAACTCTCGTTGTTAATTAGCATAGGGGTGCTTTTAAGATTGCTGCCCTCAAAGCTCCTGGTTTTGGGGAACAGAATAGCCAGTACCTTGATGACATTGCCATTTTGACTGGAGGAACTGTTATTGCAGATTAGATGGGGATTGCCTTGGACAAAGTAGGCAATGAGGTCGTGGGACATGCTTCTGAAGTGGTTCTTACCAAGGATACAACCACCATTATTGGTTGTGGAAGCACCCAAGAATTAGTAAATAAGAGAGTTGGACAAATTAGAAATCTTATTGAGGCTGCAGAACAAGACTATGAAACGGAGGAGCTCAATAAAAGAATTGCAAAACTATTGGGTGGTGTTGCAGTGATACAGGTTGGAGATGAGATAAAAAATTCTGAAGAGAAAGGAGAACGGAAGCTGATGTTGGGGGAGTGTTAACAATCAACATCAGCCAGGAGTTGTTTTTCATAGGAAATAAAAGTCTGCAATAACTGGTAAGGTTAGATTTATAGTTCCTTTCTCATTAGGAGTTAGTTGTTTGTTTGATTTCTTTATTAGATAAGAAAAGGATTCCTAGCTCAAAAAGGATTTATGTTTACTATCTTTTTTAACTCGTTTTTAAAATTCCTTGTTTGTTTAGACTAGATTAGTTTGATCTCATCTTTATTTTATAATCTCTATATATAAATAAATAACCAGGGTTATGTATGCAGAATTATATACATGAATATACATAAATAAGAGAAGTGGGTTCAAAATTGCTTTGTGGTTGTGTTTTCAACAAAACTCACCAGAAGGGTTCCTCTTACTGTTTGTGAATTAGCTTCTCTGATACTATTGCATGAAAAACATGTCTTCTCATCGCACAATTTGTTTGGTTCTCTGGACTGGCATTGTTGGTCTGGTGGCTCAATAGAATTTGCAGTTTCACCTAATAATAAGATATTACTCAGTAATACTACAAGATAGTGCATTCTTTTACTAATACCATGAGCATTCACTACTTTGTGTCCCATCATATAAGTAGAATGGTTGCTACTTTGCTATCACAGGTTTATATAAATGAAGCTTCACAATATGCTCTTAACATTAATTAGTTTATATAAATACACTATAGTTAGTCTGAGTTTCACTTTAGGTGTCGTTGAAACCATTGAAAGTCACAGGTTTTGTGCTTACCTGGTGTCCATATTGCTAGAAGGTATGGACTAGGATCATCAGGTTCTCTTCTATCCATCTGCAAGTTTTATAAAGTGGTTTGGTGGCTGTTAAATTAAGCATGTAGTTTCAGGAGAATAGAAAAAATTTTAGAAAATGGAAGAAAAACTAACCCCCTCAAGGAGAGGATGTGAATCTGGAAGTTCATACCTGCGTAACATCAAGAAGACAAAGTATCAGATGCATTGTTGAGGACCTCATCCATGGTCCAAACTCCCTCTCAGCAAATTATACTAATTATTTTGATGTGGTTTATAGTGTAAAATCTATGCTTTCTGCCATTATTTTTATACCTGGGTCATCTGTTCTCATTTCCAAGTACTGCTTTTGCATGAAGTGCATTGTGCCAAGAGTTGGGTCAGTTTATCATATGATTGAGATGATTTTTGCTAAGCTTCTATAGATTGAACGAATCTATCTTTGATTTATCGAGCTATTTGCATGTTTCTAGTAAATCATTCTGTGATTGGTTTTGAGCAAGGATAGAGAAGAAAATTGAATTGTGTCTGTGTGTCGGGGGTAGTTATCTTTATGAAACTATTAAGTGCAGGGACAAATAAATAATCTTAAAAAGTTGGACAAACCAAGTTCCGGCCCTGATTATGAGAAGATTTTACTTACACTTGGTGTTCTGTCCGCAGACGACTAACATTCTTCAATTTGGGTGTGGGTATAGAAGCATTTGGATTCAAAGCAACTAAGGCCTTGGACATGTCGCCCTCTTGGAGCTCCAAGTTTGTATGCATGTAATTCTGTAAATTCTCAGTGAACTCTTCCATGTTCAGTTTTATTGTGGGTATTTCGTCAGGATCTTCGCCAAAATCCTCAATATCAGTCTCTGTTAATTCAGCGTTCTCTTGATCTGGTGTTGCTGGCTCTTCAATAATGGGCACGCAACTGCCAATATCAGACCCGTGTCTTTTATGTGGGTTGTCGTCAGGTGGAGGTAATTGCATGGGATTGATACCTATGCCGGGGCTTCTTTCAGGCATAAAGGGAACAGTTGAAGTTGTTATACCCTTCTCTTCTGGTCCAGGTAATGCAAGCCTCGCACTGCATCAAATAGAGCTCACATTTACAAAAAAATGTGATTTTGAGAAAATGAATTTTAACTTGGCTAATTGCTTCTCTTGTTATCCTATCTGTTGACCTCTTTCACCAATTATTTATCATCAGACTCTCTTTTACTTTGTTTTCCCTCCAATAACTAGGGTACATCAAAGATCAGACGGGCATTATATATTTTTTAACCTCAAAGCATTGGTAAAAAACTCTATATACCTATGATGGGAAGGCATTGCTTACCCAGTATGATAAACGATGACAACATGTTTTTCCCAGGATTTTCTTCAATGGAAAACTCTTATTTCAAACATCTTCCCCAAATTTCATGTTTCCCAAATACTGCCTAACTCTTAAATTGAAGTAAATCGTGGTTCTGATGTGCAACTAACTCGGAGGCTACAAATCCTTTTGGGTCATATATTGTATATTTCTAATTGCAATAACTTTCCTCCATCCTCTGCTACTTTATTGCTGCAAGTGATCAGTCAAACCACAACAAAAATAAAATATCTTGACTAGTTGCTATCGATGTCCCCCTCGCTACCTTTTTATTGCTACAAGTGACCAATCCACCATCTACTGTCTTGTATATTTTCTTGTACTTGTGTTGTTTATAAGTTATCACCAAGCTAATTATGTTTCATGTGACTACGCAAATGTTCAACTTTGCAATGTTTTAAATTTCAAAATAAATGTTCTGATGGCTAGCATCTTAATGTTCACTTGATACATGCTGGTGGCAGTACAGCAGAGATAAAAATGCAAACCTTGCAAAGGCACTTGCAAAATGTCTACATTCTGCTCTCATGGGACATGCATTACAGTTGGGTCTACTCTTTGTGCAAAAAACCTGCATAAGCATTGAAGCATGTGTATATTGATGCTTTTTTAATGCACAATTACAAGTAATAATCCAATTAATATGTTATTGAATGCCAAAATGAGTATACCTTTCCAAATGTGATCATCTGGTAATGCAATTCATACCTGTAACCCCATAGAAAAAAAACCAGAAATCAGCAAAATTTTATCTGAATAAACAAAAAACCATTATTTTTATACATAGAAAGTACAGCTGTCAATGAACGGAATGGCTCTAAGGAAGAATCATGTGATTACAATGTTCTTTGATCTAGTTTGCACAATCTTGGCCAGAGATATTTCTGAATTGACTCGAGTATTGGGTACCTAGAGAGAATCTGGTTAGTATTTTTTATTAACAAGGAAAATTTAGTGTCAATTTGTGATATTTAACACTTACAGTTCTAGGAGGTGCAACTGAAGTGACTCTGGTAGTGGCTGGAGAGGGACCCATCCTAGTCGAACTGCGATTCTCCCGACATTTGTGTCAACCTTGAACAACAGGTAATTGAATCATTTGAACTGTACAAAGTTGCTATCTCTTGTCAGTTCAACATTATATATTGTTTAGCCATGAAACTCACTGGAAAGGCAAGATGATGAAGTGTCAGGAGCCTCACACACTCCACGCTTTTCAACCCCAACCCCCTTATACTTAGCAGATAATCCCTGAAAATTTCAGATATTTCAGAAACTGGGAAACATATTTTGTTATCAATGAATTATTTGCTGTTCTTTGGCTTAAATGTTGCTAGGAGTAGTTTCTTATTGACAAGGGAATTATCAATATTTATGAGCAGGAACTCTAATATTTGGGATGACTTACTTTGCTTTGTCAGGGGGCACATCTCTTAACCATTCCAAATCAATGCTTCCGTGTTCCCTTACCAGTCGGTTGAGGAATTCCTGCAATATTGTGCACCCATTATCAACATGTTTTATGATGCCTTGAGTTCATGCAATCCACCAGCAGGAAAAAAAAGGGGAGAGAGAGAATTTTCACAAAGCCTTTTAAAGCTGAATGAAAGGTTATTAGGGCTTGAGGTTAAACATGCCAACATACCTGGATTCGTTCTGCTAGCATGTTATTCATCCCTCTTTCTTTTATCGCATCAGAAATCTCCTTGACTCTAGCACTTCGCACTGCTTCATAGTCCAATGAATCCATCGTGTCTTTGGCTCTCTCTTTTCTTCCATTTGCCTGCACTTCCTTCCTTAAACTATCCCAGTCAAATGCATCCTTTTTCTCACCCTCCACTTTTCCTTTTCTTGCTTTTGAGGTGATTGCATTTGCCTTGAGGTTTTCCCTGTCATTATGATGTACTTTCTCCTTTGTATTTGGGTCAACCACATTGTTTTCTAGAGGGGTTTGCTTATTCACTGAAGTGATTCTCTCAACGTCAAAATTGTTTCCTGTGAGGCCTGAGACTTGCTGCCTGTAACTGTTTTGCTTCTTAGGCAGTTCTTCAGCAAGGTTTACAGGTCCGCCAACTGACATGCTTTGCCATTGCAAGGTCTTGTTCCTCTCATCAACTTGTCTTTCATGGCAAGACTGAGAGCTGCGTTGTCCATACCTTGGCAGCTCATATTGTTTGGCAGCAGTTTTACCCACACTTTCTGCCTCTTGTGCAACAGCTTTGCTTGTGCAGGTTGCAGCCTTTTCTTTGTCGAATCTGGAAGAATATGACAGCCAAGAAGATATGTTTTCTTCACTGTACAACTTGAAGCTTTCTGCTTGCTGTACATTGGATTGTGAAGTCATGTGTAGCAACCCGTAGTCACTGCAAGGAACCACTTTCCCTAGCATCTGTGGATTGCAATAATCGAAATGCTGATTATATGTAGAAAAGCAGTTCAGATTACCTAATCTTTCCAATCCAGGTCCTGGCTGCCTGTTTTGTATATCTTCTGCTTGTTCATTTTCATGCCTGGATTCCTTATGAAACAGTGAGCTCCCACTCTCACAACCATAAAATTCTCCTAGCAAGGTGGGACTCTCCATTTGTAAAAGATCCATGAAAGATAAATCATCATTCATGCTAGGTTTGCACCCAGTAGCAGGATCTTCTGCTTCAGAGTTGGAGCCCGAGTAGGATCTGACTCCATTTGCTTGGACAGTTGAGGAATCAAAAGAATCTTGTGATAATACAAATTCTTCCTCCAGGCTGTGACTTTGTGGCTCTACCATGCCTGCTCTTTCTATAAACAAGGTTTCAGAGTCTTTCTGAGGATCTGCTGATCCATGGTGTGTCACGGAGCTTTGATTGTAGAGTGGATCGCTGTTCCATGTGATATCATTTGGGTTTAGAATGCAGGTATCGGGTTCTTCAACGACGATGCTTGTCCTTTCTCTGTCACAGGCTCCACTGCTTCTCAACTTCAGAGGAAACAATGAAGCTAGAGACATGAAGGCAGAGCTGCAAGGTGGGAAAGTAGTTGAAGATTTTGTTCAGTTCATGAATTGAGATAAATTATCATGGCTTATCTGGTCTTGAAATTAAGATGAAATGTCAAATTTACCTTGACAGATGATCTGAAACATTTTGAGTTAGGAAAACTCCTATTACTGAATCGACAACTGATCCCTTCCATTTTGAAAAGCGCCTATCTCCTGCAAAGAATGTTATTGCATTCATACGTGCAGGTGACTGTCTATTTGGTTCACTAAGAAAGGGGATTAAATTGTATTTTCTTTCTTGGTATATCATTGAGGGATGTTGTCTGTGAGTTGCAGAGCTGGGGGCTTCATTGCACCTAGGTTTTCTCACCAGAAAACATTAGTAAATGTGTTAATGGACTTTAGAACAATTTAGCATCTGCAATTAAATCTTTCCAGTAGGTGAGTTCGGCAACTCAAAAGCTCCCCAAAATTGTAGTGCACTGGTTTATATATTTTTTCTGTACTAAGGAGGCAGCATGTGCCTTTTGCAGTTCCGTTTTTATATTATCTCGATAACAATACCTGATTATGCTTCACTACAAACTTATACAAGTTTTTTTACCAAGAAAAACTGGTACTAAAAGAGTGAGCTGCTAAGTGGTGGGAAACTTACTGTTGATTTTTTCTTCCTCATCAAATAATTCTTTTCTCCGAATTGTGCTTTTTTTTTTTTTTTTCATGGGTGATGGTGCTTCTTTTGCATTTGCAACATTCTATGTAATGTCTTTGTTCATTTGTGAAGGACATGCATACGTAAATAAACAAACACTTGTACATATGCATGTTCAAATGTAAGATTCAACATGTCTGCAATATGAATGCTCTATCACTTATGATAACTTTGAAGTTGTATGTTTGTGAGTGGAAGCAGCATAGCATAACGACTCTTCATCAAATTGGAAGGCACTAACAGTATGTATGGTTCTCTCTCCCTCTCTCTACTGTTGGACTCAGTAATAATCTTGAACATGTTGGAGCAAAAGTATAAGATATTGTACCTTGCACGAGATGCATTCTTGCAATGAATGAATCAACTCGCCCATGAAAAACTTTTCTCTCTTCCCCCCACCATTGCTCCTTTCCCTTGTCAGTTCCTTCAAGGCCTTGACTTCCTTCTTTCCCCATCAGCAGTTTCCATACTCTGTCTGACTCTGGGTCAAGATCTACTTTAGGCCTTGGCTTGTGTTTCTTGACAACTTCAAACCCATCATAGGGAACAAGTTTGCCATCTCCTTTGTAAGGAACAAGTGCATTTTGCTCTTTGTTTTCTATTTTCCTGCTCCCTGCATTGAGACGGAGGCCCTCCATCTGGTATATGATTTGTTCTATTGTAGAGGAGAAAGTCTGCTTTGCTGGTCGCCCTGCATTGGATGTCAAGAGTGGTTGCTGTCGTTATGGTGACTAGAACATTTTAGGAAGTTACCTGAACCCTTAAAGCATTGTAATATATAATAAACACGCCATACCTCTTCTCTTTGCATATGGCTGCTGATGAACTTTCAAGTCATCCTTTGGTTCTTGTGGAATCTTACCCTTTTCAGATGGAATTGATATGGGCACAGTAGCTCCGGACATTTGCTGAATTCTTGACATTTCAGCGTTGCAAGTTTTGGGTTGCAGTTGGTTATCCGATGCACGGCTTGTTTTGAGAGACGTTTGTGAAAGCCTGTGAGAAGTTTCTATAGTGATGGGGCAGAGGGGGTTTTGGACCTGAGTCGATCCATTAGTCTCTCCCAGCATTTCTAGGCATAAATGTGGTTGGGCTGAAATACATTGCTTTGGAAGGTTCTGCAGAGCCAAAGAGTGAACATACCACTCACCAGGATATTTAACTTTTGAAGCAAAAGAAGATATGCTGTGTGTGTTTGTTTGAATTCCATCCTCTGTTTTCTTTCTTTTCTGGGTCTCTGAATATCCAGAACCTGGAATGCTGCCATTTTGGTCATATCCATCAGTCAATGAGCCCACCGGATATGCTGTACACGGGTTTGTTTTCTTAATATGAAAGTGTTCTCTCTTGGATCCTCTGCCCTCAATTAAATAAGGTGTTATCTTTTGTACTGATTGAGGGTTATTCTGAGAAGTTATTTGTCTAGTCCACTCTGGTCCTTTTTCTGGAAACACAACCTGACCAATTCCTTGTGCATTGAGGTTTAATTTCTCCACGTGCATGTTTTTTCTTGGAGTTAGTTCCGCTGCCACTACTTGTATTTCTGAAATTGATATATAGTCACCACGTGGCTGATTCATAAAAGGTGTCTGGTTACTTGTAGCACCTGATTGCTGGTTTTCCACCAGTAACCTATGCTGTTGGCTCATCTGTGAAGTTGTGGTGCTTAAATCTGCCACTTGAAGACTTGCATTCAGATCAAAAGTCCCTCTTTTTTTATTCAGCATGTCCTGCTGAGCAGCTGCATTACTGCAGCTTCTGTCCGTTGCAGTTTCCAAATCAAACATCAATGCTCTCCTACATGATTTTGCACCAGCTGAACTGGATTGCGTAATCTCTACGGTGGAGTCTGCATGTTGATTTGCTGATTTGTTTAGGTCTTTCTTGCGCACATACTTTCTCTTTACAGCATGGGTATTTATGGTCTCTCCAATAGAATCTGTGTGTTGAACTACTGATTCATCCAGGGCCTTCTTGCGCACATACTTCCTCTTTGCAGAGCTGGGAGGTGCAGTATCTACGGTAGATTCTGTAGGTTGAGTTGCTGGCTCTCTCAAAGCCTTGCGAACATACTTCCTCTTTTCAATTGGCTTCTCCTTGGGATCAGTAATTTTTGTGGTTGCGGCCTTGGGAGTCCTCTTCGGCTTGCCTTCCACAATCACCTTGGGCCTATGCTTTCTTCTCTTTTGAGGTTTCTGCTGTGGTGTTCTATTAAGGTCGATGCCTTGTGCATTTGCTGTTGCTAGATCTTTTGCTTCCTCAAATGGTGTAGATATGACAGCGGATGATGAGTCTGTAATGTTGCATGAGAGCTCCTTTGAATTATGTTGATTGGCTTCGTACTCTTCGAATATGACTAAATCAGTTTTCTCCTTTTCCCCACTTGAGTTTTTTTCTTGCGAGGGACTTGCTGTTGCAGAAAGCCTACTCTCCAATCTCTTGCACTGATCCGGTACTACCGTGGCCAATTTAAAAGAGGTGGTAAAATATGAGGCTGCATCAGCTTCCAATCTTGGTGGAAAGTTTAGATCATAGTTATGAGGGCAAGGCATCATAGGTTCATCTGCATAAAGTAATTTCTTAAGAATCATCTAGAATGAGATTTTGACAAAAAAAGAAGGCTGAAACAAAAATGCAAGTAATGGCAGAACGAAAGCTATATATTTTTCATACATGTCTCTTGTTTTCTATCTTCCTAATATGTTTTGATTCTTGAAACCATGACAGAACTGTCATTTAATCTGTAGAATGCTCAAATTCCCTTGCTTATATCAAGTACATGGTAATTGTCTTTCTTCTGTATAAATAATATTGAAATCTCATGCTAATTGACGTTCTGCATTGAACTACGCTATGTCAAATTGATTCGATGCCATATGACATGAAAATGGAACGAGCAGGTCGCACATTAACAGCAGTCTCTTAAAACAAAACATCTTAAAATGAAGGACTGGTATGATCACTTACAATTGGGTTCCTGGGATGAGAAATAGTTGCTACCCAAATGCCGTGAGCCTGAGCAGTGAGTTTGGTTTCCGAGCAACAAATTGGGTTCTCTGTAATTGTTGATTTGGGGATGCAGGTTGGGAAACGAAGGCCTCCAAACCACGCCTGTGCTTATACCAGGAGGTGCCATCGGAGAGGTAATTGTAGATATATTTGAATGGTCCAAAATATTTGCTAATAAACCACTGCCCAGACCTCCAGTTTGACTCTCGATATAATTGCGTGGAGTATTGCTCATTCTTTTCACCTCTTCGAAACCTGCATTCCTGATATTATCCCCGCCATTTCTAAACAGTTGATCAATCTGGTCAGTATGCTGGGCCGCTCTGCCGTAATTCGACACATCTTGTACACATCCATCGGCAAATCCGGCCAGTTGCCAATTCGTTCTGCCCTGGAGGTTCCCTTGCCCGTCAGCTGGCATCAAATTGGATCTTGTTGGAACGGGCTTCTCTGGCGTTGCTGGTAAGAACGAACTCAGAATCAATCTTTCTCCATAATTAATCCTTGAACCCATTCTACCTGCCAACTGTTTCTAGCTTTTCGTCGGCTTCCCTGCTCCAGTCAGTGATTCTGTCCCACCGATTGGGTTCGAGTGCCTAAAGTTTGCGGCGAGTCATCAAATTTCATTGATTTAGCCATCTTCTTTCTTGCTGCATTGCCTGAGCCTTTCCTGCCAAAAACCCCAAACACATTTTTCACTCAAATAAATTCCTACCTAACATGCCAAACATGAAGAATCACATAGAAAAGACTAATAGAAACCGTAATTAGAATCTATGTTATAAATGTACAGACATCATTTCACAGAAAATTCTTAATAGCTAAATTTCAGACTACCTGTATCCATCTGTTTCTTGTAAAACATGAAAAACACATGATGACAGTATATAATAAAACAAAAAACAAAAATATCATTTAACTTCTTTTTTTTCAAAACAAGATTGACCAAATCTGCATAAATTAACTGAATTTTAATCCTTGGTTAAGATTACGGGTACCATAGAAACTTCAATAAAATCTCCAAGAAATCTTCCTGTGATATGCGACAACAAACATGCAATCACTCTACTCGTGGGGGTCAAAGAAATAAAAAATAAACAGTAACTGTAAAAAAATAAACATTCATGCACAGCACTGAGCTTACCGATCTGTAACCGAGTCAGTTGAGAATCCTTAAACGAGTCAATGCCGGAGAATGACCAGTCTTTAAGGTTGTAAGGAGGGAAAGAGAGAGAAAATGAAGTGAGAAAAAAGAATGGAAAAGAAACAAACTTTATTTCGTATGTTATATAAACATATAGACTAGTTTGGGGCACCCCCTCTTTGTATTTTTATAAAACGGGCGCACCCCACCTTCGGCAAAGACTTGCAAATCCGAATCTTGACATTACTTTCCTCTTATTTCTTGCTATACTTTACAGATTTATAACATTGCCATGTAGGAAAGGATTTTTCGCTAGTGTGAACTGTTACTGACTAGTCACTATCTATGTATTTATTGTATTGAACTATTACTGATTTGTTACTCTTATCTTGCAATATGGTCATTTTTTTTTTATTATGGTCAATTCTTATGTTAATGTAAGACTATCAATTGTATATGGGTCAGATCTTGTCTTGAAAATGCCTTTATGGGATAAGGGTTATTCAAAAAAGAAAAAATATTAAAGAACAATATTTGCAACTGATCAACATTTTTATTTTTTTTCATTTTTGGATTTATATTGAAAATATTTTCCATTTTCAAAATTACATCTGTAAATGGAGACCCTGTAAACTATTTTATTTTAGAAACAAAACAAATTACCATGAAATAAAATGGGAAAATTGCCCAGCACTTGACATGAAACAAGTTTATCTTGATCATGGGTTTTCTCTCTTTTTTTGCCCTTGATTTTCCTCCTTTTTTGCCAATGATTTATCTTTTTGTATGTTTGTAGTTGTTGCTTGCCAGGGGGTGCTCCTTCCCAAAAAGGACTACATAAATAACTTGCCTTGTTTGAATATATTAATTAGAAGTAACATATCTTGTCCTTGTCTCTTTTGACTTAAAAGTAATTAAGATGATAATCTCTCTTTATTAAGTAAATCTTGAAGTGAAAACGCATAACCATATATAATAAACTCCCAAATCTTTTTTACTGTAATTAAATCACACAGCCCTAGATATAAATTAGGCAAAATAAATTCAGAGTGAAAAAAAAAAGGTTATTGCATTAAATAAAAAAAAAATTAAGTTCAAAAGCTCTTAGGTGATTCCTGTATAAATTAAATATGTTTTAGTTTAATCTAAAATTAATATCAGCAATCAATATTAGTGGTGTTTGAAATAATTAAATATTATTTTTTAAAAATATATTTTTGTTTTATTATTTATTGATATAATATTTTTATTTTTTTAAAAAAATTATTTTTAATATTAATATACCAAAACAGTTTAAAAATATATAAAAATTTAATTTAAAATTAAAAATATATATATATAAAGAACTCATCCAAACGCTGGGCCAACCACCAATGTTGCCTTGTTGTCCGTGCGGAAACTAACTTGGAGGTGCCCATTATAAAAAAAGAAAAAAAAAGGGTGGAAATAGCAAAAAAGATGGCACATAGAAAAAAGCTATTGACAAAGAAACACGGAGAGAGAAAAAGGAGGGAGCATACTTCCTTGTGACTACGTGCATGAAAATGAAAGTTCACGTCGCATGAAAATATATGATGAATTTCATTTAATAGAATATAAAATATAATATAATAGGTGGTTGAATTTTATATTTTATTAAATGTAGTGGGCCTTGAATATATAATATTGGCACTTTATGTAGTACAGAGTTTGGCTAACGTTGCTTTCTCTTTAGAGTTGCAAACACGGTAGTTGATTGAGTTGTCAACGTGCTTGCTTGAACGTCCTCCATTATTAGAGGCTCTTTTGTACTAGGATTCAGTTTTGACGTTTTTTATAGTTTTTTTTTCCCTTAAAACTATTGGCTAACATTGACCACAAATATTTTAATATTATAAAATTGTATTCAAAATTAACGAATGGATAGAAGCATCTTTGGATTGGCATACTTGGTAGTTTTTTTTTTTAGGGTTGTGACTAATTGATGAAAGAAAAAAACGATAAATTTACAACTCTACATAATATTTTAAAGGGTCATGATTGATGACACCTTCAATGTCTTGTTTTTTTTAAGAATATTTTGATCTTTAAATTAATTTTTAAAATTTTCATAAATAATAATTATATATTTGTCTCATTATGAAAATAACATATTTGTTCTCCAATTTGTTTTCAGAATCTTATGATTTTTACTCATCTCTTACATGCGTCGCTGGCCCATCAAATAATGTGGATCATTTCTCACGTCAAGAAAAATAACTGTAAGAATCTTACAAGGTTTAATAAATTAAATAAATCTATATTAGAAATTAATTGAGAGATGGAGAAATTAGGACTAGAGGATTTTATTTCCTGGTTAATTAATAAGAAGGAATCATTTATGATAATTTAAAATGATAAGAGATATGAGTGTACAAGATAATTATATATTTGGTAAAAAAATTACATATTTGATAATAAATTAATTACCACACTATAAATAATCCGATTATGCATTTGATACTAAATTTATTGGTGTCTTTTATAGTGATTTTTTAATATAATTTACACGTACATATGCTAGAACCATATATATATTTGCTTTTAATTTAAATATTATACTTGTTTTTCTTACTCATTGTTTTAGATTGCCTGTTTTTTTTATGTCCAGATATCTAAATCTTGTGTGTAGATGTATATAGTCGCGTATCGATTATATATTTCCTTGTTTATCTAGGTTTTTCTTGTTTTAAATAAAGATTTCTATTAAGGAATCAATTCAATCTAATAACTTAAACTATCAGGTGAGGTCTCAAAATATGATTTATATTATTCTCTAACTACATTCCTTCAAGTGAAAGTCATTTAAGCTTTAAACTTACACATGCCTATATTATCTTGTATTTATTTTTTATCAAGTAAATATGGATAGTTAGATTTAAACTCGTGATCGCTTGGTCATTAAGACTCTGATACCATGTCAAATAATCAATTCAACCTTAAAAGTTTAAGCTCTTAGGTGAGGTATCAAGATATGATTTATTTTATTTTCTAACACACCATCTCAAATGAAAACTCTTTAGACTTGAAACTTGCACAGACCTACACAATCTTATATTTAATTGTTATCAGATAAATAGGAATGATAAGATTTGAACTCGTGATCGCTTGGTTAACCATGCTCTAATACCATGTCAAATAATCAATTTAATCCAGTGGCTTAAATTGTTATGTGATGCCTTAATATATAATTTATATTATTCTCTAACAGTTTCTAGTTGGATTAAGTATATCGATACTGCTCAATAATTTTATATGCATGGGATGTAATTAGTTTTATATATGCACCATAAATTTGAAAGTTTTTAAGTTTTTTTTTCATGTGAATCATTAAAAGGATTAGTTATTTCTTAAAAAATTATCTTACACTATTGGTTTTATTGATTATTTGTCCACACAACAAGCTATAATTTCTCTAAATGTATAAAAATAATGATGTATTTATTATTTATTTAATATAATAAAATTACATTTCTCTATTGATCTAACCGTTCGATTCAAAATAATTATTGGATTACGACTAAATTTAAATCATCCTCAAATCTTTTATTTTTATTAAATATAGGTAAATAAAAAAAACTTTAATTTAAGTTCAAAAAATTTATATAAAAAACAAGTTATACATGTTGAAAAACTACAATCTAATAAAAATTTACCTAAAAGCCTTAGGGCTTGTTTATGGATGTGGTTGCGGTTGTTTTTTAAAGTGCTTTTTTCATATTGAAATGCATCAAATTTTTTTTTTTAATTTTTAAAAATTATTTTTAAGATTAACACATCAAAACGATCTTAAATATATATAAAAATTAATTTTTAATAAAAATATCTAATTTTTTTAGAAACATGAAGTAACCCACGTTTCCAATCATGTTTTTTTGATCCAAAATCCAATCACCAAACTTTTTATGTTTCTTGTTTGTGCAAAAATTAACTAGGAGGTGCCCACATTAGAAGCGGGGCAAACTATTAATAAACACCTACTCCCCCCCCCCCCCCCCTCTCTCGGCATGTTCTGCATTTTTTAGGCCCTTTTAACAACTGGCATGAAAACAACGTAAACCTTAATTCTATCGTCACGTTGCATGAGAAAATGTGATGGATTTCATTTAATAAATTAAAAAAATAGAACGATATCTACGCATAATTACTTTATAATATTTTATTACTGATACACAATTTTGATTGTCATTAATTCTACATGCAATGCTACAGTATCATTATTGAACAAGTTAATAGGTATAAGTTTTATCAATCAATAGGTAGTTTTATCAATCAATGTATTTGTTTTTTCTTATCACCTCACTCTTTTTTTTTTAATTATATTAAAAAAAACAAGGATTCGAAAACAATGTTATTTTATTATTACAAAAACTTGCATGAATTTTTTTTTTACACGGCAATTTAGTGGGCACATATACACACCCTGTCTCCTATGTATTTAATAAACGGATAGAAAAAAAATTTGTTATTGATTACCAGTACAAGATTGTAATTAAGCTTAAAATTTGTTATTTTTTTTATTAAGGTAAGTATTCGGATTAACTTGTGCATACCTTGATTAATCTCACAGATTTTAAAGTTAATGATTATATATTGATTCTGAGATTTATAAAATTTAAATCGGTGATATTCAAGCACAAATTTAAAAAAACAACAAGTTGCTATTTTGCATATTAATTGAGGTTGAATGGAGTGAGGAATGGAATTAGGGATTTAATTATTAATTTCTTTTCGATAGGTTTTTTTTTAAATTTATACAGTGTTAGCCGTTAGCATATTTGGTTGTAATTGTTCCCAAATCCCAGGTGACATGTGACACTTACGTCATATCACTCTTCCATATAACGGAATGTGGTAACTTCAGTTCTGATCGATACATTAATTATAGAAATTAATTCAATAAAATATTTTGTACCAAAAATTCAGTGATCGGTGAAAACCAAGTCAGTATGCAGGGTAGTTTCGTAAATTCATTCATTTATAATTTTTTTGTCACCGAAAATAAATTCTAAAACTTCGAGCCTTGTATTGATTAAACGGTACTGACTGTGAATAAAAAGAAAATGAATTTTTTTTTTATTTAAATCACTTAATAACGGTTTAATTGTAATTCTTAAGTGTGAAAAACTTTCAAATCCACCTGTGAATTTCGAGTGAAGCCTGGAAAATTAATCCAACCTCAAATCTTCTTTTCTTATTAGATCTAGGCAAATGTAAGAGCCTCTCCCCTTCAGTTTTTAATCAATACTTGAAATTAAATAAAAAATACATATGGAAGAAAAGCTAGAAAAACCCTAAACCTATAAAAAAATAAATAAAAATAAAACAATAGGAGGGAGGCTAGGGACCCCTACTAGACAGTCACCTGCAACCTATTACAAGAATGACCACAGAAAGGTCCTATTTACACGACAATCATGAGTTTAAAATTTTATGAGAAAAGATGGCCTCTGATCCGTACAACTCCCGACATTTAATGCAATAAGGTCATGCACTTATCCCTCCCTTCGAGAAAATTTGACGCATCATATGTGTCTATGTCAAATCAATTTGATAAAAATTGACGTGTGAATTTCTAAATGAAATTCTCTTGCCCTCGAGGTGGCCCATACTCTTAATTATGAATATGAACTTGCATAAGACTGATTATTGGAAGGAAATCCGGTTATTAGAATAAAAGTATTATTAGAAGTTTTGTAGCACTTTAAAAATAAAAATATTTTAATTTGAAGTAAAGAAAAAAAATAAAATTTTATTATTATTTTTTCAAAAATATTTCTAAAATGTAAAAATAAACAGGTAATAAATCATTCAGAATGAATTCTTCACTTTTTCTCGGCTTGGTATGTTATTCATGCCAATATTAAACATGGGAAAATTACTCCGGCTATTCTTTGCTTTGGTAAAAACTATACCTGAATATGGAGTTTTGAAAAATATAATTTACATTATGAATTTTATATGTGTTCCAAGAAAATCAATAAAAAAAATATATGATTGCTTAAGTATTGCTATTATATTTTTGGAACAAGTATAGCAATATCAACGGCTAACAATTCAGCAATCCCAACATAGCGATGAGGGAAATAATGAATACACCTGCTACAGATTGCAAGAGCCCGACGGATTTTTGTGTTTAATTGGGTGATTTGTATCTAAAAACGAGAGAAACAATGGCGTGGAAAAAAAACATGTCCCTTAGAAAAGAGAAGATCACACGTGTTGTTTGAATGATTTTTAAATTTAACATACACGAGGATAGTTTAGTTATTATATTATAATTAAAAAATTTTGTTTACCTAAAATATAAATTATAATTTTTCAAGATTTGACAGGTAAATATAATTTTCATTGACAATTTCTCTTTAAAGAAAAGAATGCAAGTACAATGATGTTTTTGTCAATATATGCTTTATAATTGTTAAACTAGAAGTTTAATTTGAAAAATTTATAATTGGAAGTTTGACTAAAATCAAGTTTTAAATTAAATTAAAAAAAAATATTAATTAGATAAAATTTAGTTGACTCAATCAAACCATGTTCAATCCTAATTAATTTAACTCTAAGAAAAAAATTTGTGAGAAAAAATTAATTGATATTATTTTAATAAAATTAATCAACTTGAATTGATGGCTCTGAAATTGTGACCTAAACTTTTTTCAATTGGATCTCCAACGGTTGTACAACCATCATGTGTGCGTGTGTGTGTGTGTATGTATGTATTTTATTTTTAATATGAGGATCCATTTCATGGAATAAAAACTCCCCCAACATAAAGTAACATGTATACCATAAGAGTACTGGTAATTGATCATGTTGATTGCTTCACTCATCAAAACATGAACGGTGGTGATGGAGGCTTTCACCTACCGAGAAAAAATTATTATCGAATTGGAACTTACGGAAACACTATAAATTACAAACGCGTAGGCCATGGGTTAGCTTGAGGAATTGGGTGGGGGTTGTGACCTCTCTATATCACAGTACTATTTTTAATTTTTTATAGTGTCCTGATCAATTTTTTCAGTACATACCATTTAAAAGATGCAGCTTTATGCAGCCGGTCTGATGGAAAAAAATTAAATGCATTGAAAAATTTTCTAGTTTATAAAAAAAATTATCTAATATTATTATTCAATTTTGGATAATCTCTAAATTTGAATTTTTACCTAAATTTAAAATTAAATCATTTAAAAATTACTTCAACATAACCAGTTAACTTAACTAATTAAAAAACAACTTGACCAATCTAAAAAAAAAATGTGAGGTTAAAATTAAAAAATATATGATAAAATTGACAAATATACCTTTAAACCCAACTTTTTATTTGGTTCGAATTTAAAATTAAATCAATAGGATTTTTTTTAACATGATCCAATTGACCTGACTGGTCTAAAAACAACTCAATTGAATGATAAACAAAAAATTTGAGAATGGAATTTACATGATATAAAATATCATGTTCTAATTTCTTATGTAACCCGAGTTTAATTTTAAATCAAATTTTAATCAACTTGGTCAGTATAAACACGTTCCAAACTACCATTGAAAAAAGAAATGAAGATGGAATTGAGAGGAAATTAAAGCACCTATGAAAACAGCAATGAAGCAGGTGCATTGCATCCCCACATCTTTTACTATATTTAGATGAACAGCGAAGCGTGGTAGGTTTAGGTAATGGCAACGCCTGCTTCTTGACTTTTGACAATATTACGGGGAAGGCATTACAATTTTTGCGAAATTCATTGCATTTGTTAACATTTTTTTGCTGATAGTCATGGAATTCGGTAGTTTATATGATTCTAGTACCGAATTGTATAATATAATATTTTTATAGAATTCCATTAAAAAAAATCTGAAATACGTGTTGACCTTTATAATTGCCAAAAAAAAAGAAGAAAAAAAATGAAATCATCTTGGTGATATCTTTAAATATATTTTAAAAATATAAATGACGTTGGATCAAGTAGGATATTTTATTTTTTTGGTTATATATATATATATATATATATATATATTGTAATTGTAGGTGTTCAAACTAACTTATATATATTTTGATTAATTTTTAAAATTAATAATTAAATAAATATCTAATTATTTTAAAATTTATAGCACTCAAATCAATCATTTTTGAATTAGAATCTGACTGGGAAAGTTAAACATTGATAGGCGTTAGTATTCACTTTGAAAATGCTGATGTAGTGTTCTTAAATGGGACCCAAAAAATCCTCATTGAAGATTTCAATAAGCTGTATTTTTTCTCTTTTCATTTATCTCTTGAGAAAGGAAGGTGGCGGTGCATTTTGCTTTAACTTTGTTGGTGCTTTTAGAATAATTCTTATATAACAAGACTGAATTATTGAATAAATAATTTATACATCAATTAGTATATAATTTATAAAAAAAATTATTTTCTTATAATCTGACATAAAATTTAAGTTTTGAATCATAACGGAAGAAGCAAATTTTCAATTATTAAAATAGATTTATTGTAATCACTGTGTGTTTTTAATTTAGTCAATTAAATTTAATCATATCACCATTTCATAATCATGGTTTCTTGTCTATCACTATTTGACCAAAGTCATTAAAAAAAAACTTCATTATATGAGACCGCACTAATGATATATTATACTTTTAGTTATAGTTTTCAGACCTGATTTGGTGGCTGGCCAGGTTTAAGATCTAGATTTCAAGTCTTGATCGGATAATTTGGATCAATTTTTTAAAAAAATTAAAATGATGTCATTTTAGTAAAAATAAAAGTTAACGGGTTATAATTGGATTTTTGACCGGGTCTTGCTGGGTCATTGGGTCAACTTGACGGGTCACACCGGGTTTTTTCTTCCTTTATTTTTTTTTCAACCCGACTCGATTCTAGTTCCGAATTGACCTACCAGGCCAGATTTCAAAACAATGTTTTTAGTGATACTTTTACTGTTAAATATTACTCTTGGGAAACAAAATAATGAAATAAAAAATATTTTATTTTATTTTATTTTTATTTGTAATCTCAAAGAAAGAAGATTCATTTCTATTTTGTGAAACAACAGTCAATCAAGTATCTATTATTTTAAATGAAAATAAGATTAAATCATAGACTGAAAGCAACTTTGAGTTACTATTAATGTTTGTGCTTTTATGCTGGTTAATATAATTAAAAAGTCTTAGAATTACAATTCAATCACAATCACTGATGTGATTTGTGTGCTTTTTTTCATGTGTCGCGTGGTAAATGCGGTGTAATTTCTTTTGCAAAATTAATTTTTAGTTAAAAATATGTTAAAATAATATTATTTTATTTTATTTTTAATACTAATATATTAAAAAAAAAATATTTTTAAAAAAATATTAATTTAATATTTTTCTGATGAAAAGGAGTTTAAAGTACAAAAACTTCTTAAATTATATTAATGATAATTTTATAGTTCAATGACATTTTTTTCAAAACAAGATAATCAAACAAATATTTGCTCTGGTAGCATGTTCCACGGATTTGTAAAATTCAATAATTAATTTTGAAATCAGTAATAAAAATTAAATTCCCAATTTTTTTTAAAAAAAAAACAGTAAATATTTGTTTAAAAAATATTCATATAAGGTCACAAATCTCATGAAAACCTTTTTTTATTTTTAAATAATTATTTATATTTTAAAAATTTCAAATTCTTATAGCTGCGTATTTAATTTAAGGAAAAATATTAATAAATAGAAGGTTATTTTATTTTATTGTTTATTAAAGATAAAATAGTTTTTTATATTTTTTTTAGTTCTTTTTATTTAGTGTATATATAATTTTTTTTTATTTAGATTAAATCTATTTTTTACATATATTTTTTATTTTTCAGATCGTTTAACATACAGATACAGAAGATAATCCAATCATCTCTCGGTTTTCGTTTTTTCCCAGCAAATCAACTTCCTTTTCTCTTTCACGATCCAACTAGACTTGTCAAACGCTAGGACACCACTTGGACGAATCTTGTGCTAAAAAATTCTCAATATTTCTCCATTTCCGTATTTTCCAAAAATAAGACTCTTTACTGATGCAGAGGACAGAAGGCAAGGGGAAGGAAAATAGCTCATACAATCTTTTTTTTTTTTTTTTTTGGTAACCCGGGGTGTCCGGGCTAACTTGCGCGCACCACAACTAATCCCCGGGCTCACTGAACATCCTGCGAGCCCAATGAACATATAAGGCACCGCAGGGGTGAAAGACGTACACAAGTGGGGATTGAACCCTGGTGTGGAGGAAGGAAACAAATCCCTTCAACTACTAAGCCACAACCCCATAGGTACAATCTTCCTTTTTGTTTGTGAGAGAAACCGGTAAAACTTTTATCCATGGCATCCAGCAATGCTTCCTTTTTGTTTCTAACTACTTGCTTGACAAATACATGTTTGGATGACAAGATATTTATATAGTTTAAGATACTGTTTATTTTTGTGTTTTAAAAATAGGTTGGAGAGCAACAGGGAGATCTAGCCAAGGAGGCTTTGCCTGACCCGCGTCTCCCATATTTTCGTTATATTCTTCCAAAAGGGAAACTAAAGAAGAAAGTGTTCTTTCCAGTTTTACAAGTTTAGTATTAATTATAATACAATGATCCCCACATCCCTTTGACTGTCTCGTTTGTCCTTATGAAGATATCCGAATTAATTTCCTTTTAGCAATTCTCTTGCTTTTCCTTCGCGATAATATTGCTGGTAAATGGTAATTGCTTGTCTTGGAGAATATTTAATTAATTAATAAAAGATTTTTAAAATTATTACTCTATAAACAATGGTTAATAATTATATGTATTACAGAGGATACCCAGCTAGTTACTAGATTCGAGATTTTATTGTAAGAATCCCGAACTCAATTCCTGAAATGGATGGTGGCCTTATGGGTGAGAATCTTGGAGGTTAAAAATCATGTTTTTATGCTTTTAATTCTTTAAGTTTATTTTTAATTTTAAAATAATTGTTTTATTATTTTTTGATATTTTGATGTGCTATGTTAAAAATAAATTTAAAATTTTTTAAATATATTTTTAAATAAAAAAAAGACTATCCACCCACTGTTAAAAAAAAAATAATTAACATTTTCCCAACCCGGTCTTAAATTCATGCCATTTGTATCGTAATTAGTTGACTAATTAGAAATTTATTTTTCGCATCCTTTGGCTTCAATCTCATCTAGCGTAGATGCTAAGGCACGTGTCTGTTAAAAAAAAAAAAAACAATATAAAAACCACTTTGATTATTGAACAATACATAAGAAGACAAATAACATTGGGAAATAACAAAAAGAGAAAGAGTCCAAACATGTAATAGAATCCTTTCACCAAGGACGAGTGTTTTCTCGTGCTTCACGTTTGACTTGCTTCACCAATTTTTTATGCTAGTTTTTATGTTTTCTTGGCTGTGATCATATTTTTCAAACTTGACAGAGCTCAGTTGATGGTGTATTTCGAAATAATACTGTTTAGATTATTATTTTTTTTAAAAAAAAATGTTATATTTTTAGATTTTTCATTAAAAAATCAATATAAACTAGTTTCGATCACTTAAATAAATCTAAAAAAAAAAAAAAAATTAATCTTCAAATCTACACGACGGAGTTTAATAACTACCGACTCCGTCAGCTAACAACATGAGACCTTTGTGTGTTTCTCCCGGCTTCCACGACTGTACAAAGAGAGAGTTGTCATGGCATTTCCACGTTGATGGTCCAGTTATATTAGAAGATTCTGTATGGTTATTATTTTTTAAAAATATATTAAAATAATATTTTTATTTTAAAAATTTATTTTTTATATTAACACATTAAAATAATCTAAAAATATATTAATATTTTACAAAAACACTTCTAAGTTCTGACCGTAAAAATAAACGTGATGGGCAAATACACCAGGCGGCAGATGTGATAGTGATAGATGCATTATTGTTGCTTGTTCTTCTTCTCTTTCCCTTCTCTGAGTTTGAGTTTGAATGATTATTTTTTTTCAAAAAGAAAATACATGATAATCTCCTCTCCTTTTAATTACCATTTTCACCATCAAATTGAACAACAAGATTCAACCATGAGCCTTTCATGTAAAGGAAAAATGCTCAGCAATTTTCATTTAGTTTGACTGCCTTTGCAATGTCCCACTATTGAAAAATCAATCTTTCACGATGAGGAGTCAATTGTTAGCTTGATACTTTTTTTGTAACTAATAGGTTATTTACACATGGTATTGTTATATTCATATGAACACATGATTATTATTAATAAAAGCTTAGTTTATCTTTAATATTTATATAATATTAATATTAATGAATCTAGAGTAAATATAAAATACCCGAGACAAAAATACTTTGCAAAACAAATTATAAAGTTGTTATAATTATGAGATTCATATTGCATTAAAACATTGTTCCTAAAATATTCTTATTTGATATTCTCTTAAATACTGGACATTCATTAGAGATGTAAAAATTATTACATATTATGTTTTTTTCTTTTATGAAAAGGAAACGGTTGTTTTCATAAACTGGGATATAAATGATACATATAACTAATATGCAAATGTTTGTCATAAGACATGTACATTGAACTTAGAAAAACCAAGTAAGGACTTCATTGAGTTAATTTCTAAAATTATCCTGAATTAATATATATATATATATATATATATATATATAATATATTTTATTGAAGAGACAAATTGATATTTTGTTAATTTATAGAGTTATTCAATTTTTTTCTAAAACTAGTAAGTCATGTGACAATTCATTTGAGGGTTATTTTTTTAAAGAATGCCTATTAGACAGAAAAATTACTAAAACACAGAATTAGAGCTAGCACTCTAGACATAACAATTCATTTCTCTTAATTAGGGATTTAGAAAATTTATCACAGGTAATTCGTGTGGATTATCGTTAGAGGCCAAAAAATTAGACGGCTTGTGGTTTACGACAACCTAGCCTTTAAATAATTATTTAAAGCAAAAACATATTAGATGTTCGAGTAATAAATTCTTAAACAACTCTAGATCTATTTGAAGGTATCTGAAGAAATTTTGATTATGTGTTTCGTGGAATGAAATTCATCTATGATCGAATCTGAATTGATATCTTCAACAAGCTCTCGTTCAATATACATTATCATAGAATCTACTAAGAACTTCTCTTTTATTTTATGTGAGACATATTTAACATGCTTCATATTTGAAAATGCTTGCTTTATGGTGGTAGTAGAGACATACAAATTCAAAATAAGACGAATCAATATGCAAAGTCAAATGATGTGTTATGATTTATTTGTTTCAACTAATTTGGACATGATTTGAAAATGATAGACATACTAGGAAAACTCTCATGATAGATCATATCAATATGATAATGCTCTAAAATCTCAAAAGATGTATTTTTTATTTATTGAAATCTTCTGGACAAGGATTTTCAATAAACTTGCGAACAACATCAACTTTAAATGATTTAAAGTTATTTTTAGATTCTATAACATAACTAATGCAATATTATGAATTAATTGCTAATACTTTAATAACAAATTTAAGCAAATAAAAAGCTATCAGGAATAATTTTTTAATTTAACTTCTTAGTCTTTCAAGGTTGCTAAACAATATTTATGGTGCATAGAGATGTCGTCCATAACATCAATTGCTAACTCAGTTAACAAGCCTTTCATTTTTATTTTGTATTGTTAAACAATCAAATCTCTCTTATTTCACAAAGGCATTCTATAATTTTTTAGTTACAAGCTCAATTAACAAGCAATATCATATATATTTTTTTTAATTTTATACTATCTAATAAATAATTGACCTCTAATACATAGAAAAAACATTAATAAGTTACAAACTTATTAGGTATTTGCATGATGTGAAGAATCATCCGTCCTTTCCTGGACCCCCATGATCCAACTCTTGACCTCTAATATGAGTTATTGTTGGTTGAGAACTGTTATTAAGTGGGCTAGCCAAACATAATTCACTCGGTTGAATTTTAATAAATGATTGACCTGATTAAACTCAATGAGATGAACTCAAAGATAATTATAAAATAATTAAATGATATTTGTTTTTATAAAAGTAATTAATCAAAATTGATCTGATGACCCGCAATTCCCATAATAATCTAATAATTCAAGTCTTTTTTTCGCGAGTCATCGAGAATATCTTTGAAAATGATTGCAAATAACTTCATCAAACAAGTTATCCCACACAACACACCAATACACTCTATTTAATTTATCTGGGCAATCTCTTTTGTTTTTTACGATGATTTTGTGCAGAGTTTGTGATGCAAATGAGTTGTAATAATACAATGAAATTCTAGGATAGGGAATTGTAGTGTTTGGTAAACAAAAGGGATTTGACCTCCCCCAGAAGTTTCTACATCCAAAATCAAACAAAACCATATTAGGCAAACCTACCAAACCACGCTCTTACACGGTCATTACCAAAGTTCCCACGTTTGCACAAATCACACACAAAACACTCACATTAATATTTAAAAAAAAACAAAAAACATCGTCATCATCTCCAACTTTCCTGGTTCCAACTTCCTCGCGACCCAACAACACTCACGTGCCCACATCAAATGCCCACTTTACCCTCAATTAGTAATCACCCTTCATAGCTTAAAAGGTTTTTTTCTCTCCTCTCAGGTCATTTGATTAGATAACCAATGGAAATAGCCTTACTCTTCAAATTTCGAATTATAGAGGCCAATATTGAATATTTATGAATTTATAAGGATTGATTGTATAGATTACCAAAGATTGACCAATTATATCATTTAAATTAAAAGGGTTAATTAAGAGTTTAATATACTTAATTATTATTACTTCATTAAGAGCGTAATATATCGTGGACCCCGCATCGCCCTTCCTCTCTCTCTCTAAAAGGCTTCGCCGTCAGAAAGATAGCCAACCCATCCTCTCCTGCAGATATTTTAGAGCTCCCTTTCTTTCTTTCTCTGCTGCCCAGCACAAACAGTGGTGATGGGTGCGTAGGTTAAGAAAATTCAAGCGCAAATTAGCAAGAAAACATAGCCACCAAAACTGTGATATGCTTGGTGTACTTTGCGCACGCCCCAAGCCTAACTGGATCCTCAACTCTCTCTTCACTCATTTCCACCTCAACCACCACCACCACCACCACCACAACAGTAACAACCGCCTTTCTTTGCACCTATCCGGATCCTCCACCGCGGCTCGCCGCCGCCACTCTAGCTTGTGCAGCGCTGATTCAGGCTGCGGAGGAGCGGCGGCGATATGGCACGTGATTCAGCCGGCTGATTGGCGGAGGAGGACAGAGAGGAGGAGTGTGAGAGGGGAGGGGTCGTGGAACGCGGCTTGGGATGGGAGACCGGCGAGATGGCTCCACCGGCCTGACTCGGCTTGGTTGTTGTTCGGCGTTTGTGCTTGCCTTGCTCCGGCGATCGAGTTCTTGAGTGACGTGAATAATATCGATGATGTTGATCATCAGGAGAAAGAGAGAATTGACGGTGGCGATTTGAATGCGAGTTCTGATGACGCGAAACAGGATAGCAGTGACGCTACTGTTGGTTCTGATTATAAAGTTACAGGTTGCTTACAATTTTTAATCCATAAAAGTTACAGCACACTCTGTTTTTGCTTTATCCTCATCAAATGCTTTATACTCTCTTTTGGTTTATTTGTCAGTGTTTTTTTAATGAGTGATTATGTAATTTGATTGATAAATTGGTTAATTGGGGTTATTTCACTGCAGTGATTTTTTTTTTTATGAACTATGGATTTGCTATATATTTTTTCAAAAAGACAGTTTGATTTGTAATATCATTACTAAAAAAAAAAAAGATGCTCTATCTATTGGTTGGGAATTCACTAATCATTTCCTTTTCATTTTTTCTTTAAAATTTGCTAGCTTTGTTGTATTATGGATGCTGCTTTTCAGTCAATTTTTTTAATTTTGATTTTTTTTTTGTTTTATAATCTTTCTATTCGGTGCAAATTACAATGAAGCCAAGTATAGATGTTAATTTTTTTTTTTTCCAGTTTTGCTAAAGTGATCACACAATCTTCTTTATATTGTGCAATGGCCTTTTCTGATATTTCTATTTAGGGCAAATACATGTACGTTTGTGCACAATCATGCTTGATTATGCGCTTTCAATTCATTGATGATGTTGTCGTTTGTTACTGGAGGATGTGCACGCATGCATGTGTTTACGTTTGGATGGGTAGAATCTAAAATGAGGATGTGCAGGGGTGCTGGCGGATGGGCGATGTCTATTTAGAGCAATAGCTCATATGGCTTGTTTGAGAAATGGAGAGGAGGCCCCTGATGAAAATCGCCAAAGAGAACTTGCTGATGAATTAAGAGCTCAAGTAAGTGTTGGTGTTTTACAGTTATCGAGTTATTAAGATTATGTTTTACGGTGGAATTCATCAAATTGTTTTTATGGTAGAATTTTCTTGTTTGTTTTGACTATAAATTTTAAAGCAACAGATTGAATTGATAATTCCGTTGAATTTGTTTTACCTATAGCCCCTCATTGGATGATTAGAGTTTGGATTATATTGGGAGTAGAATGAGGGTGCTGTTGAAGCAAGTCGTATGTCATCCAATGAATTTTGCAACTACTTAGAACAGTCTAATTTCAATACCGATCCATATTTTGGCTCACACAAGGAATTCAATCCTAACTCAAAATTTCTAAAAAGGCAATTGGCTCGATTCAAATATAATTAAATTGAACTGAAGTTGATTTCTGTATGTATGGACTTTCTAGATATGTTTCTGAGGTTGCAATAATTTTCCTCAGTGTCTAACAATATGCTTAACCAAATTGTCTTAACAGGTTGTTGATGAGCTTCTAAAGAGGCGGGAAGAAACTGAATGGTAAGTCTGTGGCCGTTACATTTGTAAGCACTTTGTAGTTTATAAGTTAGCTATAATGGTACTTATGGTTTGGTTTTGTCATGATCAACTTAGGTTCATTGAAGGAGATTTTGATGCATATGTCAAGAGAATTCAACAACCTTATGTATGGGGTGGGGAGCCTGAGTTATTAATGGCTTCTCATGTTTTAAAGTGAGTTTGAGCTCTTTATTTCTGTTATTGCTTCCATTACTGAATAGTTTATACATGTCACGCCCTTGCTCATCGATGATGCCATGTAGACATGGCTCCTCACTTTTTCTTCACCTGTGAACAAAAACCAAAAGAATCAATCCACTTTAGTATAAATATATAAAATAGTTTTTTCCCCAGTTCTTCTGAAAGAGTCCCATCTTAGAAGATGGCCTCAGGAAACAGCAAAATCCTGCTTTGCTTCAAAGTTGTGATTTTTCTGGAATCGGCATCTGCATTCATGTTTATGGGTAGGCGTGCGTGCTTGTGTGATGTGCACCTGTTGATGGATTATGTGGAGGAAAAAGGCTTGACACTCAAGGTTGGATTTGAACTTCTTTCTTTTATGCCACATTAACGGTGGGACAGAGGAACTGTAGAGCAATACCACAGCCTTGTTTTTAGTCCACTTTGCTGAAAGGCCCCATTCAAAACTGAATGGTGTGCTAATGGGTGATGTCATAGCAAAACAGAATTGTTGTCCTCCTAACTAGAGTGCAAGATGCTCCCATCACCATTGTTGGACTTGCATGCTGTTTTTGAATTCCAATTTCTTTATGTTTTGCTTGATCTCTAAGTTTGACACACCTCTTCTCTAAACTCAATTTCTCAGGACAATGATATCAGTGTTCATGAGAGATAGGACAACGGGTAATTTGGTAAACATAGTAAATTACGGTGAGGAGCACCAGAAAGATGAAGTCAATCCCATTAACGTGCTGTTTCATGGATACGGTCACTATGACATACTGGAGACCACCCCGGCTCAGAGTTACCAGAAAGTGGACATGTAGAAATTGATGTGGTTTGTTATAATTGTTACAGGCCTTGGATCAGTTCAATCAAAATAAGAACCTGTCTCTACTTGGATCAGTTCCAATCAAAATAAGAACCTGTCTCAACTTCGATAGATTTGCTTCTGCAACCTCAGTTCGAGCAATAGACTTGGAAACATTTTGTAGGCTCCGGGATTTTTATTACAATTTTTGAATTATAGATCAATACCACAAGAATTTTGCTCTGGATATCTCTTAATGCACTTTTCGTTTAACTCCCCCATAAAAGCAGCAGTTCTCCCCTTCTAGTATATTTAAGTTTTACCTTTTTACCTGTCAAACATGGAGAGGCAGTTTGGGATTTTACAGAACTACCCGAGCCCCCTTTCACCTTCTTGAGGTACTTTCTACTACTACATAGCGATTTTCTATACTTTTCTTTATGCAAGCATTGTTTCTCTGCTATGTAGTAATATGTAATTGAATTGAATATTACATTTGACTTATTAGTTGAAACTGTCAATAAAATAAGGGTTTACTGCGGGGAGGTTCACACAAATGTCTCTTCTAGGTGCCCAGAGGATAGCTAACAAGAGTACGCATGCACTTTCGTCAGCATCCAGTAGTTAGGTTGACAGCTATCCCAATTCTCTTGTGTACGCTGATGCCTGATTTGGTGAGCTTTATCTCTGGTTAGTTGCTGGTCACTGGTCTGTCACTCCTTCCTCTGCTGAAAAATCCTCTCCTCACCAGTCATAAATGTTCTTGATTGTTTCTTCTTTTCTAGTGCTATTATTTACCAGAAATTTGTATTGGGGTCTGCTACTCTTCAAATTTCTGAAGTAACCTGTAAGTGTTAATGACTTGTTCATACAAACATATCATGCTTAATTACCATGGTTGATCAGGTTGGGGTCGGATCCTTCCATGTTGTACTCCATGGATCAACTTTTGAATAGATTCGAGATTCCAAGAATGACTCTAGGAAAAAGAGAAAAAAAAAAAAAAAACAAGTATTAACAGAGGGCTCGTTTATCTTAAGTAGTTTTGGATGCCAAAAATGCCATGTCGTTGCTATTCTGCTGGTTTAAAGAGATGAAAAATCGTTTTGGCCACTGTTGGCCACAAGAGAGTAGCTAGAAATTTTTTCTCTTCTGTGTTATTAAATAAATATATAATTTTTTTTAAAATCAATTATTAACTTAGATGAATTTTTTAAATTTACATTAAATTTTTAATTTAAATATACTATTTAAAATATTAAAAAAATAAATTTAAAAGTATATAAAATTAAAATGAAAGGAAAAATAAGTCTACTATTAAAGTTATATCTTTTAATATTTTGTGGAACATAAATTTAAATTAATGTTGTAATAACCCTTTAACCGAGATAAAATAACAATTTCATATTAATTAGAATATAAAATAATTAAATTTTTTTCATTTTTTCAATTTTTTCTTTTTTCACTTGATTTTTTTTTTTAGATTGGTGTTTTATAAGTTAGACTTTGTAAGTTTACAAGGTTATTCTCCTATTATTTTTTCTTGAATTTTTTTTAATGTTTTTTCTTTACTTTTCTCTCTTTCTTTCTTGTTTTTTTTTTTTGTCTATTATGCTTCTGTCCAATCAGCAATATATAAAAGGAAAGAAGAGCTGATTTGTTTTATTTTTAAATGACAAAATAATTATTTTACTTTTAATGAGTTGTTTTATTTTTATTTAACCGTCGTTTTTTTTTTTGTTAACACTATCAAGCTTCATTTATTCTAAAATTTTAACCTGATTTTATTCAATATATTTTAAGATTCCTTGTAAAATTTCAATTCAATATGATGGTCGAATTGAAAATTACGTCCAATAACGTAAAATTAGTCAAATTATGTTTTTTCATTAAATCTTTGAATTTCTTCAAAAATTTTAAAATTTTAATCCAAACTAAAGCATCATATTAAAAAGCTCCACATAAATTTTTTAATTTTTTTTATTGCTCAATCAAGAATAATTTTTTTACATAAAACTAATAAAAAAATATTGATAAATCTTGACTTGAGCTATAGCCACCCAAACCTCTATCATGCCTCCGTCCTTAGTTGGCGAGTTTTTTTCCGAGCAATGGAAAAGAAATATTTTGTAAATTAATATGCTTGGAGATAATTTCGGTTGAAATTAAAAATAAAATTTAAAAATAAAAAATATTATAAAAATAAAATTTAATATAATTTCAAAAACTATAAACTACAAGAAATCCCTTAAATAATATAATATTTAAAAAGTTATTTTAAAATTTTTAATACCAATATAAAAAAATATATATAAAAAATATTTTTTAAATATTTTTTTTAAAAAAAGTTATAACATAAAACAAACCATGACAAATCATCACAACCATTAACAGGAAATCCCACGAGCAATCAAATCTTTTAGGTAGGGGTGAGCAAAAAAACCGAGAAACCGATTAAACCGAGAAAACCGAGAAAAAAATAACCGAAAAAACCGAACCGAAAAAACAAACCGATTAAACCGATTATTTTTTTTAAAAAAAGGGTTCGGTTCGGTTCGGGTTCGGTTTAAGAAACCTGAAACCGACCAAACCCCAACCGAACCGAACCGGTTTAGTAAAAGGGTACTATAAATACAAAATTTCTTAACCCTAGCAAGCAATACTCGTCTTCTGCGTCCAGCCGCCCCCTCTCAACCCTTACAAATTCACAGAATCACAATTCATTGATTTAGTGCTCACAAATCTTTCATCTTTCTCAAGTCTCAAACTCTCAATGACTCAATCTCAGAATCTCTCACTCTTAGTCGTCCAGCCACCCCCTCTCAGCCCTTACAAACCAAAAATAATCAATCTTCATCTCCATTCTCCTGAGTCCTTGACTCTACAAATCTGGACAAACCAGCCATATCCCTCTCCCAGTCTCCCACATGGGCATGACACCCGACCCGACCTGACCTAACCTCCAGATCTAGCAAACCAGTCACCTCCCTCTCTCACACCCGACCCGATCTTGAATCTTGTCACACCAAGTATGATTTTTTTTTCTGTCCATCTCTATTTTTTTTTTTTTAAAAACATATGCTCTGTAGTGTGACTGTGTATTTGAGATTTGTGAACACTAGAGCTCAACAGTTACAAGATCTTATCCAGTAAGTAACTCTCTTTTACGTTTTTATATGGTTTTTTGAGTGCTGGGTTTTGTTTGTTTTAGATGGTTGTGTGATGGGCGTTGATAAAGTTTAGATTTTTGGATATTGGGTGATGTTTTTTTGGATGATTGTGCTTTGTGTGTTGAAAAAGGTGGGATTTTTAAGGGTCATGTTCGTGCTGGTGTATTTGGGCTGTTATGAAACAATAATTTAATGTGAGTTGGACATGTTTGAAGATGAAAGGTGTTGCGTTTTTATCTGTTTAATCTTGCAAACTCGGAACTATGAGGGCTTGTTTGTGTGGATCCTGCAAACAGATTAATGATTGCAAAAATGAAGATTCTTCTAGCTTTCGCATGGATTTGTTAAGAAGCCGTTGCGGGCGGCGAGGGACGTTGAGGTACATTTCTTGACTTCATCTAAATCTTAGAAATAATTAAATCACTGTGGCAAACTTAAGATAAGAGTGCTAGATATTGCAGCATGCGATTCATCAAGCTATTGCTTCACCTCAACAAATAGCCATCCATAGCTCAAAAACGTTTACAGTGTATAGACTAGGCTTCTTCTAGAGTTGATTTTGTCAATCCGCAACCAAATTAATCTTGGACATGGCAAGGGTCATCTGCTTATTTTATTCTCTTGTCAATAATGTTTTGGTTTCTAGGCAGCAGTACTTAGCATTCTTGAGATAACTGACGAGCTCTTCTTCAAGAGAACTATCAACATCCTAGCTTGTATTATTGTGAAGCTAGGAATCAATTAGCTACGAATTCTGTCTAACCAAAAATCAAAACTGCATTTATGTAGTTTCTATTTTCTGATTAACAAAAGGCCATAAACATAAGTTGTTTTCCATCTGCTGTAAGTGTAGCAGCCGCTTTTCTATCATTTTCCTTAAATGGAGCACCAAAACAGATTAATCCTGCAAACTTGAAACCATGAGGTTGTGTAGTCCATTGGTTTGCTTGCAAATGTTTTGTCCATTGGTTTACAGATTATTTTGTTTTTATGATTTATTAATTAAATTGTTTGCATCATTTAATATGTTTAATTTTTTATTTTGTAGAATTTAGTGGAAAATTACATGTAACATCGGATGATAATTGGTTCAAGATGACAAGAACATTTGATTGGGATGATGTGCACAATGGAGATTTATATTTTTTGCATGAAGTGTTTTATTTTTTATGGCAATATTACTTGTTTCTTTTCAAGCCCTTTTGAAGGCAATGCTTTGTAATTTAAATTTTAATTTGGTGTGTGTTATTTAAACTTTGATGCAGGAGGAGTCCAAAACACAAATATTAGAAAGACTTGTAACATATTAAACACAATATTAGCACTAATAATTTAATATAAATTAATATTTAGTGACAAAATATTAAATATATTATAGAATTTTGTAACAAAATTAGATAATATTTACATTAATTAGAAAGCCCATCAGAAAACCCATTAGAAAGCCCAAAAAAGCCAAAAAAATAATAATACAGATTTTCCGGTTTTTTTGTTAAAAAAACCGAACCGAACCGAAACCGGTCGGTTTGAACCGGTTCCAGTTAGAATTTTTCAGTTTTTCAAAATTTAATTTTGGTTAGTTTTTTAGACAAAAATCGAACCGAACCGAATTTGCTCACCCCTACTTTTAGGTGCAGATATCACTTCAATTGCATTGAAAAACCCAAAATTACCCTTCTTTGCAGGAACAAAATTGGTCACAACCTTGACAGAATCAACCCGTATAAAATACTCCTTGGCTGCAAAGTCCCTCACTTTGCCTACACTAAAATTGCCTAGATCAACATGTCCATTAACCAAAACGTGAAATTGAGCATCATCTAAGTCCGGAATGGAAGAGAAAGAGGGGTAAAAATGAAGGCTTACCATACGAGTCCCCGGTTCCTTGACCTCAAAAGCATATTTTGAAGGTGTTTTGAAAATTCTTGCAGTGTTGTAGATTTGGGGATGATTGGGAGACGGGTTCTGGTTGGTGAGCGGAATCGTTTCCGTTGAGGAGAGAAGTGGCGAATTTGGATGGGAATCAGAGATAAAACGACGGTTGTCAACGGTGGAGCCACGAGAAATGAGGTTGTTGTCTGTGGGAGAGAGGGTGGAGAGAGGGGGTGTGAAGAAGAGAAAGAAAGTGATGATGAAGAGAGAGCACGTATGGGTTTTAATTGAGTGAGTCTCCTCCATTTGAGAGGGAAATGGAAGAAAAGAAAGATTTTGAGTGTATACAGTGGTGTTGTTTTTTAAATAATTTTTTTATATTAAAATATATATTATTAATATTTTTTAATGTTTTAAAATTATTTTTGATATTAACACATTAAAATAATTCAAAAAGATACAAATTATATTAAATTTTAACAAAACAAAAAACTTTTAAATTTTTTAGGAACGCGATTTCAACCGTGTTTCTAAACGCTATCTTTATACATTGAAGAATTTTTATTTTTATTTTTTGAAACCTAGATTGGGTCATAATGTTCATGATTTTAAAACCTCTTGATTTTTACATTCAAATAAATATTAAAAAGAAAAAACACATCTTTGATGCATAACAAGTCCTTTTTAAAAATTGAAATCTTTAATATAATTTGATGAAGAAAGTTTTTTTTTTCCAACCCTTAATTCTCTTACATAAGTTTTTTAATGGGATGAAACATCCAGCTGAGATAGTTAATAGAAAATAACTTTCAAAAATGAACCTATAAAATTATAGTATTAATATTTATTAAATTATTAAAAAGCCTATTATTTTATTTATGTATGCCACGTTTTACACATGGATGTTTGGTTTCCAGATCATTCATGCAGCTGGAAGCATCACTAGGGAAACAAGGCTATTCCTAGGCAATATTGAATGGCAATATAGTTGCAGATACAATAATCGTGCAGATTAATTGGCTCTGAATTGTAAGTAAAAAGAAAAGAAAGTTCTACCGGTCTGAAGTTGCTCTTCAAGTTCTACCAACTTCGTTGCTCTTCTTTAATTTATATAATGTTTTTGTATGTTTGTGCGCTAGGAAGGGAGTCGGAGAAAAGGCATGCAACATGTAACCAACATTTTCATCTTTTCAAGGGCTTTCCTTCAATTAATTCATGTCTATGATTTGCATGTATACAGATAAGAAGGATTGGCCAAACATAGATTTTACATTAATTTCTTTAATTTTTCTAGATTGATTTGGGTCAACTTGTGTAATCTAGAATTTAGCTTCTTAACTGGATTAACCCCAGATTGGATCTTGTAACTACAGGGGGAGTTCACTGAATAGCTCACAACTTCCTAATAGGAAGAAGGTTCAATCCATGTCCAGGTTCTATAACCTATCTAAGAGCTGGGGCGTGAATATACTTGGGTGATAAAACAGTATAATTAACACATGACAATCACAACATAAACTTTTACTGTGTTTTTGTTTGTTAATGTACATTATTCTGCCCAGATATCTCAGCCCAAAAACAATCATGAAAAGTTAAAATTCATTCTTAAATTCTATTTATTTTTGTATTTTTTTTATTAATAAAGGGTATTTGGATCAATTTGCACTTACTTCAACTAATTTCAAGGATCCTTAAATTAACGATTATTTAATCTTCAGCAATTCTAAAATTTATAGGACTCGAACTAATAATATCTAAAAAAACAAATTTAAAATTTGACCAATTAAGTTATATTCCAGACTTAGTTCTTTCTATTTCATTATCAAGTGGTGCTGAAATTAAATTCTGAGGGGAAAAAAAATAATGTTGATAACCCAAGTCGTTCTCTCTCTTCAAATTCTAATTCCCAATCACTCCAGTTGAGTTACCCAATGTTGACTCCCAATCGCTCGTCTCCCAAACCATAATCGCTCATTTTTCCACCTTCACTGACATGCAGAGGCGATGATCAAGAGGGCTGGTGGTTGCTTGGGAGAGGGGTTGGTTATAGCAGTGGTGGTAGCAAGGTTGTCGAGGTTGGCGTTGATGGTTTCCTTTTCCTTTTTATTATTTTTTATAACGACTTTTAGATATTAAATCAATTATAATAAAAAAATTTATAATGTTTTTATTTTATTTTTTATTGACTATATTTGCAAGATTTTTATTAGGTATATAATGAAAAATATAGAAGGCTATGTTTCTTTAACCTTCAAATTTCCAGCAAACCGTGACTTTAAAGGCAGTTGTCGTTGCAGCCGACTGACCACCACATCTTCTTCTTGACAGTTGTTTTATTGGAAAATTTGATGGTGTCCGCACAACAATTCAGTTACTTTCTAAACTCCTAAAGTTATTTTTTTGAAAAAAAAAATAATGAAAGAAAAATAAATTTAGGACCCAACAAGAAAAAATATTTTTACCTGAATTGAAAATCAATTTTGATGGTGTCTGTCACCTTCCAATACATGACCGCCATACTGTTGCTTCCTCTGAAAATCCGTACATTCATTCACTTGATGATTCCCACGTTGCGTGTATCTATTGGGTGGCTGTTAATATCATTTTGCATACTTCACCGTAAGTGACCGCCGTGACTTCTCTTGCCGTGACTGTTGCACACGTGGGCCTAGTCTTGCCCCCTCCGTATTTATTACTGGGTTGGCTCTTGGCATCTAGCAGCCAACTCCTCTATGCATTAAAGTTTTAGTGACGTGGTGTATAGATTTTAAATTTATTAGTTTTAGTTGTTAGAAATTTATATAATTGTTAATTTTAGAATTTATAAAATTAATTGAGATATATATAAGTTATTTGAATAATTATATTAATAATAATAATAATTATAAAAGTTTTAGCTACTTCACATTTTCACCTCGTTAAAAAGAAATAAAAATAAAAAATTGGACCATCAAAGTATTGCCCCCTCTCCGTATTGATTCCTGGGTCAGCTGCTTCCTCCTTCATGGATTAATTAAAGTTTAAGTTACTTCACTTCGTTAAAAACAAATTGGGGCCATCAAAGTTGCAATATTTATGAAGTAGACACGTGGGAATTTGATGTAGTTGTCAGGAACTTAGGAGCCCTAATTGCTCGATTTCATGTGGCTGGATTGACTCGTAGGTTGGCGTGATATTGTTTTAATTTTTTTTTAAATGAAAAATTATTTTTTTAAAAATAAAAATAAAAATAACATTATTTTGAATATAAAATATTAAAAATTTATTAATTTTAACTCAGTTAATTCTCACCTGAATTTAATTAATTTGACTAAATTATAAACTAACCAGTTAAATTTAATTGAGTTATAACCAATTTAACAAAAACAAATCCAGTCTAGTTTATGTATCCTGGTTAAATAAATATGCTTATAGGTATACCAACCAAATTAGCACTGGGAATAGTTGTTGTGGTATGGATCTCTACACCATATTATTCGTAGTATTTGAGAAATTAATTTAAAATATTCCGCTAGAATATCATTACTCTAGGAACTAGAATAAATGTAAATATTAAAAAGATAATTAATTAAATAAAAAGACACAAGTCACTGGATTGGTGACCAACCATGATCCCAGGACTCACAATTGCTTTTAAAGTTTTTTCTTTATCATTTTTTAATTAATTAGTACTTTTTGTAAAAACAAATCATAACAAACAGACTGATAAAATCTTAACCCGTTTTAAGAATTTATTTGTTATTATAGTGTATGATATATTTTTTTAAAAATATATATTAAAATATATTTTTATATTAATACTTCAAAATTATTAGAAAATACTAAATTAATATATTTTTTCATGTCAAATGAACTTTAAAAATGTACATAAATATAGTTTTGACTATATAAAACCTTGGAGAAATGGTTGTTTACTTTAATTCATTTCATTGAATTCTAGTATGTTAAGTTCAATATGCTCTACCCGCGAAGTTTAGCTATATTTTCACATGTCAGTTATTGGTCAGGTATTGTTTGAAATTATAGTTTAATGATGTTTTTTTTTAATTAATTATTTTTAGTTTTATATATTTTTTATTATTTTAATATATCACGTCAAAAAATAATAATAATATTTTAATATATTTTTAAATAAAATCATAAAAAAATACCCATTATATAACCTAGCGCTAGGTAGGAAGGAGAGGCAAGAACCTTATAGCTTTATGGCTATACATGAATCAGTTTGACTCAATACTTGTGCATGTTTTGTATTGTTTTTTAAAAATATATTTATTTAAGAATAATATTAAATCAATATTTTTTATGTTTTATTTTGATACGTTGGTGATAAAAGAAATCTAAAAAAGTAATTTACGAAAGCTTTTTTATCTAAAAAAATACCCACCCCCTGAGTAAACGAGAAAGAAAGGATTTCTCGCAGCAACCTCCAGAACTTTTTCGTAAGAGCATTCGGTATAGGGATCATGCATGTATCCATTGAAGAAGATCCTTTTTCTTCCCTCTTCTCAGAAGAAAAAGAAAATCCCAACAAAATCGATAAAATAGAAGAAATATGAGTGGATAGAAATATTAATAGATACACAAGTCACTGGATTGGTGACAAATCATGATCCAAGGCTCAATTTTTTTTGAAGTTTTTTTTTCCCTTCTCATTTATCGTTTTTTATAATTAATTAGTGCTTTCTGTAAAAAAAAAATCGAAACAAAAAGACGAGGGAATCTTAACTTAGACTAGACCAGGGAGAAAACGGGAAGGACAACAGTCATAGGAAATAAAGTTTTCCGAAGATGATGACACCAAAGGACTCCCTAGCTGTCACGGAGTTCTAGGTGGGCTTCAAGGAGGAATTTATCTTGCTGTTAAGGACCGGACCACAACACCACGGGGGCGGTTTTGGTGGGGTTGTGTCCGATAATAAGGACTCACCCGGGCTACGCTATAGCCGAAGGCCGTGCATGTTCTTGGTGCCAGGTTTGCTGTCCGGCACTATAGTAATATCTGTTTTTTAAATTATTTTTTATGATTTAATATTAAAAATTAAAAAATATTATTTTAATATTTTTTCAATAAAAAAATATTTTTTAAAAGCATATTGCACCAAGCTAAGCTAAAAAACTCGGTAGGAGATGGGCTTTGAGCCATTATCGCGGCCGAACACTCAGTGGCCCAATAATTAAATAATGTTTCTACATTCAATCAAACTGATAACGCGCGTCGTGGACAACGGATCTTGGGCTGAAACGCCCATCCATGATGTAATCGATCCATCAGAAACAGGTGGGTCTATATAATACCCACCCATCTGCCAATGCAAATGTTTGAAGAGCCCATTAACACAGGCCCATTCTACTGTCCTTTTCAATGGCTGCCTTAAAAAAAAAAAAAGTAATAATAAAATAAATATACATACTAGTTGAGACTTATAATACATAGTCAAATAATCAAAACAATAGATCTAATCCTTCATATGAGTTGACTTTATACATTAGCTCTTGGCCCAAACTTGGTCTCAAAGGACATAACTAGCTTGAATCTTGGATATTTGATCCGAGAGTACAAGAATTGGTCTCATCATCTTCAAAATATCCCATAAAAGGGCAAGAAGAGCTACAAATTAACCAAGAAGGAAGCAAGCAAAAAGAAGGGACACAGCCATGAATCGGAACTTAGGTGCCTTTTGGATTGGATTGGTTGGTGCAACCATCACCTTGTCTGCTTACTCACAGACTTTTGTCTCTCCTACACAGTGTATCACCATTGGTCTCTTTGTTCTCATGTTTGGCTTGCTTGTCAGAGAAGGCTTCATTTCCCTTTAGTTGCCTAATAATGTTTGTGTTGTATTAATTATATTTTGATGGAAGAAATTATTTCTACCATTTATTTGATGATGCACACTACTTTCTGTTTATGGCTTTCGATCAGGATTATGCAACTTTTTTACGTGTCTTAGTGTTTTTCTTCTTCTTCTGGGAATGTGTGTGTTGATTATTTGGTTTTAGTAATTGCACAAGCTCCTTGATGTCAATCTTCATTGTTCTTGGCTATTTAATTACTGTCTCACAGTAGCTTTAAAAAAGCTAAAATTAATGATTTATGGACCAGGAAAGTTCTACATGCCCACGCCAAATTAATGCATATTAAACTTGTGTAGGAAGGCACGATGCAGCAATGTTTTGTATGCTAGCTTTTCCAAAGCTTCTGTCCTGGGTAAAATGGTGGTCCTCCCTTCTGTTCTTATTGAATTGAAGGGTTTTTTTTTTTTTTTTTGAATAACAAAAGAAGAACTTGGAAAAGAGCGTTTTTGAATGATTGCTGTATTTATGATTTTGTATTACTTAAGAAATGATTTTGGATAAATTATTATGTATAAAAGATCCTCTAGTTTTTATTTTTTATTATTAGATAAAACATCATTGAATCCGTCCATGGTATGAAAACAAAAAACACTCGAAAATGAAAAAATAAAAATAAAAATGAGAAAGGGTATACATAAATTGTAAGAATTTTGATTTGAATTACAGATTCTTGTCCATCTGCATTATTATTTGCAAAAGAAATTCCAACTTTCTACATCAAACAACCCTCACAAAGATGCATGTCTACATTACTTGGGAGCTGGCACAACGTATATGCTACTATTTCTCTACCAATTTACTATCTTTTCTTTGTATTTTGTACTCTAAAAAATGACAACAAATCACAATGGTTCTTGTAAAGGAAAAAAAAAAAAAAACCAGTTTCCCTTGTGTTCAGCAGAAAATGAATGCCCAGCCTTTGCTTCAATGATCTGCAACAACGATAAGAAAAAATTGTCCCCAAAGAATCACAGTGTTGTAGTTTCTTGAAGACAAGAAACAACGTAGGAACGACAAGTATTGGGAGGAGACAATGTTTAGCCATGATTCTTGTTAGCTAAGAGTTGGGGACAACGGTGCCAATGTAACCAAATCCTGCAATGAAGAAGGCAATAGATTGAAGGTAGAGGAAAATGTAGTATCTGTTCTTTCCAAAGGCAAAATCATAGCATCCACAGAAGAAGAGATAGGCTCCAGCACAAAGTTCTAGCAAATGTAATCTGTTAACATTCAACCATTAAGAAAACAATATCAGAATCGTTAAAAACTGGTTCCTGATATCCTCATATAGGAATCATGAGTGTTAAGTCTACCTTTCTCTTATCCTAATCCGCGGTTTCTTGGTAGCTTTAGCAGGTAGTTTTCCCTTGAGAGCATCTCCTAGTTTTTCAGTGACAACCCATTCATTCACTCTTCCTATCTCCAGCAAACCTATGAAAGTTGCCTTCGTCCGGTGGAGGGACATGACATTCTCAAATAGGATCCAGAAAACCATCAGGTGGAGTGATCTGCAAGATTATGCAGGTTCAGAAGTATTAGGAATTTACAAATAACATCAGTTTTACGAAACTGGACAGTAAGAAAGTTTGGTTAAATTTAGGATAGATGGACAGACCTAGGAGTTCCAACAGCATTGAGGAGAGTTACAATTGAAGGGATATAGACAGCTCCCCACTTAGGAACGCTTACTTCAGGAACCAGAACAGTTGAAGGCAAAACAACACAGTAGAATACAAATGTGACAATGTGTGCCACAATCTTTCGGACGAAGAAGAAACTGTAGATCACATAACACTTCTTCCACAGTGACACTTTCTGCAGTAAATTGTATGCTATTAGTTAAAACTGGAAGATGAACCAACCATTTAGTCTCATTTTTCTGTTCTCTTAACTATCAGACCAAAAGGGAAAAGATAGCGTACCTTGTTTTTGACTATTTCGATTGCCATTTTCTTAAAGAGATTTGCAGGCCCACAAGACCATCTGTGTTGCTGATATCGGTAGGCTTTGAAAGTACTTGGTAATTCATTTTTCACCTAAAATTGCAAAAAAATCAACCAAGTTGCATTAACAAGTGGCCGCATGTGATTAGCAGAGGACTTGCATATCTAACTACTTTTCTGACATACGTACTAATCACCTAGCCAGCTGGTAAGGTTGGTGGCTAATCAAAATTTGGTGGATTTTTCATTTGTATTTTTGATGAATGTCATAAAGACTGAAAATGATACCTTGAGGTCACCAACATAAACAAACTTCCAGCCTTTCAGACTAGCTCTTACTGCCAAATCCATGTCCTCCACCGTTGTTCGATCCTTCCAACCTCCAGCTTCATTGACTGCTGAAATCCTCCACACACCAGCAGTACCTGCACCAAATGTCCAAATTTGTATCAATCTGTCGCAGACATGAAAACGGATTGCACATTAAAGAGAATATCAAACCATGTTACTGCTTTTTCAATATGATTCTTACCGTTGAAGCCAAAGAAAGCATAGGTTGCAGACCCCACTTCTTGCTCCACAGTGAAATGGTAATCCAATGACATCTCTTGCATCCTTGTCATTAAGCACTCATCAGAGTTGACTACAACGAATCAGTCCAAAAAAAAAACAACAGTAATGATCAGACCAATGTTCAATTATTATTTAGTATACCTCAATGATTACCTTAACGATGCTTAAAGTACAAATCAAGATTACCAAATTTCCAGCGAGCTTGAACAAGAGCAATTTCAGGATTGTGAACCAGAAATGGTATGGTGCGCCAAAGATAGTTAGGTTCAGGCTGGAAATCAGCATCGAATATGGCCACATAATCACATTGTTTAACATAGCTGTGCTTCATGCCTTCTTTAAGAGCTCCTGCCTTGTATCCTTTCCTGTTGTCCCTAATCTCATACTTTATGTTAATGCCTTTGCTTGCCCATCTCTGACATTCTAGTTCCACCAAGCTCTGCATATATTTTTGACATGTCATTTACTTGGGAAACAAATACAAGTCCGTCAGCAAACTACAAGGAGAGTTAAGAGGTAGAAACCTTGATGGCAGGGTCAGTTGAGTCATCAAGAACCTGGATTATGATCCGGTCGGACGGCCATGAAAGGCCACAGGCAGCTCCAATGGACAACTGATAAACCTGAAAACAATAGAACAGTAGAGATTAGAGTACAGCAAAACTATAAACAAGAAGCAAAAGTTCAGGAAGAAAAAGTACCTCCTTTTCGTTGTACATTGGAATCTGCACTAGAACCATAGGATAAGCTGAATTACCAACCTCAATATCATCCTTCATAGGCTCCCATTTGTACATCTTATTTGGATTTTTTCCAAACAACTTCACAAAAACTATAACAATTCCCATATACACTCGTTCAATGAAAAGCATTATTGACATGCCCAAGCACACTACAACCAACATTTTCAAGGCCGGCACGATCAATGGTTCTTTCAGTACTTGCCAAATCAATCCAAACTGGCCTGTAATATCATCGCGACCAGTAGGGAAAATGTTACTAGCAGATGATACACGATCCATTGGAGCACTGATACGATAAAGGTTACAAGGAAGGCTCAAAAATATGTGACACTTGTGTGTGCTTGGTTTTATAGAGGGATATACTTGTTTGCGAAAAGAACAAGAATGACTCAATTCCTCTTGCTTTCGAGTCACGTTTAGGCAATGTGGAAGAGAGATAGCTAGGAAGATGGACTGGTGTCAGTGACTTGATTGTTGAAGCAGCTGTCACTCCATTGCAGAAGTAGACCCACTAGCCATATATGATCATGCACAGATTGTAGATCTTTCAAAGGAAGCTAGCCAAGAAAGACCACAAAAAGATAGGGCAATGTGGAAAGCAATAGCAATATAAAATACCTACAAGACCCTCTTCTTCTCTTTTTCTTTCAGAGAGGAGAATATTTTGATCGAGTCTGGTATTCCCTCCTCTGCTATTTGATTTGAGAAGAGAGGACCTGGGGATTTTAAAGCTAAATGCATAGTGCTTAAATATTAAAATTAAAAGAAAAGCTAAAAGGTGCTGGAGTACACGTGGTCGGATTACTACAGTGATATTACTCTTTTACACTTGATTAGGAAAAACTTAAGCCTTGAAGCTTGAGGTTTGTTGTGTTATAAAATAATATAAATTATATTATAAGATTTTATTTAATAATTTAAGTTATTGGATTAAGATAGTTTTTTAATATAGTATTAGAACTTTGATAACCAAGCGATTACACGTTCGAATCTCACCATTATTCATTTATTTAATAAAAATTAAGCATAAAATAATAAGGGTGGATGTGCTAGAGAATAATATAAATTATATCCTGGAAAGCTGGGACTTTACCTAACAGCTTAAGTTATTGGGTTGAGATAATTCTTTGAAATATTGATTTTTTCCACTAACTTATTAGTCATTAAAAAATACGTGTTTTTTCCATTTATTTATACAATAAAAAACCCTTTTTACTCTAGAATCAACAAAATTCATAATTGTTAGATCAAGATTTTTCTTCACTTTTCACAAGTTTCTTAACAATAAAAATATTTTTTTACCCTTGAGATAAAAAATTTGTTGAACTGCTAGGCAAAGAGGTATTAACGTTTTTTCCATGATCAATGTTCAGTGAAAGCACTTTTTTAACCTTAAAAAAAAAAAAAGTTTTGCCTTTAAAGGTCTTTTAATATTTTCAAACATGTATTTTGTGTAATTAACAAGTTTATAGAGGTATTTTTATATTTTCATGTTTTTTTTTCAAATTTATATTTAGAAATCTAGTGGCGCGTGCTCCAAACAAGTCTACGAGTGGATGGCATCCACGCCATTTAGGTGGCGTCATGTATAGTATTTCTAATCTAATATCTCAGATTATTGATTTGAAAAGTTTACGTGGCTTGATATCCTTTTGTTTTTTATTTTATTATTATTATTCTTGATTTTATCATTTACCATTAATTTTTTTAAATAAAAAAGATCATTCTTATCTCTCTTATATATTTTATTAGAAACTCGTACTAGATAAAGATTTCAAATAAGAGATTTAAAAATTTATTTTCTTGCTCGGACTTATAGTTTCGCAAAAAATATTCAACATGATCTTGATATTTTTTTTGATATTTTTGTTAAAATATAGTTCCACCTTAGTGCGGAAAAATAACTGTAAGAATGGTAAAACAACAAATAGTCAAACGGAAAAGGACTGATAATCTGATGCCGACAGAGAGATTTATTATAGTTGTATTTGTCTTGCAAAATGTTTTCAACATTAATTGATGAGGGCTTTGCCTATCTTTATTGACAACTTGTGAAGTGCATAATTTAGTCCATTTCTTTAAGCTTGTAACTGACTCAAATGAGTTTGGCTTTCACTTTCATTCTCTTGACAATTGCCTAATCTGTATAGCTGGTTTGAGATTCATTTTAATTACAAGGGCACTAATCAACCACAAATGTTAATTTTTTTCATTATTATTAGTTTAGTTTTTCGATCGATAATGTCCCATCATAGATATTAAACCTAATCTAGAAGGTTAGGTTTAATAAATTTTTTATTAACCAAGAAAAATATTTATTTTCTTGAACAAATTATTGTGTCACATCACAATCTTCGTCCATTTTAAATTTTATATGAGAGTTGATTATCTAATAATTTTATAACATTTTTAAATTCTAAATCCTTTTTAAACTCAAACTCGAAGAATAATAACATAAAGCAAACTTATTTATCTAATTTTTATGTATAAAAGAGATGAAAACACGTTGGAGATGTTCCCTCACACGAGTATTCCATCTCTTGGTCACATTGAACTTCATTTTGATGAACATGTCTGGATGCCAACAAGCTTCCAAGACTAGATTTGGTTAATGCCAGTTCAGTTCTTGGCCTGTGATCCTGTTTTTTTTAACATTGTTGCGTGGGGTTTGGAAATCATCATTTTAAACACGAATTCTCTGGTCATCTTGTCTGTTGCTATGTGTCCCATCATTCATTCGATCACCAAGCATTCATGGGACCATGCTGTTCACGAGCCATCTCCCATGTCCAAGATCATCAAATATCATGCCTTAGTTCTTGTTTTGCGGTTGAATACGTTTTTTCAATCTATTTTATGCTTCAAATTAGCATTAAGCTAGTGGTTTTTTTTAGATATTTTTTTTTAATAATTTTAATGGGTTGATGTAAGAAAATAAAATTAAAATTAATTTAATATATTTTTTTAATTAAAAAACACTTCACACTACATTCCCTAAAAAAAAATATGCTAAAGTCATGTTTGTTTTTATGTTTTAAAAGTGTTTTTGAATTTTATTTTATTTTTTTCTTGATTTTAAATTAATATTTTTTTAGTGTTTTTAGATATTTTAATGCGCTGATTTTAAAAATAATTCTTAAAAAATAAAAAATATATATTTTAATCCATTTCTAAATAAAAAGCACTTTTAAAAACAACAACAACCATACTAATAACCACACTTTCAAATAGATACAATTGCATTATAATAATGATAATTAAATAGATATTAACGGAGGTAAAAGATATTCTCAATATCGCAAAGACCTGGGCGTATCAACTACCACCTTGATCTTTGACACATTATTATCCTTAATTTTGGGCCAACTACAAAGTTCAAAGGGTAATTATTTCGAAAAATACTTAATCATGTTCATGATCAACCTCTTAATGAGAAGATCTGTATGCATAACTATAATGGCAAGTATAGTAAAGATGACAGGGATCATGATATGTGCTGACAAGGCAGTCTCACCTTTAACCCAACTGGCAGAAAAACATAAATTTAAGCAATCCTTGGCTTTACTACTCTAGGGGAGCAGTATACAACAATCAGTTCAAAAGAATTTAATTAAATAGATAAATAAATAGAAGCAATTCCATTTTCTTGTATATAAAATAAAAGATTCGAACTCCAGACCTTCTTCTTTTTACCATTAAGATTTCCTTGTAAATCCTGGGTTGTTTTTATTTAAATTTTTTTAGTAAAAGAACATTATTTATTCGTAATAAATAAATAAATATTCCCATATCATCAAGAAAGCGATGGCTTTCATCTCTATCTATCATCTAATTTTAGTACAAGTCAACGTTTTTTTGAAAAACAGAATATGCACATGCATGCTTCAATTAAATAGAAAATAATCAAGATAGATTTCTCAGCTTAATTATAATGGATTGAAATCTTCTTACTTCTTAGATTAAGCCCTGATTATTTTTTCATTTTAAAAATATTTTTGAAAAAAATTAAATTTTATTTTATTTTTTATTTTATTTTAAATTAATATTTTTTTATGTTTTTAAATTGTTTTGATGAATTGATTTTAAAAATAATTTTTAAAAAATAAAAAATATATTATTTTGATATATATCTAAGTGAAAAACATTTTAAAAAACAATTACAACCACATTCCCAAACAAAAAAAAAATAACATAAATAATTGTAGCACACATAAACAAAACAATTCCCATAATAATATATCGAATCAGGGGTGCATAACAACAACTTTGTAGACCATTGACCCTTCTTTTTTCTTGAATTAGACAATTGATCTACTTAATTACCTTTATCTATACTACCAATCTTTCTGGTTTGTCATCTTTTCCTTTGTACTATAGTTTATTAAAAATGGAATTAAAAAAAATACTACCCAACCTTTTCTAAGAATATATTATAGAAAAAAAAATGCAAAGCATGCTTAACTTTTTTATATAAAATGAATCGACACCCCAGCTACTGGATCACTGTAATAATCAAGAAAAGAATATGCTATATATACTGGTAGCTGGAGGCTCTGAAAATAATATAATAAGTTCAACGTAGCACATTGTTTCCTTGTTAAAGCTTCAATGGCCCCTCCTAGGCAAGCTGCTACTCGCCACCGACAAGAAGAAATTTAACAGATGGCAAATGCGAAGCTTCATGGTGATGAGTTGTATGCACCAAACTAGCACATTTAATATTACATAGAAACAAGACATCGTTTGCTACTATGTCATAAAACAAAAAAAAAAGAGATAATAACGTATTTTAAAAATAGAAAAATTCTTCTTAAAATTATTTTAGAGTTATACCCTATTGCTTATTTAATATTTTTCTTGACATTAACACTTCCAGGAGATTTTTTTTATCTTTTTAACAAAAACAAATATTTTTTTTAATATCATGAGGATCTAATCAAACACAATGTACGACTTTTTTAACAATTTGCTAAAATATACCAACTACTTTCTGGGAGTTGATGGGAAGAACAAAAGGTGGGTTAGCCTGTAGAATTACCAAAGAATTGATATACAACTTGAAAAGAGTAATATTTTAATATTAATTAATGATGACCGCACGTATTGGTTGCACCAATAAAAATATTTTCTTTTTTTTAGTATTTTATACTCTCAATCATTTAAGAATCAAAACGTTAGAGATGTGATCCCACGGGGTCCAAATAGAGAAACTTTGATGTGAGGAGATTGTTTGGGTCAACCTTGTGAAACGACTGGTAAATGGGAGGAGTTGTAATGTCTTGCTCATTTCAGAATGAAATGAATGGGAGAGGTGTAATGTTCAAGGGGTTGCTTCAATTGGTTCGACACTTGTTTATTTTAATAAAATTTTGAGTTTGAATTTTATAAATGAATTACATTATTATTAAAAAAAAACATTATCTTTTAATAGATCGACATGGCTCGATCTGATTAATTAAATTTTAGTGAATTTTTAAATATTAGAATTTTATCTTTTAATAAATTGAATCAATTTAATTAGATTAGTTAGAGTATAATTAACTTATGAATGCTAGAATTTAGAAAAAAAAAGATGAGAATGAAATGGGGGAGGGATTTGGAAAGTGATTCAATATTTTATTTATTTTTATTGAGGTTGATAAAACATCATTTTTAATGTGTTACTATTTGTTTCTAATTATACCCCACTATTGCCCACCAACTACCCTCTCCCTAGAAGACACCATACCATCAACAAGCTGGTCCAAATGCTTGGGCTACACAATGCGAAGACAACAGGGAAAGTTAAGCCCCCCTGGCTCGAGGTCTATTCATCATTTCTTTCCCAGAAATAAATAAATAAATAAAATCACTTGTTTGTTCCTTTGCAAACCGTCAATTCATTTATTATTTTTCATTTTATATATTTACAGTTCTTCTCAATTTAAAATCTACGAATTAACCACGAAGCAGCTGATACTATTTAATCATGAGTATTCTTGTTTTGATTATATTATTAATCATTCAACTTTATATATTCTAATGATTTATTAATTCGGGATTTTATATTAAATTAGATTAAATTCAACTAGTCAAAAACCGGATACAAATGAAGAATTGGTCTTTTTCCAAGTTAGTAAATAAAAAACCACGCCCAACGATCCGAATCTGGTGCACACGTCAAACTTTGTTTCCTCTTTAAGCTATTCATAATGAAAAAAATAATTTATTGTCCTAAGTTCGAGTTAGGTTACTAGCTTATTGATTAGCCTCACTCAATAAAAACTCCATGAATTTTAATTTTGATACGAGTGCAATGTGGACACGACATCTCTTGCCTAATATATGATTAGCTTATTTGTGCACATTTTACCAACCATCAAGTAACGAAACAAGGAATTCAAGTCAATAACAACCGAAATCTTTATCAAACAAAATCTTACTTTTTTTCTTTCTCTTTTTTTTAATGATAAAACTATCGAATTGCATAACTTGCATGCGGTCAAACACAACACTCTATAGAATAGAATAGAACAATATTAGGGCAAAAAGACATGTAGTATAACTAGGAAATTTCCTTAATAGAAGGGCAACTGGGGAACTGCGTAGGCAGGCCTCTGGCTGGCAACTTAAAGAAAGAGAGGTAAGAAGTGATCCTCCTGCCTAGGCACAGGACAACAAACGTGAAAATGAAGATAACAGCTCAAAGCATTGGCATCTGCTTTCTGCCCTTCTGTATGAGAAAACTTATGTGGAGGTGTTACAACTTACAAGTTATCCATGTCATCCTGAAATGTCATAAAAATTGCTTGTGTTTTACATGACTAGTGACTGGGTGACGAGGGCCTGTTATTGACTGACTTGACCTAGCATGACTGTTCCAAAATTGCAACAAAAACTATGGTTAGTGTTTAACTGTTTGCAGCTGCGTGTGGTTGAATGGAATAGCTTAAACCTAGCCTTTTGCAAGTGACAAATGACAAAAAAAACAAAAAAAAAACCTACCGAATTCCAAACCCACCATTAATAATTTACAGTTGAAATCTGGAAAAAGCATGATTGGCATACCAAAATAATGTTGGAAGGGGAGAGGGCAAATAAAAAATATTGAGTGTGAAAAATGATGGGGAGTGCATATTCAGGAGCAAAGATTGGGACATCATTCTGTTAGGTAACCACCAGGAGACTGAGCCAACTCAAAAGAAACTAAAACATGTCCACAAATTTTCACCAACACAACCATTGTGGCTTGCTCCACCATGTATGGCTTGCTACACCCAATGTGTGAGAATGTTGCACGTTGTAAAACCAGGCATATTGCCATCGAGTAATAGAAACATGGTACTGATGCACCATATGCTTCTGGCAACGACATTCTAGAATCTTGAGAATGGGAATGATGTAATGATGAGTGAATATCCAAGCTTCATGATTCTGGCACGGATGATGTGAGATGCAAGTTTCTTAAGGCCTCAGGCACCGCCTGCCCACATTGCTCCAGAATTCCCATAAGTGGTCTAGCTATCAGTGCATCTTCTGTGGTCAAAAAGCTATGGAAGTTGCCTTTGATACTGTGCCTAGCCATTCTCGTGAGGATTTGAACATAATTATCAATTGATGGCACGAAGTTGGGTAAGATTACAGTTTCATAGAAAGCTAAATTGGAGGTAGAAATGCGCTCCACATTGATCACAGAGACCACAGGTTTCATTCTGATATTCGTATCCAGGCTGAAGAAAGCAAACAAAAATGAGTTAAACGTGCCAAAGACTATAAGTACTTTGTGCTGAGAGACAAACTTAAAAGTAGCAACACGCAGGATAACTCTACCAGCCCATCTCTGTTCCACGACCCAAATTTTAAGTTTAAGTCTATTACCAAGAATGGAGTCTCCAGATCAACTTGGTTTTATAAAATGGTATCTATAACATGTTTCATCATTGTCATTATGCTATAACAGCCTGATTTTCCAACATTCCTATCCTTTAGTACCATTCAAACTCTTGTTTACCTTCTATCCCCAGACATCCTAATTGCTGCTAGCATCTCAAAATAAGAAATGTGTCAGCACCAACATTTTCAGTTAAAGATGAGAAAACAACATGAAATGAAAAGGCTTGCGGAAACAACATTACTGGAGAAACGAATAGTCAGTAGAAATACATAAACTGCTGACCTGTTATCATCATTTGAAATACTGCGATTTGATTCCACAGAAACAGTATAACCATTGATTTCAAGCATCTTGACTAAATTGGAAGAGCTGTTATCATTTCCAACTACATATAGCACCTTCAAAGGTTGGGAGCAGAGTTGGCTGTCACAAGCATCATTCAAAACTTGTATACTCTGTGAAAAAAAAGCCATGAGAATCAAGGAAACTGACAGCAAAACCCATCAAGCCGGAGAATACATAGTTAAATGAACAAAAATACATTATAACACCATATTAATTCACTACATCTTATACAGTACGGACTATAGCACAGTGTACTGGTGATGGAGTAGTGACAACTAGAAATCTTGGAAATGCTACAACTCATGGTAATGATTTTTGAACCATATTAAGTGAGAATCTGGTTGCAGGTGTAATAATTTGCGTTTCGAAATTTTACAAGTAGAAAGCAGTTATCTAGATATTGAGATGTGAATACCTTTAGAAGTCTTTCATCCTCGGAAGTGCACAGATTTATTGTCTGAACAATGCATGCACTTTGACTGGGGATAGATTGATCGATCGATAATCTACAAATTGATCCCAGGAGAAGATTCTGTAGAACCGGAACACAAGCACCACTAAAAAAATTGTTGAAAACCACGGTACGAAGACTTCCAGAAATAGATTGCCTAATGGATTTAAGGGCGTTAAGGCAACCACCATTATAAAGAGATTCCACTCCATCAACAACCTATCCAATTACAAAAGAAAAAAAATCAGGAATAAAGGATAGATCTCAAAACATCTTTTTTTGAGAGATTTACTAGAGCATAGAAGATAGAAAAAAGCATCATATTCTGAAGAGCTGATCATAATAACAGTTCAAAAGGCAGAACATGCTTCACAAAGCATCCACCCAACACACTAGATATGCATAGGGCCACCATATTACATAGTCCATACAAGACTGCTATGCTATTGTATTTTGTGAATCCTGACTATCCAGGTTCAAAGTTGATGAAAATAAGGTGACACAAGAAAATGCCTCGCAACTATTATATAGATGACCACCAGCAAACAACTTCTCAGACACCTCAAGTCAATAAAAAAAAATAGTATATCAATACAATGCAGCACAGGCTTCCAAGAGGGCATTGAAAGGTACCACTGAAAAAAAAATGAAAATTGATATTATAATGTGTGTAAAAAATGAGATGTTTTAATCCGTAATTCTTTTACAGAATACCTAAAACAATAATAGCTAGAGATGGGAAAGTGTGAGGATAATCTGGGAACACCAGATCCGATTACATGAAAGGTTAAAACATTACCAAAAAGGAGACCCCTGATATATCAATAGCCTTCAGGGAAACAAGCTCCAAAAGTCTATCAGGTGTGGACACAAGAAATTCAGGTTCACAACTCGCCAAACTATACAAGAGGCAAAAACTTTTAGTGAGAAGAGAAAAGCAGTGATTTTATTACATTTACAAGAGCTTTCATGCACACGCATGAGAGAGAGAGAGAGTTTTTCTTTACCCATGTATCTGGTGATCTATGGAGGAACCAGGATGTACGCTCACTGTATGTATGCCAAGAGCTTTCAGAGGTTTGCACACCATACGTACCTAGTATAATTTTAAGAGGGAAAAACCAGGCACCAAATTAATGATTTGATGAAACCCTCTGCATCCATAGACATCTAAAATGATATTTCTTTTCGTTTCTAAAAAGTAAACCAGAACTCCTAAACAATTGACTACTGATTCACATTTCAAAAACACGAGAATTTTTTTGAGTTTTCTTGCCAAATAACAGTACAAACAATGTAAAACTCAATTTGAACAATGTGATAAGAAGAGATAACAAACCTTGACAGCTTCTTCTTGGGATGGTACAAGAAATAGAAAAGATGGACTAGGTACTGATAAATCTTCTTCCTCCCTTCTTACAATAATATCGGCAGCCATGGAAACTACCCATGCAATTTGCTCAGTAGTGCATGAAGATCCACTTGTCTCCAAAATATCTTTTCCAGTCGAATAACATTTCAAAAACTCAACTCCCCAAGGGCTAACAAACAATGACTCGTCCTCATCATCATTATAGGTTCCCTCATGTCGCAAGGCTTTCTCTATTTCATTCAAGCTATACATAAGAAATTTTGATGGGCAATCCATGTTCTCCCAGGCCTGTCTTTGACGTCCACGTCCGACTTTTCCATTCATCTGCACTTTTGCTTTTTCCTGGTCGAACCCTAAATTGTTATTAGAAATAAGTGACTTTCTAATCTCTGAGCCCATACTCATAGCCTTATCATTTTCTATACCCTTCATCTTTCCCTTGACAAATGCCTTCTCATTCTTTCGGGCCGAAGGCTTCTTTTTCGTTTCCTTTTTTTGGAACTCCAGTTTACCTTTCCTGTCATTGAATGGATCATCTAGTGTAGGAAGGCTAAAACACATTCCCTGTCCATCATTGTAACACATGATCAGTTACACACACTAATCAATATAATATACCCATAATTTTATTTCCAAAAACACCCAACAAGCTTAGATTTTGCTCGAAAACAAGTCTAGGTTTTCATAAGCACAACATTTGATATCTCAATCAAACAGCAATAGTAACTGCATGTGCTTGTCAATGCTACATAACGCACATATCAATCAATAAAAAAAAACAAAAAAAAACTCCTAACAATTCCTGATTCTGGGTCTAATTCATATATCTCCGGGAGAAAAAAACAACAGAAACCGCCAAAACCAACAAAAACAAGCATAACCCACTTCACAATTTCTCATCTTTCTCATTCTAAACCATTCAAAACATTAAAAAAAAAAAAAAAAACTCAACTTTAGTTCCGAAAACTAATCACCAATAACAAACTATCCTTCAAAAAAAATGAACAAGTTCTCTTCTTTAACTTACCTGGCACATCCGGCGTTTTCCAGATAAACGGCGCTTTTTGGCAGCTATAATGGAAGCAACACGAGCTGACACACTTGAACCCTCTTTTTGCATCTTCTTTCTTCTTTCTTTGTTCTTCTTTTTCGCCACAGCATCATCACCTTTTGCCATTTTTCCAATTTATCAATAAGTTTATTTATTTATGCTTCGAAATTATTTTGCTGTGTATGTATATTAACAGAGAGATAGAGAGAGCGGCTACTATGTGAAGCTGCTTTCTATGAACACAAGACGGCAGGTTTATCATGGGGTTTATTGTGAGGTGATGTCTGGTTTTGATATTTTAGAAGAAGAGTATGGGTGAAATAGTAAATTACTAAATACCTTGAAGGGCCAACCCATTGAGAAAACGAATTGGGCCTTATCAAGCCATGTTTTTATGCAACCCTTTACACATCCTATGGTTCAAACTCCTCTTATGATCTCGAAGTCTGTCGGTGACTACTTTAGTTGCTATCCCATGAGAATCTTGAAACTGCTCCGCATACAGTGGAAAATATTTGTCAAAAGTTCTAAAATAAAATTATAGCTCTAAATTGTGGAGTAAAATTTACCCGCTAAATGTTTATATAATAGTAAAAATGGATCTAAGTTATATAAGAAAAAAAATCTAAAAATACGACCGAAAATAATTGAAAATAAAAAAAAAATGATATCTTTTGAGCTTAATTTAAGGCCTTTTCAACCTTGGCTGATGGTGAAAAACCGATCTAGTCCTAGTAAAATGTGAACACAGATCAAAAGTTACTGCAAGATTTCTTCTTGCACTTCGCTTTGTCTATCTGTTATGTGAAGGTTAGATGAACTGTGCATTAAATGGTCTTTCTTGATTGTTGCGTAAGTTTATTCTTTCGGTCTAGCATGTGCTTGGTTATTTATATGCAGGTTAACTTACGCATCATATTTTACTAGACTGCAAATTTATATGCAGGTTAACTTACAACCCACAAGTGATGTGCTGGAGCGGAAGTTTGCAGATCCAAAACGTGGAGAATTTTCTATTCGTAATGTTCTACCAAGGTTGGTTTTCCGATCATTATCCATTGCCATAGCCACGACCCTCGCAGGCCGCAGCAATGTTTCCTTTCTTTGGTGATATCGACGCAGTGATTGGAGCATTTGGATGCATACCCCTGGACATCACTTTGCTAATGGTCTTGTATAATGTAACCTTCAAGTCCTCCAAGCTGGGCCTAATGTTCGGGATTAACACCTTGATTGCCACCATATTTTCAGCATTAGGAGTGTTAGGTGCAATATCTTCAATTAGGCAGATAGTACTTGGCCAAACACTTGTAGTCTATTTGCTTACTTGTAATGATAACAGCAGCCAGCAGCCTCTATCTAGTGTTGGGGATTCCAACCAATGATATTCTGATCGTTGTTCATTGGAGACTTAACATGCTAATACAATATTTAACATGATTCGATAAATTACATATATTCATGGAAGAAGAATACAATACAAATATGTGAAAGAAGATAATTACATACACTTTACTCAACTCCCAGCTCTTAAGCTGCTGCCATTGGCAGCCCTTCACTTTTTTTCTTGGTCTCTCACATTATGCACTCTCTCTCTCTCTCAACCTTTACTCTTCAATAATACCTTTATTTATAGGCATCAATAGTAATATTCTCTGGCACATTTATCAACATGGAGGGGGATAAGAAAGCTATAAAACATAGCATCAAAAATGCCACAATGTGCTTCCACTTTGTACCAAGTGGGTGATGAGTTGTTCTACTTGTATAAAGTGGAAGTAGGATATTTGTCACAATAATAACAATATCCTAACATCTAATTTTTGTAATTTACTTTAAAAATTTTAATTATCAAAATTACTAGATATTTTTTTATATCTGATCATATCGATCTTTATTTTAGTATTAGAACCTAAATTATTGCTAACTTATAATGGTTATCAAAACTATCATTATTCCATATAGGATAGGAGACGAGAGTCTTCATCTCTTATATAGCACAAGGATCAAGTAGTCCAGCTTCCTACGTTTTGCAGGCAACTATAGCTCCTCCAGTCAAGGGCAAGATGTTCAAAGGCATGTGTGTATACTATGCTGTCATAGTTAGTACCTATTTTAGTTTAGGCATTTGGGGTTATTGGGCATTTGGTAATCCGGCTCCGCCAACAATTCTTACCAATTTCATGGGTGATGGCAAGCCACTTCTGCCTTCTGTTGTCCAACTTCTTCACTCTTATGCAATTGGCTGCCATCATTGTAGTACTTCCTCTTTCCCTATCACCTCTTATTTGTAACCAGAAGGGGAAAAAAACAGAAACATATCACTAATAACGTAAGTTTACACATCCTGTAATCACCATGCTAGTTATTATAAGAAACACAAGGTTAGCTGCTTTTCTTTAATACCCTGGAGTTCGGGGGCCAAATCCCTTCCCAGTTAAGTTTTAGATTAATCATTCGAATCGATGTATTTACATGAAATTCACCTTTCAAAAACCCTTTCCTTGAATTTGAAATTGAAATGATAATGATAATGTAAGAAACAAATCTGTTTCTCATCGAAATAAAGTCTCGAAGGATGTCCCATTGAAGGAAATATGTTTAGTCAAATTGTTGGATGCTTCCATGAATGTTGTGTTGTAAGCCATAAGGTCTTAGCATCCAACTACTAAAGAGGGATTTACAAATACATGGCATAAATGTCAAGAATTAGTAATCTACAATGTTCACGTTCGTTGGTTCTTTAAGGAAATATTTGGTTAATGTCTTAAAATGAAAGATACAAAATATCAGAAATAAAGGCACATGTCTTTCAATCATAGTTTTGAAACCCGACTTGGTTTGAAGGGTCGACCCGGCCGATCCAGAGCTAGAACCGGGCCGGGTTGAAGAAAAAATAAGAAAAAAAAACCTGGTGTGACCTGATCAAGACCCAGCTGCAAAACCATTGATTTTTATTTTTTTTTGTACTAAAACAACGTCGTTTTAATTTAAAAATTAAAAATTAACTCAGTCAACTTGATAATTCAATCAAAATCTGGATTACAAGCCTTGAACCAGTCCTAAAACTATTATTTCAATACTTCGAGTTCATTTCAAAACGGTCTCACCTGCTCTTTTATATCATATTCAACGCTAAAAAAACAGTCTTTACTGCTCACCAAGGGTCCAGACTCCAAACCCGCCAAGGGTCCAAGCCCACCTCAGTATAGCTGACCACAATATCTGATAAGTGGATTGGGCCTATAGGGTAGAGTTGTGATTTTTTTTTCTTAATCACGTCTTTTTAATTTTAAGTATTAAAAAAAAAAAAAAAACAGAGGCTGCTATTCAGCCAACTTTTCTTGAATCCATCTCTTTGATTTGGTACCAAGGAGAACGTGTACATTTATCCTGTCCATTTATCTTTTTTTTTCTCTCAAATCCGAACAAAGCAAACCGGTTGGCAACTTATCTCAAGTCTTCACAAACATCCTGACCAAGGTTTTTTTTTATTTTGCATGAGCTTTTTAATAATAAAAATACAAATTTATTCACGGAGTCAAAAAAAAATAATGTATTGTTGGATAAAAGTATTTTAGGGTTTTTAGATTTTACTGTTCAATGCAAATACATTTTTAATATTGAAAAAGACAAAACATGAACTTAGTATTTATTTAAGGATATTTTTATACTTTCAAATAGATATTTTATATAATTGTCGGAGTCGTGAAAGAAATTCCATGCTTTGAAAGTTGTACATTAGATTTTCTTTTCGCCACCTAAGCCAATAGGTTCACATGAATTCTATGTGAACGTGTTGCCTTCCTTCCATTGCCCATATATTTCAAAAAAAAAAACTTACTTATTATGCACTGGATAAATGCCCTCGTCTGACAACCTTCACAGTATGTTATGGCTGGTTAATTTTGACCTCCTCCGTCAAGAATTGTAGAGTAAAAATTAACAAATAAAAGCAATGACCTCTGAGCATTGTGCCTTGAAGTTATGAGGGTGTTTGGGAGTGTGGTAGCTGTTGCTTTTCAAATAGCTTTTCGTGCCGAAAAGCATGCCAATAATGTTTTTTTATTTTTTAAAAATTATTTTTGATATCAGCACATCAAAACGATCCAGAAAGTGAAAAAAAAAAAAAGTTTGAATTTTTTCGAAAAGCAGGTCACATCTCAATCCCAAACCGCTCCATAGGGCATGCCGTACATGTAATATAAGACAAAATAACAAAGGCCAACCTTTTTGTAAATTTTAAAAATTGTATCATAATCAAAGATTTACATGTGTTGAGGATTATAACAGCAGCGGGTGGTTTTAAGTTTTTTTTGGTTTAAAAATATATTAAAATAAAAAAAATCCAAACTGCAAGCTTTCATCTTCTCTCTTCCATCATCCTAGTCCGCAAGAACAAACCAAGAACGTATCGACTTCAATAACTTACATATTTTTTTATAGAAAATAAATAACATGCAAAACCAAACTAATCACCTCCAAAAATCATCAAAACCCGCTAAAATCAATCTCAATATTAAAAAATAATATAAATCATATCCTGAAACTTCATCTAGTAACTTAAGCTTTTAAATTAAAATGCTTATTTGATATGGTATTAGAGTTTTAATGACCTAGTGGTTACGACTTTGAATCTTATCATCTCTATTTATTTGATAAAATTAAACACATAGTAATGTGAGCCTGTGCAAGTTTCAAGTTCAAAGAACTTTCATTTAAAAGGGTGTGTTAAAAAATAATATAAATCATATCCTGAAACCTTATTTAATAACTTACAGTTTTTGAATTGAAATGGTTATTTGACACCCAATATTGAAACTCATACATTAGATTTGCCTTTAAAATAGTAAAAGGAACTAAAAAAAACCCGAATAAAAAATAAAAAAATATAGTAAAAAATTAATGTTTACAGCCCCAAATAAAACCCAAAACTCAAGTAGAAAAACAAAACTACTATACTGATGTTCATGTAGGTAAAAAGCAATCCCAGTTGCTCTTTTTTCTCTCCGAACAGGCTCCCCGAGCCCTCCTTTTCCTTTTCGTTTCTTTTTTCTCGTGTAAAAAAAACAAAAGAACAATTATTGGTGTCCAAAAAGAAAAGGAGTGGAAAAGCCTAAATAGCCTAAAGAAAGAACCCAAAAAACCCCTCCTAACGCTACCGAGTCTTCTAGTAATTTGAGAGCAAAACAATTACTGTTCTATTAAAGTCCATATGCCTATGGTACCGTCTACGGTAATTTCACCATGGGTTTTAGTTTTTTTTTTTTTTTTTAATGTGCTCTATATTTTATAATATCTGTAAAAGTTTTTATAGTCATTGGCGCAAGATTACTCCAAGCACCAATGGTATTGTTGTTTGCTAATATTTTCTTTTTCAAAAATCAAAGTGTCAAAACCATTTGATTCATAGGTGTCAAATTTGATACCAGAACTGGTATGGAGTCACCGGTCAATTATTTTCATTCAAAATGTAATATTTCATTTTAAAAGAAAAATTATTGATATTTATTCAATTAGATTTAAATTAATTTTAATCAGTCAATTGAATTACAATTTAATCTAATCCAGTCAATTGATTTTCATCAAATTAATATTCTTTTCATCTCTACTGAAAATCTACCCCATATCAAATTTTGTCTCGTTGATTTTTTAAATCAATCAATGAAATAAACTGATATTTTTTCCAATTAGTTAGCCATGAATATACAGCCAACCACCCAAATAAAGTGATGTAAAGAAATAATTTTAAGGGATGTAACTTAATTGATCATGTTATAAATTTATTTTTTAAAAATTACTAATTCGAATCCAACAAATCTCATAATTATTGAAATCTTATATGATTATTAACTTTAAAATCTATAGAATTAGCGAGATACATGTAAATTAACCTGAATATCTATATTAATAAAAATAAAAAAGTAAATTTAAAGCTGAAATGCAGGGATAGAAATTCAAATACAAAATTGTTTCTTAATAAGACCTCGGTGCGTTCATATTTAATTCACAGACATCTCAGCTACAATAACTTTATAAAAAAACACAACTTTGTGCGTTGTCGCTATAGCTTAAGAATCACGTGACGAGCTGAAGAAATAGTTAAAAAGATATAATCAATGTGAAAGGCTTCTTAACTTTCTTGGAAGTATAAAAGAGAGCAAGGTCGTCCTCATATATCGAAAGCAGAGAAAGTAACATCGTGTCCGTGAGTGGAATCATGGTTTCACATTGACGAAGGGCCCACTATTATCCTTCTCAGTAACATCTTTTTGAATATCGGATTCAACTAAGTTTTTTTTATTTATTTAACGATGCCCATTCACATTTGAATTATTGCATCAATGAAAACCACTTTCTCGTAGTTTTATTTTTTAACATAGTTTGATTTTGTGCGGGATTTGGATATTAAATTTGATCGGTTAATTTTTTTTAAATCAATGTAATATTTTTTTTTAAATAATAGATTTTAAATCAATTAATTTAATTTTTAAATCAAGTAATACCAGATTCACTTTCTTATTTTTTATAAAATCCTAAGTCTATATTAGCTATTGAATTACACTATCAAACTTGTTTATTTCTATCTAGGACAAACCTGGAAATAATATGAAAAATATATTTATTTATTTCAGCAAAAGTCATTAGGAAATCATTCTTGCAACTAGAGCTGACGAGTGATCATAGTTACATAGCTTTTTTTCTTCTTTGCCATTGCAGGATCCAATGAGGTTTTTGGTTACGCGAGGCATCAATCTTTATTTTAATTCATCACTTTTATGTCAGAGTGAAATTTTTTTCAGGTTCTTAGAGTGACCAAAATCGACCCGAAAATAAATAATAATAATAAAAAAAATCTACCCAATTTAAATTTATCAATTAATTAACTATTATTAATGAATTACATCAATTAATATTCAGGTATCATATAAAAATTAACCTCGCATGTTATTTTTTTTTAAAAAAATCTGTTTACATCTCCGGTTAAAACGATGATTTTTTTGCTTTTAGAAGTGTGATTATAATTGTTTTTTTAAAATTTTTTTGTGTTGAAATGAATTAAAATGATATGTTTTTTTATTTTTTAAAAATTATTTTTAAAATTATTATATTAAAACAATCCAAAATATATAAAAAAAATTATTTTTTTATGGAACGCGGTCCCAAACAATGCCTTTGTACAAATAATAATTTTTTTCAATAACAAGGGAGCTCCAAATCTAATTGCTAATAATAAATTTCTTTTCTGTTTTAAAATAAAAATTGATATTGGTTAATATATAAAGTTATAAACTGATTCAAAGATTATTATTTTTTTAATAAAAAAGGGGTTGAGGTAAACCCCACGACTATCCTTTGACCGAAAAATAAAATAAAAACAAGCACACGGTTTCTGGTCATGGTATATGTAGTAATGTCACAAACACTGAACATGTGCAAAAGGGCCACGTTATTATCAATGGAAATCAGACTGCAGCCACCAACACATGAAATAGATTCATCGAGTATTTCAGGAGAAAAGAAGAAAAAGAAAAGCTCATATACAACAAACTACCCGACCATTGATTACACGTGCTACACCAGAAGAAAAAAAACATGATGATGTAAGCACCTTATGTCCTAGATACATAAGCACCTTACATGTATCAACAACTTTCAAAAAATTAATATTATTTAATTATGAAAAAATGCAAAGATATTCTTGACAAGAGAAAATTAAAAATATGCAAATACCTTTTAACCGAGAGCATAACATTTAAGTAATTTTACTGTATAATCAAATATAAAAAAATGATAACACCTGGACTAAATTCATTTAATTTTTTATCTTTAATGATAGTCTAATATTTTTATTATTCATTTAAAACAAAAGGACCCCAGTACCCTCCTAGAATAGGCCATTTACTATTTAAATAAAAAGCAAAATAATAATTTTAAAATTCACATGTCTTGCACTACTGTGAATCCACTAGTTCCAATTCCTTTTCGTTTTAGTTTATTCTTTTACTTGTATACTTCGAAACCAATGTCATTTTCTCGATTCAATTAAGTCAATTAGGAGAGGTAATTTTATTTAAACTAGTAAATTTTTAATCTTTGAAAATTTATCCTTAAGATACGTTTTCAAAATCTATAATTATATCGTTCTCAATTAGCCGACAAGTCATACAAGAAGGTACAGGTAGCGTCTTCTTTTAGTCAATGGTCCACAAGGAGATTAATGTGATTGAAGAATCTCATCTCAAGTGACGCAAATGGCACACCTTATGAGAAATAAATGAAAAAAAATAATATTATTTTCCCATGCGTCAGCGACGCCAACCGCACACCTTATGAGAAATAAATGGATTTTTTTTTCTCAAGCGAGCGACAATACATATAATAATACTACTTGTTAAGGAGAGCATTATTTTTTCATTGAATTTTATTTTATTTCTTAATTTTAAAATTTGAATTTGAAAATAAATATTTTAAAAATTTATTCACAAAACATTATATTCTAATTATTATATATCCAACAACTTTCCTCAATAAAATTTAATTTATTTGATTAATGTATATCAAAAAAAGTTGCCTCGTTGTATAGTCAAATCTCTAAGAAATATTTTTTTTATGATTAATATAGATGTTCAGACCTCCTTATATGTACCTCAATTAATCCACGAGCTCTGAAGTTAATGATCATGTGATCCTAAAATTTGTGAAATTTAAACTAATAATTTTTAAAAAATAAATTTAAAATTTAACCAGTTAAACTACAACCCTCAAAATTAATATATAACAAACATTTAATAAATAAGATAAAGGAGAAAGAAAAAAAACATTTATTCTTTCGATAAAATCTGCACGTGTTAAAGCTAATACTCTAATGATCAAAAGCAAAAAACAAAAAATGAGTCAGCTACGAGGTGTTGCATAGTTCCCGGGTCCTCGGTTGGACCAATTTTTGCCATCTTGCGTCTGGTACTGGACTCTTCGTATTGATGGAGTCGGCCCGTGTGCCGTGTGCGGCTACTTGGACCTGGAGGTTAAATCTGTCAAAAGACACTTTCCGCGTGCTTGCCATTAATGTGTGATGAATCTAGCCCCCTCTTCTTCTTCTTCTTTTTTTTTTGTGATTTTTGCAAACAAGACCTTGCAAGTTGCAACCAGTTTATTACACACCACCGATAAAAAAGGAGATAACTTTAGTTTCCATTTCAGAATTTGGCTTCAAGTTGTGGCTGTGGTTTTTAGTCATGTTTATTTTCGGGACTTGACAAGTTTTTAAAAATTATTTTTTAATGTTTTTATATGCTAATAATAAAAAATATTATTTTGATATATTTTTAATTTTTAATAAAAATATATTTTTACATAAACAACTAACATCACCTTATCACCTTCAAGATTTGTTAATCATGGTGTATGAAAGCTAAAAATTATTCAAAATTCATCATAAAAAATAAATTTTGGAGGCTGGATTTGTTTTCTTGTGAAGAAATTATGCAGAAATAAGGTTTGGAAAACTGCTTGCAGTGATTGCCAAGTTAAATTCTTAGTTTAGGATCCATCCATGATTCTTGCAAGCCTAATTTTATCACGAATTATAGCTCTTTTTATCAATTATAAATATAAATTTTGGAGGTTGGATTTGTTTTCTGATGCGCAGATTGCAACTTCTCTGTTAAAGACAGCGTATCCTCAACAACACGCGGCATTTTTTTTTCTAAAGTAGAAGATTGGATAAAGCAACTTGCTTAGCTGTGTTCACACCAACACGTTTTTTAAAGGTGTTTTTGATCTTGATGATAAACAAGTTAGCTTTCCATATCGCTATCTCGAAGTTAAATCCAAATGAAAACTGCAAGGAGAAAAATCTCATAAATATATCGTATTATCGACAAAAGATAATAGCAAAGGAATTGTACCGGTGATGATGGTTTATTGATACTGAATAAAAAAATCTCACAGCAGGTACTTTTTATAACTGTTCGTCTAGTATTTTTATCATAGTTATTTTTAAAAATTTTATTTTTAATATCATCACATTAAAATAATTTTAAAATATAAATATTAATTTAAAACAAAAAATATTTTTAAAATACAAAAAAAATATAAAAAATCACATTCTTGACAAATTAGTAATTAACTATTTTATTGTTGCGCTATAGTTGCGGGTTTGGACTAGAATTTGTTAAAATATCATAGAAAATTCATTTAATATAATGGTTTAAATTTGATTTTTTTGATCTAATTCTTTACATAACCCAAGTTTCAAATTAAATCATACATGGGTTGTTCTAGTATCATCTTGTTGATTGGGCATGTCAAAAGAAAAAACACACACATATATATATAAAAAAATGCTAGGTTAAACACAACTAACCCGTCAAACTTACGATTCGGTCATGAATTTCATTGCGTTCAAATTATTATTTCAAATTTTATTATATGATAAAAAATACTAAAATTAATTTAACATTAGTTCAATATTAAAAAATAAAATAAAATAAAATAAATACTTTATATTAAAAAAAGGGTAAAAAACCCAAAATGTTTGTTCCAACAAAGCCTATACAGGTATAACCAACGGAAGCTCGCGGTTATGGGCCAATATTTTTTTTGTTGCCTGTACCTATTTTCTTAAAAAAATAAAAACAGCTTGTCTTTTATTACATAATGTTTGACAGAGCGATAGAAATACCATTAATATTAACTTTTTAAATTTTTTTTTAAAAAATCTTAAAAAATCAACCACGTATCGATCAATATAGAGATAGTCCCACTTTAAATCCAACCGGGGAGGATTTTAACAATTTACTTTTGTACACAAAAATGGTACTCAACATAAAAAAACACTAAACTAGCTAATTATTTGTCCTACTAAACAATTATATTTTCAGAATAATCACATTTAATATTAATATAACTAACTAAAACCAACGAAATAAATAAAAAATCATGAACAACAAATAAAAAAAAAAAGATTCTAAATTAACCAGGTCATTGTCAACCTAAGACATAAAACTACTAAAAAATCATGTATTCAAGAAATCCTATTTCGGACACAAGGACAGGAGTAACAGCAATAGACCCAGAATCAAGGGGCAGACAGGAAAATAACACATAGACAAGGGATTAGATAGTCAAGATAAGAAGCACTAAATTATAATAATTATCTGTAGTGGGAGCTTTTAATTTTTAATTTCACTCGTTTTCTGCTCTCTCCCTCCCTCTCTCTACTCTATAATTTTATTTTCCTTTTCTTTCTTCCGCTCCATGTGATCTCTAAACTAGCCTTATTTCACTACCCTCTCCTAGCTGCCTCCTCTCACTTTTTTCTCTTCTTCTACAATATTATTTCTCCAGTTCTCCTCCACGTCCTTCTTTTCATGTGACCAGTAAGTCATTTTTTGTAATTGATTGTACTGCATGCTTTGCATTTCTTGTTTTGTGTTTTCTGATCGGCCCAGATGGAGAAAGTGTAGATATGTTTGTGTTTGAGTGTAAATTTAAGTTCTTTAAGTTTTATAGTGTGGACTTGTTGAATTTTGAGATTTTGGTTGGTCTGGATGATGGGTTTTTCCTTTTCTTTTGTTTTAAGCTGAGGTTGATGCTGTAAAGTTCGTTTCTTTTCTTTGGTGTAGCTCTGTGCTAAGATTGTCATATTTGTTTATGATTTTTGTATTTTTAATTTGCAAAAGCTTCTATTTTTTGTTCGTTTTTTTCCCCCGGTGGAAGTGCTTGATGCTCTTGTGAGTTTTGCCACCCTCTTTTTGCTGATCACTACTAAATTACTGGTCTTGAATTCAATTTTTATGATTTATAGATTTTCCAATTTGAGAGAGATTCATTAATAGGAGTTAGGAGGATTCTATAAAATTTAAAGGAGAGTTGTAGAAGATAAAAGTTGTTTAATTTGCCTTTTTTCTTTCAGCTTGCATAAAGTTTAAAGCTTACTAGTTTCAGAGAAAATGGAATTTTCAGATTCATGATTAGAGAAAGAAGAAAAAATTCCGAGAAGCCATTGAGTGAGTAAGTGATTCAATTCTTTGTTTTTTTGTCCGTAGAAAATAGTGTTTTCAATTAATTTTTGAGTTAGTGTTTGCTAAAAGTTAATTTGTTTTTGTTACCAGCTACTAATTGAATTGATCCATCAGGATTTATCGGTAGATATTATCTATAAAACCAATTGATTTGGTGTGAGTTTTGGCTTTTGTCCCTTATTCTTATTGATTTTTTTTTTCTTGCAGGCTTGCTGGGGTAAAGAGATGGTTGCTGAAACGTGGTTTCGTGGTCTGTGGAAGATTTCACAGAAGCATGAACCCGGTCCTCAGAAGGCAGTTGTTGGAGTTTTGGCCTTTGAAGTTACAAGCTTGATGTCAAAGCTGGTTCATCTTTGGCAGTCTTTGAGTGATAAGCAGGTTGCTAGGTTGAGAGAAGAGATCGCAAATTCTGAGGGTATAAAAAAGCTTATAGCTGAGGATGATGATTTCATTGGTCGTTTGATTTGTTTAGAGATGATGGAAAGTATGGTACATGTTGCAAAACCTGTGGCCAGACTAGGTAGTAAATGTAGTGATCCTAGTTTGAAGGGCTTTGAGCATCTCTTTGATGAAATGATCAAGATTCACGCTGACCCATATGGGTGGGGATTTACTTGTAAGAAGATGGACAAAAAAGTTAAAAAGATGGAGCGTTTTATTTCAGTTAATGCTACTTTGTATCAAGAGATTGAAATGCTCGCTGATCTCGAACAGACTGTGAGGAGAATGAAGGGCAGCAATCCTCAGCCAGATAATTTACTTGACTATCAGAAGAAGCTTGTATGGAAGCAGCAGGAAGTGAAAAATCTGAGGGAGATCTCACTCTGGAATAGAACTTATGATTATACAGTTCGCCTCTTAGTAAGATCATTGTTCACTATATATAGTAGAATCAGTCATGTGTTTGGAATTAATCAAACAGCATACTCTGGGCAATCAAAAGCTCTGAATTCTGACTATATTTACCAAAGCCAGTCAGTTTCTGCATCGCTGCAGTCTTCTGTTCATCCATCTGAGGATAGTACTCTTCCTAGATTTTCTTCTGGCCCCCTTGGTAAGTTCACTGCAAATTCTGGCCCAATTTCAAAATCGAACAAAAATAATTCATATTCAGGTCCTCTTGGTTGCTCAATCACAAAGTCAGGCCCTATTTCTGGAAAGAACAGGAACGTGAACTTTTTCTCAGGTCCACTTGGGGGGGCAACGACTAAGTCGGGCCCAATTTCTGGAATAGCTAAAGCTGGCAAGAAGTTTTGGCGAGCTCCTCAATCACCTGCCTTTCTGGGAAGGAAACCGCCTTCGAAGCCAAATCGGTTGACTCAAGTGGGACCCTTTAAAGGATGCATGGTAGCTTCAAACACTTCTCCTGTCGCCAATTGCTACTTAAATTCATCTGATGTTCATTCCAGAACCCTCAACGGAGCCAAGGAAAGTAATGCTGACAATCTTCCTCCTGGAAGTGCAAGTCATACCGGTCCATCAATCTTCAGTTCACAGCGTAAGTTGTTGCAAGCTCTCCCCGGAACCCTTGGCGGTGCTGCTTTAGCATTGCACTATGCTAATGTTATTGTTGTAATCGAGAAGCTAGCTGCATCTCCTCACTTGATTGGCCATGATGCGAGAGATGACCTGTACAATATGTTGCCTGCAAGCGTGAGAACTGCTCTGAGGGAAAGGCTAAAGCCATACTCCAAGAGCTTGTGTTCATCAGTTTATGATACCGTGCTTGCAGGAGAGTGGACTGAGGCAATGGCATCAATATTAGAATGGTTGGCTCCACTTGCTCATAATATGATAAGATGGCAATCGGAGCGAAGTTATGAGCAACAAACCTTCGTTTCTAGGACAAACGTGCTTCTGGTACAGACCCTTTACTTTGCCAATCAAGAAAAGACAGAAGCAGCAATAACTGAGCTTCTGGTTGGTCTGAATTACATTTGGAGGTTTGGGCGAGGACTCAATGCACAAGCCTTGCAGGAGGATGCTAGCAGTATAATGTTTGATGAATACTTGGAGGTGGAGAGGTGACCTTTTCTTCCAGGCTGTGGCAATCACCCGTGCAATCCAGTTACCTCATGTTTGACAGGATTTGACGTGGATGAAGATCCCGGCATGTCCATGGGGCATATTAGTAACATCATTCGTTTTCTTTCTGCTGAGGACATTAACGTCGTGCATTCTCTCTGGACATCCCAAATGCCTGGACATCCAAAATGCCGAAATTGTATGGTTAGTGAGTTGAAGGTAATAGGTAGTTGGAGCTTGAATATACAAGTTCTATTCTTTCTTTTGTGAATGGAGGTTTTCATCTGTTAGCCATTGAAAGTGGTGGTTCCTGTATCCTCGCCCTCGTAGAGCTAGTTCAGCCTTACTAATCAGGCTGCTATTGAATGATTTGTAATTTGTGTATACTTGTCAGCAATACCTACCTTTATTAGTTGTAAACTTACCACGCAAGGTTTTGGATCGTAAATGGATTGATGGTTGAGCACATTTTTCTTGGACTGGAGTACTGCACTGGATGTAACTATATCGTGCCTTCCGAGGTTGATGAGTAAATCACCTTTCCAAAAAGCAATTTCTGATTAATTTTTCACCTCAACGCATGCTAATGTATTGGATTTAAAACATGTTTAAAAATGTTTTTTTAAAAAAATTAATTTCTTTTTTATTTTTCTTACTTTAAATTAATATATTTTTTTTAATTCAAATACCGATCACTAGTCCATCGGGGGTGGGGGGAGTTTATATGGTTATCTAACTCGGCTAGATTGTGGGTTTGTTGAGTTAGTACACGGCAAGAATAACGCCATTTTGAAGAAAAACAAAGAAAAAATAATCCTGTTGACATAATCGAGTGTTATAGAGGTTTGGTTAACCCATCATAAGTTATAGATTATATAAATTAAGCTGGAAACTTAGATTTGACTATTAAAACGTTTTGAAACTGGGTACAAGTTTCAAGTCAATATATCATACCATAATAAATATGAATTTTATTATTTAGTAGTTGAAAAATAAAAGAAAGTTGGTGCAAATAGTATTAAAGAGATTAACACTTTTTTTTTAAAAAAAAATATTTTTGTGATGTAACCATGTAAGATGATAGGTTTAGAATAGTAAAAATTGTTTCTTAAAATGTTTTTTTTATATATTAAAATAATATATATTTTTTATTTATAAAAATTTATTTTTGATAAAACGAATTAAAATATCTAAGAATACTAAAACAATAATTTTAAATAAAAATTATGTTTGTAAATATATTCTTAATCTTTGAAATATCCATGTAAACATTAAGAAAATAAAAGAAAAATTATGCTTTTCTTTATGTCGGGGGGGGGGGGGGTTAAGGTATTGCTTAAAAACGATTAACAAAAATTGGAGCTGCCTTTTTTATTTACTTATAAGAAAATAAATAATAATCTTTAAGTGAATTTTAGTGCTTTTAAAAAATTAAAAATATATCATTAGAAAATAACAAAAAGTTACTAAAAAAACCCCAATCATTTTCATCACCTCACAACTAAAACGCTAAATGTTTTTTAATAATTTCTCAAATAAACCAAAGAAAAAGTGTAAAGTATATGTTTCTTACATATATATTAATTCTTTTTTTTTTTACAAGAAAGCCAAAAACCTAAAACAAACAGAGATAATACATTTCACTTTGAACAGTAAGTACGCCCAAACTTCCACGTCTCTTTCAACAACTCTCTCCACAACACGCATTCTCGCTTTCTTAACGGCCCACCGCATGTCCGCGTCACGGCGATCAACGTCGCTGAGTGACTCCTCCGCCGAGATCGAGCGGATGGAAAGCACCGGTAGCTGGGACGACGCTCTCGACTGGTTCAAACTTGAGGTCCAAAATTTTCTCGCTCTCAAATTTCAATACAGATAACTTAAAATTTGTTTTCTTGATTTAAATTACTCACTATGTTCTATCTTTTTTAGGTGCAGCATCCAGCGTCACGCTCGGTTTCGCATCATGCTAATTATAAGTGCTTGCTTGAGGCAGAGCGTGCTGTAGTCGAGGTAAGTTTCCTTCTTTATTCTTTGCGATTTCATTAAATCTTGATTTTCTTTTCTTGTGACTTCTTTATAACCTTGATTTCTTTTTTTTATTTCTTTAAAGTCTTGATTCCTAATTCTTGTTTAGAGTCAATTTTTTTGAGGAATAGAATGTAAATTACGCGTATAGGAGAGGAATCGAGGAATTTGATTCGTTATAGCTAACCCTAATTTGATTGCAATTGATTTTCGTGATAGTTAAATTACTACTATTGGATAAAAAAAATAAAACTAGAACAATGTAAGTGGCTAGGGTTATTTACGTGAATCTTTCTGCTCAGGCTCTAACTGTTTAGCTCTTTCGTTTCCTGCTTATTGTTAAATGGATTGAATCTTGATTTCAGGGACATGGTGTTGTTCTTATTAACACTGATGAGGCAGGTACCTTGATAGTGACTAATTTGCGTCTTATTTTCTTGGTGAGTGAAGTGTTCTCTCCTTTTCTTTATTCTATGGTAAGATGATGGAATGGTACTGTATTCAATTTGTGTTGTATTCATAGTTTGGTAACGTGCCCCAGTTTATTTAAGCATGTTTGACGAGCTAAGGAATTGTTATTGCTTCACTGAAAATGATGTTGTGTATGCACAAATATTATACTCACTTTATGTGTTCTTCTGTTGTAGAAGAGCGAGGGAACAGAAAATATCATTGCACTCGGAACGATTCCGCTAGCAACAATTGAGAAATTCAGCAAAATGGTAAATTATTTTTCTTGAACTTATGGATTTTTTTTTCCTACTCCTTCCACTTATTTATGGTAACTGTTGGTGAGAAAGTTGTTTATTTCTGTAGCCTGTAAGATACATTTATGTATGGAAAATTCTTGTTGTTGATGCATGTAATTTCTTGGATGATAGTTCATTCTTGTTGGTGTATGTGGGATCTTAATTGTTGCTACAAAAAATTTCTTTTATCTAAAATTCTGGGTCGATACAGATTTTGTTACTGTTTGTGTGTCATACAAACTATGTTATTTGGTGAAATTATTCAAATTCTCTGCTGTCATTCTCCTCTATTAACCGAGTGGAACTGCTCCATCAATTCATGCATGTATTTCAACTTCTTCACCCTTGCAATTGAATGCTGTCCTGTCCCAAATGGAATGCAGAATTCCTGTTTCTGATTTTGCAGCATATTTTCTTTAGCTATTCATCTCTTAATAAATGTGTTTTATTCCTGATTTTCATGTTTGCACTGAGGCAATAATGTTTTGTCAAGTTTTGTTAAGTTTAGGCATAGAAAACCTGTTCCAATAAAAGTTTTTTCCATTTTGCTGTGATTGGTAAAGTAACACAATGATTGGGCGGGGCGGGGCGGGGCGGGGCGGGGCGGGGCGGGGCGGGGGGGGGGGGCGAAAGAGAACAGCTAGGCATGTGGACTTGTGGAGTTGAGATCAAGAACAGGTGAATGGGAGGCTGACTAATTTCTAAATCGTATTTCTGAGTTCTTGTTTGTTTATATTCAGCTGATGTCGATCACATGTCAATATGTCATGCTACAGTCATATGGGAATGCCAGAACAATGCTCTTGGTCAGATCAATTTGCATATATACATGTCACGTGCTTCACTTTATATGCAAAGGTGATCTGATCCTTGACAGGATGCCTCTGAAAGATATTCTTTATCTGTTATATGCAGACCATGCAATGGCATGCAAACAGAAAATGGGGGCAAAACAATGCTAGGATAATAGGTTGTCTGCTACCTTGTTTCATTTTGTGCAGGAATCATATAGATTGACAGATTGTACACAAATTATCTGAAATGACAACCTGTCTCAACTCTTATCTTTTATAATTCAATTTAAGCCTTAACCCCAAACTACTTGGAGTCAGCAACATGGATCCATTACACCATTCTGTTTTATCATGCGCTAAACTTTCTCTGTGCCATAAAATTTTCTCTATTATTATTCTTTTGTTTTGATTAGCATTTGGTTAGGTTAATGGATATGAGATTGTTTTGGCTTGCCCACCCATAATACATGTTTACTGGTAATGAAGTTTTTGCATGTTTTTATTTGTTGCCCTATGGAATGTATGCAGGTTGTAAAAAATCAATCAGCCCCTCGTCAAGCTGAGAAGACCCCATCGCAGCGTCTTCTCCAAGTCATTGGTACGCGTAACACCTTCGATGTGTTTGTTTTACCATCTCTTAACTTCTTCACCAGCTTACTCTTTTTGTGGGATTTACAATCAATTTGTAGTTTGTGTTTGAAAAGATAGAACTTCGGAACAGATTTGACATTCGTGTTGAGTTATAAAATTACTCTTCTTTGGCTTTGATGATTCAAATTCAAGTAATAAATTGCATTTATGATAATAATACTCGGGAGATGATGGTAGATTCTGGAGCAAGGGTAACTTAGCTGTTAAGGTGATGGTAGTTGCCAGAAAGGAAGTTTATAGATGTTGTCTAGTTTGATAGATTAACTTTGAGCATATGGATTGCATTAAGGCACGAGGTTTGCAATCTCTTTATTTCTGAACAGGTAGATTTTTTTGAAGTTATGCATAATTACAGGAACAATGTCACGGAGTTTTGCTATCTGCTATTGGTTGCTTTTGCTTTCTTCCTCTTGTATATTGTTGCTGACTGTTATTTTGATGATACTCTCTTTAGAATTCTCATGGAATTATTGGTTCTTATATTTTGCAGGGAGAGATATGAGAATTATTGTTTTTGGTTTCCGGCCCAAAACAAAGCAGGTTAACTCTTCTTTCTTTAGCTCTTTATTTGCTAACTATGATCACTTACAAATTGAAATTTCTTTCACTTGTAAGATATATGTTGTAAAAAAATATGAAGTTTATGATTTTGAGGGTTTAAATTATAAATTAACCGAGGAAAGATATAGCTTTTGTTGATTGAATGAGCTCAAAATGGTGAACTGGGTCATCACACCTGCCATGAGCTGATATTTGTCTTAACTTTTTTTTTTATTATGCAGAGACGGGCTATATATGATGGGTTATTAAGGTGCACAAAACCATCAAGACCCTGGGATCTTTATGCTTTTAGCTGTGGACCGTCCAAATTTACTAATGCTAACCCAAAAGTGCGCTTGTTGAATGAGTGCTTCCGTCTTCTTGGAAAAGGCTTTTGTAGTGCATCAATAGATATGATCGACAAAGGGTCATATACACTGTCTAATGAGTTGTGGAGAATCAGTAATGTAAATTCCAACTACATAATGTGCCCGAGCTACCCTTTTGCCTTAATTGTTCCAAAATCCATCAGGTAAAAACATTTAGATTCTTACTGCACTTTAAAGTGGAAAAGGGGGGGCTGAGGGGGATGAAAACATGTTGAAATCCTTCTAGTTTGACTCGAAAATAATTTTTGTTTGGGCTTACTCTTGCCTGAACTCTAAAACTAGTAACTGTCTGGTTGCTAGTGATGAAGAAGTGGTCCATGCATCCAGCTTTCGTTCCAAGGGTCGCTTGCCTGTAGTTTCTTGGTGTCATCCTGGTATGAAAAAGGTGAAATTTTAGTTATTTTGTCTATCTTGATTTCCATTCTGATGCCTCTACATATGTGGCATTATAGGAACTGGAGCAGTCCTTGCACGTTCATCTCAACCCTTAGTTGGTCTAATGATGAATATGAGGAGGTAGGTTGATCTACCTGCTTAATTTCCCTTCAATGAACTCAAACACGTTGCTCCACAAAAATTATACTCATTGTAGACACATGCCAGGATTATGGTCTGAAATCTACCTGTGTTGCATGCATGCCTTCACTGGTATTAAGAAACAGTGACGGCCAACACATGCACAATTGATGACAATTTTAGCAATGTGTTTTTATTCAGTGAAATTCCAAATAATTTCAGTACAGATGGAATTTCTAATATTTAACATGAATAGAGATATTTAAGCTTCATGAAAGATATGTCTTGTTATCCTCTTAGATGGTCAAAATTTTAGCATTTAACTTCCTAAACTTGATGCTTAACAAAGTTTTGCCAAGCTAAAACAAAGTTTTTTTTGAAGTGCAACTGCCATGATGGCTGCAATTACTGTCATAGAATCCATCACTGGCATGATTATTGAATCATGGCCCCAATAATTCCAAAAAAGTTCCAGTCCATTTTGATTCTTTTATGTTACACCTGTTATTTTTTTCTGTTACTGGGATCCATTGATATCTTATCTGTTGAGGTTTTGGAATGTGAACTAAATTTTTTGTTTGCCATCTTTTGCTCAATATAATGTCAGATTCACATCAATATATTTGTCTGCAGCAACACAGATGAAAAGCTTGTCGCAGCACTTTGCTCTCAACTTGGTGGTGATAAAAAGGGGCGGAGGTAGGGTTATTCAAATCATTTCCCTTTTGTTTTGGTCAAGTTGTCTCATTGTTTTGGATATTTCATGTGTGTGCTGTTTCCTTATTTTATGCATTAACTTGACTTGTATTATTCTTTATACCTTGTATTATACCTTAGTTTGAAATGTAATTATGTATCAGTCTACCTAGTTTTGAAGCAATAAAACTCATTCTCAGCTATTAACTAAATCCTTTTTCATTACTTTTTCAACATGAAAAAAGAAAAAGTCGTCTTTTCCACAACCTGAATCATGAAATTGCTTCTCTTTTGTTGTACATCTTGAAATGCACTGTCCACACAGTTGCAAGGTTCCAGTTCGTGTCTTATCTGAAAATGTCTGGAGAAAAAAAAAGTTTTCTTTTAAGGTACTCACTAGAATAGATTTGGGCCCCATAGCTTAGATGGTTAAAGCAGGTGACTATCCAGCCTAGTGTTTAAACTTTGACCACTCGTTACTTGCTGTCGGGTATGTTGGGATATACATTTCCTTCTTGAGATGGGAAATACTTTTATTCATTATTTGTTGTCAATGGTGCAGAATTTCCACACTGCATGTCTGGATGAATGAGCATTTTTCTCTGGGGTCTTTGTTGTCCTGTAATTCTAATTTCTCTGTTGATAAAAATGAGAACTGTAATTTTGTTAATCCACAATGATACACCTATGTTCATTGCTTGACATTGTGACATACAAGTTATGCTAAGAATTAAACCCATTATTTCTTTAGATTTGATGTTTGCATTTCTTTTATTTGCTTATTCTTTATCGCGCTGTGGCTTTTGTAAATGAATGTTCGTAAAATATATATATAATTTTTTTTTCCTACTTGTCCTCTTCCTGCTTTTGCTTTCCCCTCATTTCAGGAAGTTATATATTGCTGAATCAAGGCCTATAGAAAATGCCAAATCTTGTGTTTTCTTTTCAGGAAGTTATATATTGCTGACGCAAGACCTAGAAAAAATGCTTTAGCAAATGTGGCTATGGGAGGTGGCTCAGAATCACCATCTCACTATTTTCAATCCGAGGTTTGAGCTGTTTTATGTATCTCTAGTAGTCATCAGCTTTGATACCTCATTTTCATTGATGTCATATTCCTTTCCTTTTTTATTTTTAATCTGGTGTCAGGTAGTTTTCTTTGGGATAGACAACATACATGCTATGCGTGAGAGTCTTTCTCGGCTTAGGGACTACTTGGATACTCACGGCTCCACTTCATCAGACGGAAAATTATCACTCTTGGTTAGTTTGTAAACATCAAGAATTTAAAATCAGGCACCTTTACCTGTGGAAAACTAGTAAATTAACATCAGTAGTAATAAGCAGTTCTTTTTTTCTTTTTTTTTTTTCTATTAAATACAATTTAAGAAAATGATGATGTATTATTTTGTGCGAGTGAAACGTGCATCTCTCCATTTTTCGAGTTACATGTAAACATAATCAAGTAACCTGTCCTTGAATAACATCAGATATATAAACAAATAATCAGATGAAATGCATGACTGTGCAGTACAGTTCCCTATTTTACCATTACCAAATGATTGGAACAACCCTTGTGAATGGGCTGTTGTTTGAGGCTCTGGGTTAAAGACTAGAGTTTTCATGTTCATTTCCTGTGCTATTGTGAATGCATCCTCAATTGGAAAAGCATCGATTGTATCCATCTATCTATATGGCAACATATATTGGAGACACCATCCTGTTCACCTTATTCAATGCGCTGGCATCCTCATGCCTTGTGTGCTTGTCTAATGATGCGCATGAGCCAATGTAAACCTTTATCTTGACATTGGTGCATCAATGATTTTATCTATAGTAAAAAAGGTACTTAAATATGCTCCTCATCTTTAGTTGGGATTTTTTCAATTAATTCACTTTGAAGCCTAATAGTTCTAAAACACTTTGAAGGCTAAGTAAAGATATTTTCACAATATGGGTTCACAAGCTTTGCATTTGTTATGTTTCCTATGCTTTCTTACTGAACTTCAGCAAAAAAGCAGTGTTTGTAGTAGGTGTTAATATCTCTATTTGTTCATGCCATTTTTCATTTACAGAGACATGGTGGCTGGACCTGGGGTGGAGGCAATCTCAGCAGTATGTCTGCTTCTGTGGCAACCCTTGGTGACAGTGGTTGGTTAATACATGTCCAAAGTGTTTTGGCTGGTTCAGCTTGGATTGCTGCTCGTGTTGCTTTGGAATCAGCATCAGTACTTGTACATTGCAGGTCAGATATCTTGACTTTATACGTTGTATTAATCTTTGTAACAACTGGCAGAATCTTTTCTTTTCTGTTGCCACAGCGATGAAATCTGAAGATTTTTAATGTTCTGCATTCTACATACCCTCTTTTTGTCCTTTTGGTTTGTAAATTCTATTTCATATTCTGTCAATCTATTTTAGTTTCTATTCATTATGCATAATCTAAAAGAAAAGTGCTTATTATTTCCATACATGGACTTCAAATCTAAATCAAGCTTTCTTACTTGTTAATTCCATACATCAACTTCAAATCTGAATCAGGTGCTCTACCAATAGATCTTACATCTACCTTTCTTCTTTGTGTAATCACATGGATTGAGCTTCACATACTGATTAGCAGAAAAGCCTGGGTCTCATTGCCCAGCAGATCTTGGTTTTATTTGTGAACTTGGCGAGTCATCTGCCTACTACCAGACTCCTGGCCCACATTTGTTCTGCTTTTCAACAGAGCAGAAAAAATTGCATAGCTGAATCATCTAGCAAGCATTTCAGTTGAATAATTTGTCATTATACATATTTTCATTAATTAGCAAAATTTGCTATCAGAAAAAAGCTACCTTTCTTTTCTGTTTTCAATTTCGTGCTTTCTTTCTGAGCTTCTGCATGAGCTGAGTTCTTGTCTTTCATTCTTTTGTCTAGCGATGGATGGGATAGAACTAGTCAGCTGATTTCACTTGCTAATTTGTTGCTTGACCCTTACTATCGGACATTCACTGGGTTTCAGGTATTTTCTTCCACTGTAAGACTCCTTTGTTGGTTGTGTATTGTTCTTTGTATATGCTTAAGCTGTTGTGCTTACGAGTGTACACATATTTCTCTCATGTTACTGTTACTATAATATGAAAAGGATTTTTATGCCCCTCCAGATAAAATAGCTTTCTTTATCCCTGGATGTGAAATTTTACTTTCTGGAATATCTTAATTCAATGCAGGCGCTCATTGAAAAAGACTGGCTAGCATTTGGTCATCCATTTGAAGAGCGAATGGGAATGCCAACTGTATCTGGATGTAGTGATAAGCCTCTTGATTTATCCAGGCAATCTTCAGTTGGGAGTTTTCCATCATCACCCATGCGACAGTCATCAGGATCATTCGCACCTCAAGCTCCTAGTTCTTCTCATGCACAGAACCAATATTCTCCTATATTTTTGCAGGTTACTGTTATTTTATGCATGCCCTAATACACTGGATTTTAGGAATTAGGTACCAACTGGTTATCATGATTATTTTTGGCAACCCAAAATCATAGGGGATTGGGGATTACCATATGATTTGCATTGAGCCTGACGCATATTGAGATTGTTTTGAAGATCTAGATGCATGAATAGATAGTCTCTGTGTTTGTGATAAAGAAGAGAGAAATTTTAGATACTTAGGTTTAACGCTGCATTTATGTGCCAAATGTGTTCAATTTTTTTTTTACCTTATACTGGTGTTGTAAGCTAGAGATGTGAAGGCAGGAGTATTGTTAAGGAAGTCCACTTAAAAAAGCCTAAATAATAGTGATAATAGTGACAACACCCTATTTGTTTGAATGTCCAATATTATATTTCAATCCAAGTGAACTTGAGAATCTTTTGTGTAAGATGGTCTTTGCTAAGTTCTAAAAATAGTTAATGTGTTCTGCAGTGGATTGATTGTGTTTCACAATTATTGCGGATGTATCCCTTTGCTTTTGAGTTCTCCTCGGTATGTGTGATTTTCTTCTCTTATGATACTCATCCTTGCGTGCATTAGAAGTTAGCTGTTGAGATCAAATGAGTTGAAGAAACTGGCTTCATCTCACTTTTTTCTGACTAGTGTATTGTTTGATGGCTTAGGCTTTCCTGGTGGACTTATTGGACTCTGTGCTTTCATGTCGTTTTGGTAACTTCTTCTGCAATAGGTGATTCCTTTTCTCTTATTACTTTTAACTTCTGGATAGGGATATCTTAAATAGATTAAGGCCTGTGGCTTCTGGCATGCCTTTACTTGATTTGTCCGTACTACATGGATTAGAAGGTGATATAATTAATTTAGATACAAGAAATTTTAATTTCAATCTCCATACTGGATTGGAAGCTGAAAATTCAGAATATCTCAAGACAAACATGGATTCAGCAAATCTTTGCATGAACCAGAAACTAGAATAAAGAAGAGCTACTTCATTTCCTTTAATCTTAAAGTCTAACAGATCATCTGTACTTTGATCATGTTCTTTGGATATAGAGAAGCTTGATAAATTTAAAAAATGAAAGTGGTATCAATGTCCTGAAATGGGTTACAGCAAATATAATTCCCATAGTGGCACCATGCTGATTTATTCTACCAAAATGATTAATGACATTGTTGCATCTTCTCAGATGCATATATGACATCTGTTTGTTGCATATTTGTGGCAATGCAGTGTCATCCGTTGGATGATTTCTGATAGAAATCCCTTCATCTTCCTAGAAATAGAGACAATCATGTAGCTTTGTCTGAAGCATGGTAGTGCATCTGTGTAGGAATTTGTCTTATTTGTGGCATTTGGTTTTAGAACATTTCATTAGAGCATGCAGTTTCTTCTTTCCTAAGTGAAGTTAAAGCAGTCAATTCTTCTCCTTCTCATAAAAGTAGCAGTTCCTCAGTGTAAAAAGTGATTACCCCCAAATTTATGATCTTTTTGATCATGCATGTTTTCTTGTCAGCCCGTTCATTTTACTTATTGACTACCTCTTAGGTTGGACTAAAACTTGGTTCCTGTTGAAGACAGACCAAGGGGCAACTTTATGCATAAATGCTGAACATTAGGGTATTGCGTGCAGAGAACCCTCACCATGTCCTGTTTACTCTAATCACTCTAGCACATAATGGGACCTGTCCTGTCAACTCCAATTATTGTGGAAACATCAAAATTTCTCTTTCTTAGTGTTAGTCTAAATTTTCAGTGAGAAGGAAAGGCAGCTAGTTGGTGTCTCTGAATCTTGTGGATGCTTGTGGGCTTATTTGGCTGATTTGCGTTCTTCAGAGGGAAGGTCTCATGTGCACTATAACCTTTTTTATAGTCCTCTTAAACATAATGGCCCATTGTTACCTCCAGCAGCAGCTTTAGCCCCGACTCTATGGCCCCAGTTCCATCTTCGGTGGGCTTGTCCTTCAGAAGCCGAAGCTGGGGAGCTTGAAGCTCAATGCCGGATTATGTCTTTAAAATTCTCTGAACTACAGAAGGTAATGAACCACTTTCTTGCTACTGAACCAATACAATGTTCTCATAAAAATACGATCCTTTGGAGTCATGTAGTCCTATTTAGTTTGCCCCTGTCTGACTGATCAGGGTATAGTATATTTTTTCAATTTTTTTGTTTCTTTTCTATTCTTTTTCTTCTTCTTCTTCTTCTTCTTCTTTCTTTCTTCTATTTGGTTTGCAGCTTAGTCTGCTTTTTCATTGACTCTGTCACTTAACTGACCAGGCAAAAGAAGGAGCAGAGAAGAAAGCTAAAGAAACCACAAATGCCATGGAATCATTATCTGCAGAATTACAGAATGAGAAGCGACTCAGTAGCTCTGCTATGGCATTGGCTAAGAGGGCGAGCAAGGAAAGTGCAGCCATAAAGCGAGCCATACAGTCATTGGGATGCAAAGTTCATTTTGCTGGTGGTGGTGACACTACTGTTGATATCGAGACCAACCCTATGGGAATCACACAGGAATCTGTGTTTTCTCACTCAAAAAGAGAATCTGATGGTATTGTCCAGCATCAATACAGTTCAGATCTATCAATTTCCATTTCAGCAGTGACAGATGATGTTGTTTCCAACAATCCACTCGATCGAGTGTGTGATGCTATATGCCCTTCACGCTCAAGAGATGGAGGCTGCCGGTGGCCAGAGGCTGGTTGTGCTCAATTATGTAGTCAGTTTATTGGGGTGAAGGCAAACTACGACGCAATTGATAGTCTCTCTATATACGAAACTTATTTTGACACAGTGAGTACCTTATAACTCTATTATCCATGCATTGATTTAGACTTAAATTCTCAGTAATAATTAGTTGAGTTTTTTTCATAGAGAGAAGAAGGGAAATAGAGTTTAAAGAGAAGTCTGAGATTATAGCTCTCAAGCGTGAAATCGGGACTGTTCATACAGAGAACATAGAGTTAGTACCACACCATCATTTAGCGTAGTACTTCTTTGGGAACAAAACAAGCAAGCTTGTTTCCCTCACAGAAGAAACGACAAGCAAGCTTGAGGTGATGCAGTGAAGGGCAGATGCATATCAAAGGGGTCAGCTTTTCATCCTTTAATCATCACGGTAGCTTCGTCTTCTCCCTCAATAACAGTTTGCTGTACAGATTTCAAACAATTTAAACATTCCCATTCATTTTTTCTATCACCATAAATGTACAGAGCAATATTCATAACATGGGATTTTTTTCGTTCGTAATAAAGATCCCACAATTTTATGTTTTATCCATGTTCCGTTTCTTCCTTTCCTTTGGGCATAGAAAGAGAACCGAAATGGACTGTCACGCTTCAATGGCTATTTTGCTGAAACATCTCTTCCCTTTTTTTATATTCACTATAAAATGAAGAATCATTATGTACATCATGGGTTACATCGATGCCACCTCACCTGCTGTATATGTAACTTTAGGATAACAGAGATCATTTTACACGGCAGGAGTTGCATTGGGGAATCCCACATCTCTCAGAATTTATTCACCAATCACCACCTGCCAGCATGATCATTCACGGGTATGACCGTAAGAGTAAAAGCAACTCCTGCCTACCTCCCATGTATTGCAGGCAGCTGCTCTAAATTCGAATGCCAAATGCTCGCGGGCTGGTGCCGATAATTAGATTACGGTCCAAATAGTAATAATGCATCGGTTTGCTGCCATACGCGTTAACCAATCCTTCCTGCTTGATCAATTAAGGTGCCAACTTGGTCTCCACATAATGCTCTTGAGATGTTCCCAGGCTCGAGCAGATTAAAGACCACCACTACACACGACAGCGAGCACATAAAGCATTAGCAACGTAAGCGGGTTTGGGAGGATGAGAGCGGAGTTGTTGATACAGGAAGAGCAAATGAGTAAAAGAAAATCATTACTAACCAGGAATCCCATTCTCTTCACAGTACGTAATTGCCATCATGTCCATTGAGGTAGCCCCCCTCGAAACCACATCTCTGAATGATATGTGATCCAGTGTTATATTGCTGCTCCCAGCATGGCGATCATAGACGCCATTAACAATGGTACCTTTAAGGAGTGCCTCTGCATTGACTAATAAAATAATAATAATAAAAAACAGGCATCAAGATTTCATCCCAAACAAAGGCAAGGGCAGAAAATAAAGACAAAGCAGGCAGAGAGGGCAATACTCTCAGAAGCTCTCAGAGCAGCTGCTGTGTCAGTAGTAAATAGAGGATTCCCAGCACCAGCACCAATGCCACCAAATATGACAACCCTTCCTTTCTCGAGATGTCGGATGGCCCGTTGCCTGCTATAGGGTTCAGCTAACTCTGGCATTGCAAATGCACTTTGCACACGAGCTTGAACACCGTGCTTCTCCAAGGCTGATTGAAGCAAAACTGAATTCATAACTGTTGCCATCATGCTGACATCATTACATCACAAGTTAGCACATCATCACAAACTAGCAACAGGCAAGTTTAGGATTAGGACAGTACAAAGAGATGCTAGTGGGAAAGGCAAACATAGTTAACAGGACAACATTCAGGATTCGATGACTGAAATAGATACTTCAATGCAAATTCTAAGAGGACGGTGCCTCACCCAATCTGGTATGCAGTGGGCCTCTCTAAGCCAGTAGCAGAAATCCATGATTCTCCACAAAAGAAATTACGACCTCCAAGAACAATCGCTATCTATAAAAAGCACACACGAGTAAGCATCTTTTAATTTGAGTCTGCATTGCAGGACACCAGAAAGAACAAGGATTTGGGCAAATACCTCCAGTCCAACACGGCTAGCTGTTGCTACTTCCTGAGCAATCTGCATAGCTACCTAGAAACAGAAGAAAGCAGCTTAGCTTGCATTTTTTCATGTATCATCATTCCAAAGATAAAAGAATCATCCAAATACTGAATCTTGCACCTTGGGGTCAATATTCTGGCAATTCCCAGCCAATGCAGAACCGCTGATTTTAAACACTACTCTCCGCCATTTTAAATTCGTCACCGGTTTAGTTTTGAGACTATTAGCAAAGGCAGCACTGCCAGATGTATACCTGCACATAGACGTTGGGATAAGCAATCAGTCACACATAGCAAAATCATCAAATTAGCCATCTCAAACCATTCCACAACCACCTGACAATTCTTCCGTTTAACCAAAATCCAATAATCAATTTCAAATTTGCATCAAATTAGCATAATCACAGAAAATCAAAACAAAAAACCAACCAAAAACATCAATAAAAATCCAAACCCTCACTCATCCAAAAACACTACCTTTTAACTTGCTTAACCACCACATTAGCATTCCCACAACTCCCTCCACCACCAGCACCACCCTCACTATCTCCCCCAGCACCAGCACCACCACTAATACTCTTCCCATTGCACGCATTCCCCATGATCACCTCGATATGTTTAAACCAATGCCAGCTACTCCCACTCCCACCAATCCTCTGTAACTCCACTTTATACCTCTTCTTCAAATTATCAATCTTATTCTTACACTGCTCCACACTCTTCTTATTATTACTCCCTCCTCTCTCACTCACAGCTTCCGCTACTTCCTCCCAATCTCTCCCTCTCAAATTCCCTCTATTCAGCTGATTGAATTTCTCCGTGTACGCCTCCAGCAAACACGATATCGCCGTATCGCTCCATTCCTCCCTATCCTTCCTGTAATCTCGGTAATCGCTGGATTCTAACTCTGTGTTACTGTTTGATTTCGATCTCTTATTGTTGTAGTAGTGGTTTTGGTGGTTGCGTTTCGAGGAGGGTGTGGCGGACGATTTGTCGTGATCGGAGTAGTAGTAATCGCCGGTTGTCGTGACGGAGGCGGCATCTGGGTGGCGCGTTGTTGGGTGAGGAGGCGGCGCGTCGAGGAGGGGGAAATCGTCGGTGGACATCGGAAAATAGGGTTAGTGTTAAGATTTCGATTCGGGGGTGGGGGAGACGACGTTAGAGGGATGGGTGACGGAGTGAGGGGATTAGGCGGTTAGGTTTTATAAAAGGTATTTGAGTCGCAGTTGGTGTAACGGATCCGTTTAAAACAAGAGAGGGGAGTAACGCGTTCGGTTAGTAAAGAGGTAAAATTTGATTATTAGGGTGTTAAAACTTTAAAAATCAAAAAGAAAAAACGTTACAGCAGTTAAAATGTAAAAACTGAAAATAGTTAAAATGCTGTTTTTATTTTTCTGTTTTAAATATTAGAAGATCCTTACATAAGCATAGTTATTGACTGGTCTACTTGCTAACTTGAAAAGATTGTTTGGTACTATGGTTTCTATTATTCTAGCTTTATGATTAAAAAATCAATTATTCGTTGATTAATCCGAAAATCTGATTACCTAAGCCAAGTTTGATGTGATTTTTAATTTTATTTATCTATATTAGGTTAGATAAATAAAAATAAATCAAGTTATTATTATTTCTTACCATTCATTAAATCATGTCAATTCAACTTAAATTTAATTATTTAGATTTAAAACACATGACCAAAACGCGAAAGAATCTCAAAGTATTTACAAGGAATTGGTATCAAATTCCTAACCAGGAACATAGCATTGCCGTGGACACGTGCAACCGACGGGTTCTTGAGAGGCATGGCAATATTATTAGATCTTCGATTCGAAATTCATTTATATAAGCTTGAGATGACTGCGACGAGAACAAGTCTTAAATCTAACCACAAATCATTCACAACTGAGTTAAGAAAATAAATAAAATTAACAATTTCAACCAATTTCATTTTTGGCATATTAGGCCTTCAAAACTCCAAAATTACCTCATAGAAGAGGGTTTTGAACACTGCAGAATGAAAGGTTATATATTATAGTGGCTTGGTGAGTGCTTTACTTCTCACCAAGAAACCAATATAAACAGTTCCCCCAACGCCCTCTCAACACAAACTTGAAATACCAGTTGGAGGAGATAGGATAGTGTTTCCCTTGTTAGGGTATGTGAAGAAAGCACAATAAGTAAAGTGACAGGACACCTAGCATCCAGTCATTGAGTATATGGAAATCAGATAAGCAAATTACACAGCTGGTTCGATGTTCAACTGCACATTAAAGGTAGGAGAAGGGGCAGGATTTGAGAAAAGAAAGGAAAAATTGCATGTTCTATTTCCACGCTTCTTCGGAATCATTCTTCGTCTGCTGGAGATTGATACCCGTCATTTGACTGATCGTCATCAGATGATGCCTTCTTGGCTCTCTCGTTTCTTTCCTGCCACCTTGCCCATATCCACTTCAAAACAATGAACCCTCCAAGTGCATACACCTGAAAGCAGATTAGCTCATGCAATTAATTGAGAAAATAAAAATAAAAATAAAATTACTGCATCTGCTGTCTTGGTTCACAGTAGAGTGAAAGGTGAAGAGAACTGGTCTCCTGGCAAAGGAGCTATGAGCAGCACTGGCTGCTCCCATTACAAGGGATACGGACAAAACAAAACTAAAACCTTAGCATTCTATTCCTCTTGAAAAGACAAGCAACGGGTCATTCTATTAGTTGCTTGAGATTTTTGAGTTAAAATTCCAACAGAAGAATATATATGAAGATTATAAGGATTACAGAGCCACATCACAAAATTAAATCACAAGTGTCTTCAAGATTATTTACACGGCACAATTAGGTGGGATCTTGTACAGATGTAAAGGGAACTGGAGTTTTCAAAGCAAGAAAGATTTAAGGAGGATGGAGAGGGAGTGGTGACAGGAAATTCAACAGCATCATAAGTATATATGCATGCTAGCATACAAACCAGCATCCAAAGGTGTCTATGTTAAAAAAGAAAAGAAGAAGAAGATGATTTGCCGCAAGAATCAATGACAGAAAATCAACATCATTGATTAATAGTAGCTAGAGAAGGTTGAAGATGGTGGACATGAGAAACTCAACAAGCTATAGTACAGAAGTGAAAACTTAGAAAGGAAATTCATCAAGTCACTAACAACATGCCCAAAGAACAGGTCAGTCAAAAGCTCAACTAATTGAGGACCACTGGCTTCGCATAAATGACTATATAAGCTTCAAGTACTCCATAATTTCCATAGCCTGAGTGGAAGAGAGATGTACACCACCACTTTTTTCCTATCTACAGAAGCTCACGGGTTAGATGAGAATACCATAGCCTGCATTCAGAAATTCCCTTCCTTTCATACATTCTCTAACCTAATTTCACAATCACGTTTACTTCACTACCTGTTTGAATTAAGCTACCATATTCTCTCCCAGCAAAAATCATAAATCCATTCAGATTTTGTCATATAAACCCAAGGTTTCATTACCCAAATCTCAAGCAATCCATAAACACTTTAATCCTTCACTATTTATCAAAGCAAACACTTTTCAAATGCCAACATTTACATTGCCCAGCATAAGAGCTCGCTATCAAATAGTTTCCACTTTTGAATGGTAAATGCTTAGCATCTAGCAAGAAGACCATGATTCAGAAACAAAATATCTTGAAAATAAACTTTACAAACTCCCTCGTCTTCTGTGATACTTGACCACTCTTGTTTCCTACATTTCTAACAATCTATGCCCTTACACTGCAAAAACAATAATAATCAGAATTCCTTTCTTACTCATCTTAGCATATGATTTCCCATAAAACTACATGCATGCCACTATCATTGGAAATAAAAGGATCCCTAATTTTCACAAAAAATAATAATTTTTTACATCAAAACAAAAGCCCTAAACCTCATTTTTAAATGCTATACGATTTTTTCCACTTTTTATAACACCCCGAGACAAAACACAGAAACATCAACAGACCTGCCAAATGATCACAGGATTATGAGTCCTTCCACTGCCCTCCTCAACCTCAACCTCAATCGATGAAGGAACTAAAGAACGAGTATTTGGGAAGCTGACAATATTGGGTTTCTGAATTCCACTCTCGTTTTCTCCTCCTTCAGTAACTACTGCTATTTTCGGTTCCTCCTTAGCCAGAGGGACTGGCTTGTTAAAGAAAGGAACTTTGAGATCAAACTTTGGAAAAATTGAAAACAGATTTCTGGGTTTTTGAGAGCTGTCTTTTTGGGTCACGATTTTGCTGTTTTCAGTTTCCGCCATTGTTTTTTGAGAGGATTTGGGGCGTGGAAGGATTGTTCAGGGTTTTTGGGGTTTTGTAGTTGAGCGGAGAAAGCAGAGTAGAGCACGTGATGAGTGATGGGAAAGAGGTACTATTTTAATAAATGGTAGAAACAAATATATGATAATTCTGTTTGTTTACTGGAAATTAATTTTTTTTTTAAAGTAAATTCCCTGAAAAGTAAATTTTGGAAAAATATTTTTTTATGTTTGGTAGTGTTATAAAAAATAAACTGGAAAATACTTTCCAGTGTTTGGTTGTGTTATGAAAAATGAACTGGAAAATAATTTATTAATGAATTAATTTTTTTTTCAAGTTTATCTAATATATATAAAATATTTAATCACTTACAATAAAAAAAAATAAAATCTAAAAAGTATTTATAATGATGAATTTTTTTTATTATATTCTATATTCATACATAGCTTATTAAAATAATGAGGAACAAATCTTACAAATTAAAAAGTTGAATGAGAATGAAATTGAAAAAAAATATATAATTTTATAAATTATCTCAAATAAAATAAATAATAATCAAAATAATAGAGATCAAATCTAAAAAAAATTTAAAAAATGAAAGATGAAGAAATTAAAATAATAATAATCAACATTTCATAAATTATTTCAAATAAAATAAGTAACAATCAAAAGAATGAGGACCAAATTTGATAGATAAAATTTTTTAATAAAAATATGATAAGGAAAAAACAAATAGCAATTATAAAAATAAGGACCAAAGTTAATATAAAAATAAAATTTTAAGAGATGAAATTGAAAAATAAATATTTAAAAACAAAATATATATACCAATCAAAAGTTTGAGGATTAAATTTAATATAATCAGCAAATAATAACATTTCTAATTTTTTCACAACTTCCGGAAAGTGTTTTCCCCCCAAATTTTTCAGGAAAACATTTTCCTGAAAACCAAGCCAAATTTTCCTTTTACTAGAAAGTGTTTTCCATTGACCAACTTTCCTACTGACAAACAAACACAAGAAAGTTTGGAAAGTGATTTCCCGAAAACTACTTTCCAGAAAACAAACACAGCTAAAGGGAAAACACTTTCCTGAAAACCAAGTCAAATTTTTTTTTGACTGAAATTGACGGGAAAGTGTTTTCTGTTGACTGAAAAGTGTTTTCCGTTGACCAACTTTCCTAATGACAAACAAACACAGGAAAGTTTGAAAAATAATTTCCCGAAAACTACTTTCCGGAAAACAAACATGGTCTACATTAACTTGTGCATTAGATGTGCCTCTTCTTTTCTTTTTCTTCCACAATTCTTATATTTTGTGAAATATAATGTCAGCATCTTCGGTCAAGTCAAAGCAATGTTGTTTCTAATAATATTTTTTTTAATAAAAAACTTAAATGATATATTTTTTTAATTACAACGTTTTTCACCCGTTAATTTTTTTTATGCATTTTAAATTCAGTAAATTGTACCTCTTGTTGATTTAAGAGGGAGGATGAGTGTTTATACTCGACATCTAGAATGAAATGAAATCTAATGAAGAGAATAGTTTTGTCAAAGCAAAGTAAATACATAACCTCTAAGATTAAATTCACTTTGCAATTTTGTACTCTCGACAACTAAACACCGAACTTTAATAATAATAAAGCAATTTTGAATAACAACAACAACAACAATAAATTATTATTATTATTATTAGCAGAGTTTTACTTGAAACAATAAGGGAAGTACTCACTGGTAAAAGGATTAAGGGATGCTTAATTCCAGGTTCTTCAACTTCAACCTTCAATGGAGGAGGGGCTAATGGTTTAGGATCACTGAACTTTACAACATCAGCTGGCTTATTACCTGCAATCTTTTCTTTCTCTTCCAACTTAATAGCATCAACATCAGCTTTGGGTGATAGGTTAAATATTGGAGGAAACTTGAACTCAAATCTTGGAAACACCAGAAACAAGCTCCTGGGATCTTTTTCTTGGCCATCTTTCTTGCTCCTAGCCTTGTTGTTCTCAGCCATGGTTGTTAGCACAGAATGATTTGGTGCAATTTCTTTGTTTCTCTGGCTCTGTTTGCGTAGAGAAAACAAGTTCAGGACTTCAGTAATCAGAGCGGTAGGTTTTGGCTTGGTTTCCTGAAGATACTAGGCCCGCGTCTCTGGAGAGTGTTGAGCATTCCTTTGCTTCTAGTACGATCTTTGCATTTCATTTTCATCTCTCTTGTCGGCTACACTTTTAATTATTATTTTTTCATGTTTTTATGAGTTTTACTAGTAGGATTAAAATCTTTTCCATTAGAGAGAGAGAGAGAGAGAGAGAGAGAGAGATGGTATAAAAAATTAATTCCTGAGTTTTAAAAGACTTGTGTTTTCTCATGGTAACTGGCTCAGGTTGCAGTGCCACTTGGACCCGCGCTTTTTTATATTTTAATCTTTGTTTTCATTTCATCGTGTTTTTTATTAAATTAATAAAAAGAAGGGTCTTTTTTATTTTTTATTAGTTAATAAAATAAAATAATTAATTGAAATCAGTAGAGTTTATAGATCGAATCACGGGTCTATTCAAATTAATTATGGTTAATCTAAACTGTTTTTTTAGCTTGTCAAATAAAAGAAATTATGTTGAAATAAATTAAATATAATTTAATTTAAAATCTGAATAAGAGTATTAAGTTTAATTTATTGTATTATATTTAAAGTGTTAGATAATTTTTTACTTTTTGGCAAAAAAGAAAAATGAATTGCTTACCCATGAAGTCAACTAATTACCCATGAATCATAATCCGTGGTAACATGTCACATGCTGTATGGAAATACCACGTGCCAGCTTAAAAAAACAACGTTCGTTCCATACCATTTTCGACGACGCGAAAGAAAACTATAAATAAACAGAGCAAACCAGCAAGGGAAAGTACCACAATAAGCACGCAATCTCTCTGTTCATTTCACTACCGTCAACCCACTTCTCCCTCTCTCTCTAGAGAACCCTGCTCTCTCTCTTCTTCTTCTTCTTCTTCTTCTTTTTTGAGATTCTTCGTATTTTCTCAGAAAATGAATCCGCACTTGAATCTTGAAGAGAACATGAGGTTGGCTTCAGTTCTTGAGCCATCAAAACCAGTAAGTTGTACTCAAGCTTACTTGCTTTTGCCTTGACTTTTGAGCTCTCGCTATTTTCTTTCTAATAGCTCAAGAAAGCTCTCTTTGCTTGTTTTGTTGATGTCATTTCTTGTTTCTTGGTTTATTTAACCTGTCAAAAATAGTATAGAAGACAAATAGTGTTTGGGGTTTCTTAATCTTCATTGATTTGTTTCATTGCTGAGAAAATGTTAGGAACTGAGACGTGTTTGGATTCGTTGTATTCATCTTTACTGTGGAGATCAAAAGGCAAAAGATTAAAAAAAGCAGCGGGGCTTAGCTTTTAGAGAGAATATGAGCTATGATTTCTTATATTCTTCTGATTTTGGATTTTGCAGAGTTTCTTCCCTGCAAGGACAAAGATTGTTGGCACACTTGGTCCGCAATCTCGAACTGTGGAGATAATAACTAATTGTCTGAAGGCAGGAATGTCTGGTATTGCCCCCATCTGATCTTTTTTAACATCTTAATATTGAAAGCTCCCCCCCCCCTCTTTTGGATCCCTTTTTTTTTTTTTTGGTTATAGAAAATTGAACTCATTAGTTCCAAAATTTATATCTGGCTTAGGGGAAATGCAGGTTTCACTTCACACTAAGAGTCAAATATTGAAAGTAGACAAACATTTTGCCAATCTTTAGTCTTTGATTTTCTTTGAGACCAAGCAGGCTATAATTATAATATGCTTATTCTTGGGGGTTGATCTAAAATGCTTTTCCGTTTTTTTAGTGGCACAGTTTGATTTTTCATGGGGTGATACTGAATACCATCAAGAGACATTGGATAATCTGAAAGCAGCTGTCAAGAGTACCAAGAAACTCTGCGGGGTAAACTTATCTTTATTAGATTCAGTTTAAGCTATATTACTACCTAATTTAACTACCTAAAGTTGATGCAAAGGCATGGATGGAAATTCGCATCTTACCGTGGCTGAATGATAACTAGATATGTGTTCCGCATCTTTACTTAATTTTTGTGTGTTTAAAAAAAGGTCAATTTCTGTGTCTTTTATATCCAAAAAAAGTATGCAGAACCATCTAATGCGTCTCCAAAAGTTTGAAGTTTGGATGTGTTGAAGAAGTACATGATGTATGTTGAAATGTATTCAAGTGGTTTTGGCACTTGACACAAATACAGCTCTCTTACTGAAGTGACCTCAACTTTGATAGCTCCATCTTTAACGTCCTTCAAGTCTTTCACCAATGCACTTGAGATAATGAGATTTTTATTCTCCTCTTGCTGGCTTTTCACTTTATTTAATAGCCAAATCTTATGACTTTCTTTACTGTCTAATTTTTTTGGTTTTAATCTCAGGTAATGCTTGATACTGTGGGTCCAGAGTTACAGGTGATCAATAAAACTGAGCGCCCGATTTCCCTCCAGGAAGATAGCTTTGTTGTCCTAACACCAGATCAGGGCAAAGAAGCCACTTCAAGTCTGCTACCCATAAATTTTACTGGGTTGTCGTCGGTGAGTAACTGTTTTACATGCTGTATAGACTAATTCCGGTTTCATTTGGCATTTGCATCTATGTTTGGAAATGTTTGTACAGTTTCTTTAAAACATAGCTATATGTGTCTTGTGCATGTCTGCGTGCGTGTCAAGTATTTTTGTTAACTCTACGTTTCCTAAGTCATCCTTTGATTCTTTTGAAATTTTTGTAAGTCATTTTTTTTTCCCTTTTATGACATGGTTCATGTCATCTGTCAGTACCTTTGTACAATTTCTGTAGCTGGAGTTTGGTATGGTCTTTGCAGGCAGTGAAGACGGGAGACACAATTTTTATTGGTCAATACCTCTTTACAGGAAGTGAAACTACTTCTGTGTGGCTAGAGGTAAGTAACTTCATTGAGGCATGTCATGTCACCTACTTTTCACGCCAAGCATGCCTTTCACAGATCATAATCATATCACTTCTGTAGGATGAGAAAGCAATTAATTTTCTTGCTAGCTGCCAACCCGTTTCAATTAAAACTTTTCTTTGAACAAAAAAGCCAGCAGACTCGTACTCGAAAGATAATGGCGTGATTCAACTTCCAAAAAAGAACATTTTCTTAATTCAATTTCATGATGATGCAGGTCACTGAAGTAAATGGCGAAGATGTGGTTTGCTTGGTAAAGAATTCTACTACCTTAAGTGGGCCACTATATACTTTGCATGTCTCTCAAATCCATATTGATCTGCCTACTCTGACTGACAAAGATAAGGAGGTAATTCTTTCTGCTTGATGAAATAATTTGTTGTTTTAAAAGGGTATACTGATACTGTGTTTGGTGTTAACCTATTCCCATTTCTTAACACTGATCAGTGCTGGCTTCCATCATTTATACTGGAATAAAGCCTCATTCCTCTTACCTCATATGTTATCCTAGGGAACTAACGCTTCAGAATCATATTATTGTTTTTATTAATGAGTAATTTTGGTGCCAAATATATGAAAGATTGGTAACATGCTCCCTCGAAAATTCAGTGCTTACTGCTATTGTGATATCATTAAGTGCTTTGATGAGATTTTCATGATCAATATCAGGTTATAAGCACATGGGGTGTTCGAAACAGCATAGACATCCTCTCACTTTCATACACCAGGCATGCTGAAGATGTTCGTCATGTAAGGATTTTCCTGCTGAGAGTTATTGTCTACTGTCTCTTTTCATTGTAAACTAAATTACTTTGACCTCTTCCTATCATTTTTTCCTTATCATTTTTTTCTCTTTGTGGTTATCGAGGTTTGCTGCATCTATATTTTCCTCATTGTCCCCTTTATAGTATAAAATTAAGCTGGTAATGCTTTTATACAGGCACGTGAATTTCTTTCTAAACTGGGCGACCTCTATCAGACTCAAATTTTTGCGAAAATTGAAAATGTGGAGGTGAGCTGTGTAATTTGTCTGCTATCATATGCCATTCCTTAGCGTACTGTGCTTAAATTCCATTTTAGGTTCCAACAGCCATATTTCTAATGTATTTCCTGCAGGGATTAGCTCATTTTGATGAGATCCTTGAAGAAGCAGACGGCATCATCCTTTCTCGTGGAAATTTGGGGATAGATCTCCCACCAGAGAAGGTAGCTGTGAAATCTTATCGATGAACTTTCAATATGTGCAAGCTATCACATGCACCTGTCATCAAAATATACTAGTCTGTTAGGATTTCTTGTTAGCATGTGATATTGTAACACAACAGTCTGTAAGGATTGCATAATAGCAATATATAGAAGATAAATGGGAAATGGAGAGTGCTACACTACAACATACTTTAAGTTTAAGTTGTCACAACTGTACAACATGCTGTATCAATCTTTTGTTTTACGGGTTTACTTTTCATATTATATTTTTTCACGTGGGACATCTAAGTAGCTTTTGGAGGCCATTAAAAGGTACTATTTCCTGTGATGCCAATCCTGCCAATGAGGATAGATATAAAAACCGACTGTAGGCAATTAGCATGTTGTTCCTATCTAGTTTGACACCATCAGTAAACATGCATTTGCATTTAGGGCTAATTGAGTCCTGAAATGGAAATTCTACTACACATAATCCAACCAAGACTGTCTTGCTATCTGCATTTTACAGGTGTTTATGTTTCAAAAAACTGCTGTTTTTAAGTGCAATATGGCTGGAAAACCTGTTGTGGTCACTCGTGTTGTGGACAGTATGACAGAGAATTTGAGACCTACTCGTGCAGAAGCAACTGATGTTGCCAACGCAGTATTGGATGGTAATTTTCAAAATTCTTGCGTGGATTGTGTTTCCCGGTAGTAAATTTTGTTGCATGTAATTATACTGTTCTGGACAATGATGTACTAACTTCTTACACGAGAATATAGCAGTCTTGGTACCTCATTTTTCTAGCCTTGCTAAGTAAGCTGAGAGTATCATATATTATGCAAACCACAGGCTAACACAAGTATTTTAATGTGTTTTTCTGTTTCTTCAGGGAGTGATGCAATTCTTCTAGGTGCAGAAACTCTGAGAGGATTGTATCCAGTTGAGACCATCTCTACCGTTGGGAAAATTTGTGCTGAGGTAAGTTCTCTCTTGTTTTCCTCGAGTATCCCTCCCTGCCTCCATTTTCTCTTGATATTTCCAAACCTACCCCCCTGATTAATTAAATTCCCATCTGCAGGCAGAGAAGGTTTTCAATTATGATTTGTATTACAAAAGAACTGTCAAATATGCAGGAGATTCCATGAGCCATTTGGAGTCTATTACTTCCACTGCGGTATTTTCATAATGTTTCAATTTAGTTTTTTTGCTTATTTAGCTGAACATTGTTTGCATTCCTTCCTTACAAATTGTTTATTACTTCCACTGTGGTATTCCTTCCTTCTTTACTTATTTTTATCCTTGCCCTTTTTTGGTTATCAAGGTCCGTGCAGCTATCAAGGTTAAAGCTTCTGTAATTTTGTGCTTCACTTCTACTGGAAGAGCTGCAAGGTTTTTCTTTCTTCATCTTTTTTCCTCTTAATTTCTTTTTCTGGCGCTATGTTTATTTGAATACAAATGCAAGTGATTAGGTATCTTGGAAGTCTATTTTGAAAGATATATTAAATCGGGCAAATGAACTGTTGTTTAGATGACACGCCAATTTCTTCGGAAACTTGAGACTTTCTAATCTTCATGTATTAATACAGGTTGATTGCAAAGTACAAACCCATAACGCCTGTTATATCTGTTGTTGTCCCTCGGGTAAAGACTGATCAACTGCGTTGGACCTTTACTGGTGCTTTTGAGGTATGTTATTGCTTAGATTGGTTATATCTTCTTCCAGTGCAGGGGATAATTTTCTGTTGAATTTGGTCCTCCATTGTTTCAACACCCTCTCTCATTGAATTTGAAGCTTATCCTCTAAAACTTTTCTGGCAGGCAAGGCAGTCACTCATTGTCAGGGGAGTTTTTCCTATGCTTGCCGATCCTCGACACCAAGTAAGCATGCATTACATTACATGATTGCAAGTTTATGTTTTTATCAGTTCCCACTTTTCTTTTCTTCTTCAGAATGACAAGATAAGAAAGGTCTGGTGGAATGAATTTTAGTGATCTAATATGCTATTTCTTTGAATTTTTCCAATAATTGATATTTGAGATGAAGGTTAAAGGTCATATCATGACACCATAATTTTCAGATATAGATTTTAATTCTCTTGGCATTCCAGCAAAGTGCCTTTGCATGCATTTCAAAGGACGAGGGGCAAATATGGGGTCTAGATGTAGGTGTGCGCACCATCATTCTATGTCTGTGGTTACACACTGACTATTACAGGGAAAATAGGTAGAAGGTATACAAAAATATAATCAATGCATTACAGGTTGTAGCTCTTTCACACAGAACTCGGGTCACTAGAGTTTTTACTCCCCCTGCTTCACAGGGATTTTCAACTAGAGATATCATCATGAACTTAAGCTTATTTTTTAACAAATGGGAACATGGATGGTTTTGCAGGCTGAGCCTACAAATGCAACAAATGAATCAGTTCTGAAGGTTGCTCTAGATCATGGCAAGGCAGCTGGTTTTATAAAGCCGCATGACCGAGTTGTTGTTTGCCAAAAGCTCGGAGATTCATATGTGGTGAAGATCCTTGAGCTTGAAGATTAAAGCCAATGTGCGCATCTCATTTGGCTTGAAATCTTAGTTTTTGGCAGACTCCCATCTATATGCTATAAAATAAGAAAACACAGACACGTGTAACCGAGTATTTAGTATGTACAAGGTAACTCGCCAAATGGAGGAGCACCTAAAGATAGTGCTTGGTCCAGCTTTGAACCAATTATTTATGGTTTGATGGCATTTCTTGCCCCTCAACTAGTAGTAGGGGTTGTGCAACGTTAAAACATGTACTATTTTCATTTTTGAAGTATTATGTTTTGAATAAATATTATCTCTCCGTTTAATCTGCTCATTATCATTCATAAAAAATCCTAGTTTTGATACAATGAAATAAAAAATCAGTTTTTAGTATTTTAAGTTGAGATTTTTCATTTGGCAATAAAAACTCAAATCCACGTCCACTGTCAAAGTTTTTTGAGATAAAAGAAGCATTTTTTTTAAATTTTTCTTGAACATGAAATTTTAACAAAATTTCAAATAATAATAATAATTTGGAAAGATACCAAATTTTGTTGGGGGCTCCAAAAAAATCATGTACCGAATTTTGTATTTGACAATGCAAATATTTTCATAATCATACTATAATATAATAGATGGATAGATAAATGTATTTTTTTACATCTACCATCTACTAGATGGTAGATGTATTTTTTCACATCAGGAATTTTCGATAAATAATCACCTAGTACACAAGGGGACACCGTCCAGCAACTCTCATGCGACATTCTGCAAATGATCATATTCCTAAAAAGCCATGCCAAGTTGTTGAATCTTATCCTTCTATTTCTTTTACTGATCGAATTCCTAAAACGTCATTCCAAGTGCTTGAATCTTATCCTTCTATTTCCTTTGCTGATCCGCCAGTAATGTCAAAGTGTACTAGGAACACATTACAGGTTTGCATGGCTTTGTCCTGTTCACAGTCGGGTTACAGTTATACGAATACACTCCACGAAGCTCCCCTCTCACATCGCATGCAACATCCCTCTAGCTTGCTTCTAACCACCAACAGGTCAAAGTGCCTCTGAGAAACGTAAATCTGCCGGCCCAGGACCCAATATCCCCTTCTGTTCACTAATCTTTCCAAGTCCAAGAGGTGGAGGAGGAGGAGGAGGAGGCTGCTGCTCTGGATGTGCATTCTTTTCATCGTCTCTCCATAGGGTTCCTTGCCACTCAGGTGCTTGCCACTCGCTCTGAACATCAAAAGCAACCCAAGTGAATAACAAGGATAAGACATCGGAGAGCCAAAACACAGCGACAAAGATTAGAATTTTTATTCATGGGCGGAGATGAGGCCATAATTGAAGGAGTTTACGTGTGGACATCCTTGGTAATAGAACACGCTAAGAATTCCCCTTGATTAGATGACATGAAAAATATCATTTATGCTGCATTGCATGAAGATGCGCTCAATGTAGCCTTCGCTAAAATCATAAATACTTGCCTCATCAATAGTGTAACCATCATGCTGTAATAGTGGGGTGGTAAGAGGGGGAGCAACATCTGGATCAGGCTTCTGAAATATAAATGTAGTATATAGGCCTGCATAATGGAAATGCCAAAAGGGTGAGAATGTGTGAATAAAGTGATAACATAGGAAATTAAGTCATAATTTCTGAGAAAATAAGGTAAATGCCACACCTAAAACATCATATGATCGAGGAAGAAGTCTCCCTCTAGGATCCACCAGGTTCAGACCAGCATTCATTATCATACCTGCAAATTGAGTTCTTTGAAGAGGAAAAAGCAGAAATCAGCAGTGCATATATAAAAAGGCACTAGAAAGTACAAACAATAAAAAAAACACAATAATGCAGAGTCAAATACCTATTATCATCATAAAATTCTGTCAAGTTCTGAATTTCCACATACTCCAGACCAGCTTCCCTGGCCAACCTAGATGCACACAGAGACTCTTTAGCATAAAAAGGTATACGATTAGGATAGAATAGCAAAAACACCCACAAAAATTCAGCCAGAAAAAAACAATTCATAGCAATCCATCCATGCTTCAGAATAAATAATGTATGGCCAATTACTCAAGAGAAACATTGTAGGAGATCCAAAACTTCAGCTTTAGAGAACATTGAGTTTTCAATTAAACAGAATGGTCCCAATGCCAGCAGCCCAGCATGTATGACCCAATTGATATACTTGGAGAAATTGGGGTCTGACGCTTTTTCAAACAAAAAGGTTATATATGTTGATAAAAGAATCAGCCATCATATTACATGCATCCTAATCCTTCCCTATGTTTACTTCTCTCTACTCAACCATCTTCAATGCCCCTTTTTTGTCTTCTCTCTCTTAAGTTATCTTCTCCGTATGAGTCAACTAGTTCCTACGATATGGAGTGAGATTAAGACTATAAATGGTGAGAATGAAATAGATTTCAGGCAATAACATCAACAATGGACATATAGATGACTTGGATGTATTTTACAAAACTTATTTAGGCAATTAACAATTACTGGAATCAGTATTCCATTCCTTTCACACATCCTACTTCTCATGAGAGACATACTAGAATCCTCCAGTATTAGCTTTAGATTTAAGCAGACTGGAACACCAGCTGATTGAGATGAAGACACTCAGAAGCAGCGCAATGGATTGCTCAAGATAGAACAAAGAAAGAAACAGAAGGGGGTAGGAAAAGAATGTGTAATGGGGTTGGGTGAGTTCTTAAACCCAACTCTTTTATCTCTTAAAAAAACTACATTCCATAAAAACTGCTTTGCATAACGATATCGAGTAAGTCATCTGTGCTGGCCATAGAATGGGTCCACATAAAACACAAACATGGAGTTGCATCAGAAACTCATGAGGCAATATAGAGATTACACTAATTAAAGCAATTTATAACGAAGGTGAACTCATGACAGGTTATGAAGAAAGGAGCCAACCTTATCAAGCTTGGAAAATGTACCAAGCAGTGGGTTTCTGCAGAGATGTCGTGGGCAAATTTTAACTGGTACTTCTTCCCGAATAATGGAAACCTGGTTTTAATATAAGAGGGGGGAGGCAAATCAGAGCAAAGCTATCCAAGAAAAAAATGAGGGAATATGTTCATTTCTTAAACATGTATATACTTCTCTTCCTCTACTTCGAAAGTGATCATGTAGCTTTCAGATCGAATGCAATTGGGAACAATGTTTGGCTTCATGCTGCTGCTTCTGTTGTGGTATGCTTCAACATTCTTCTGGTACTTTGCCCTGCATGGATGGAACGTTAAAAACACCATCTACAATTCCCTCGGAGTTTCAAACTTGTGATTAGTATAAAGATGGAAACTGCAGCCCAGATATAGAAAAGTTCACAGTCCAGGCACAAAAAAAGTTTGAGATGGAATGAATCGGAGATCAAGAAGCCATTTAAATCAAGGAAAAAAGCTTGGAATTTTTTAATATGTACATTCTGGAGGAAGAAACACCACCAACGACCACAGTAATAGTCGTTAAGCTACTTCTGTTCTGTATGGAAGAAGCTAAAAAAGAATTTCAACTTTAAGCTATTCAATGATTCACCTGTGCAATTTCATTAGTCAAACTAATATTAAATAAAGGCAATTGACATGGAGAAAACCAAATCCCACTAAAAGTTTTCCATTGGTTATAGCATGAACCTTGTTCTAGGTAGAAAGAATGATGTGTAAGTAAATCATCCAGCAGAGATTTATTCAAAATTGTTATCAATACCTGAAAGAAATATCTAGATTTAAATAATCCATCCGGATATGATAATCAACAAACTAAAAAGAAGCAAATTTGTAACACACAGATTCGCACATGCAGAAGCACAAACACACAGAGAGAAAGACATCATTTCTTCAATGATCATTTATTCATACCATATGGTAGATGAGTCAGGAGTAATACCAAAAAAATAACCCCCCGGTTTAAGCAACGACGCCACATTATGTAGAAGTTTCCTTGCACTCTCCTCGGTCTCGAAACACAACTGCAAAAAACAATTATAACAAAACATTTCTCACTTAAATATCCCTCGTAAGAAAAAAATCATTAACATTCTTAGCAACTTCAAACCTGCAAATTCTGCAAACAGCAAACTAAATCAGCTTGATTGGCCTTTTCCTGCAACTGGGTTTCAAAATTTTCCTGTCAAACAAAAACATTTTGAAGTCAAGCCGGTGAAAAACAATGTGCAAAATAATGTAAAAAATAGTATATAAAAAGAAGGACATACAGAACAAGGGTCGGCTTGAAAGAAATCAGCAGTGTAATTTTTCTTCAGACTCTCCCATGTTTCTTTTACTTCACTTATTCCTGATGATGCTACATCTACGCCATTAACATTAACATTATCGTTAATAAAATACCAAAAAAATAATACATTAATTAATCTGTATATGAAAGAAAAAAGAAAAACAGACCGATTCCAATGTAGTGAGTGATTTGAGCAGCGTCCCATTTCTCTATGTCCACTCCTCCTCCACAATACAAATCACATACCTTCACGTGTAACACCAGAAAACAGAAAATCCAAATCAGACAAATATGTGTGTGTGTGTGTGTGTGTGTGTGTGTGGAGAGAGATAGGGGTTAGTATTACTGACAGTGGCATAGGGGTGGGCAAAGATTTTAATGATGGCAGATTTAGCGAACTCGTAGAGTCGATGGTGAGTTGACTCAGTTCTCGGTATCGGAAACCCGCTCATCCCCTTCGATTTCTTTTGAGCTTTCTCAATTTTCCGATGAAAATTCACGAAATGGAGCAGGGTTTAATTAATTTCTTCTTTTTTATTATTTATTTATCTTTTCCCTCGGGGTTTAAGGTTGGGCCCGACTTGAAGCCCATAAGAGTCAATCGAAGACGCAGAGTCGGTGTGATATAGGACGTCGTGTCGTTGGAACAGGACTTGTTTTCTGTATTGTTTTTGTTTTTGTTTTTTTAATGAAGGTATTCACTGTTTAGGATATAGTTTGGTTCATAATAATTTTACTTAAAAAAACTGTGATTTGAAATATAATTTCGGTTTGATTTCAAGTTAAATAGAGTCGATAAAATCTAATTAACCCAATTCAAACCTATTAGACTAACCTAATTCGCTGCTCAAATAAATATTGATCATAAAAGTCCATTGATTTATCCTACATGTTAATAATAATAATATTATTATTATTATTATGCAGCAGATAAATTTGTTCATGTTCAATAAAATAAACAATGAAAAAAATTATATAAATAGACCAGTATATTTCACTAATAATTCCTTTTGTTTGGTAAAAAATATTCCAGCTCCTAAATATTATTCAAATATCCTGTGTTTATTATTTTATAAATATTTCAACTAATAGTTACTCTTGAGTTTTTTATTTTGTTTTTTTAGTTTTTTAAATGCATTTCAAATAATTTTTTATTTTTTTATTTTATTTTTTTACTTGTGAAAAATCAACTAATAATTTCTCTCAGGCGCCTTAATTTTTTTCAAATAATTTTTTTTTCCAAGTGTTTTATTCTATTTCTAATGTTTTTAGCAAAAGTTTGGTCTTGTTTTATTTGTCTACCCTATTTGAAAAGTGGTGATAATACTTAAAGGAAATATTTTTATTTTTTAAAGTGATAATTTAACTATTCTCTAAGATGTTTTTCTTTTTTTTTTTCTTTTTTTATTTTATGATGATCTATAAGTATTTTATTTTAGTTATTCCCCTATGAATACTCTTATTTTTTTTCTGGGTGGGTGTTCCACGTAACAAAGTAGTATCCAATAGAGTTTTAGTGGAGAAGCTAAAATGGTGTTCCAGTTTAAGGGTAAAAAACAACAGGTTCGGAAGCATAAGTGTTGTACAAGGGGTTAATAAGAGGTTTTTTTCTTGTTTGGTTTAATATTATATGCGTGGGTCTATCATTTTATTATTATTATTACCAATTCATTTCAAAGTTTATTATATAAACATCAAAAAAAATATTTTAATTTTTTAATATATGATTAAAAATTTGTTATTACATATATTTTATATTAAAAAAAATTAACATGAGATAATAAATTTTTATAATGTAAATATTTAAATCTCAAAGGAGAAGATAATATATTTTCAATATTAATTAAATAATATTTTAAAATTTACTTTTTCATAGCATATATAATTTACATCTATATGAATTATTTTTTAATTTTTTTATGTAAAATATTAAAATTTCAAAAAAAAAATTATTTTTTTAAGTTAAACCAGGTGAAGCTGTATAACTTAAGACCTGGTCTTTTAGCTGGGTCAACTCGGGCTCTTAGCCGGGTTAACCCGGTACAAGTTTAATCACTATTCTCTTATTACTATCTAATAAAACAATAATAATAGGAGGAGTAAATAGAGTGAGCGAGAGACAGTGATGATGAGGCGACAGCCAGAATTAGAGAGCGAGACGCTAGTGGAAGCGGCGCTAAGGGTACTTAACACAGGGGACCCATTCGAGAAGGCAAAGCTAGGCGATTTAGTGGCTTCTAAATGGCAACAAGGGTCCATTTTTCAGGCTTACAACCCTTCCCTCGACTTCCCCGTGCCCGATCGCCCCGCCAGGCTCGCTAATGTATAGCACTTCTTTTTTATACTTGGTGTTTCTGGATGCTTATTAAATGTTCGATGATATGACTAAGTGGAAAAGAAATGTGGTGCAGGTAAGGTTGGTTTCACCAAGTTTGATGCCAAAGCTTGGGAAAGCTGGTAGCTTGCAGAGCAGGCAGGCTATTGTGCATAGTCTTGTGCATACTGAAAGTTGGGCTATTGACTTGTCTTGGGTACTCTCTCTCTCTCCCTGGCTTCATAATTTGGTGTTGTTAATGTATTTATGAAGGAGATTGTTGTAGGATATAATTGCTCGGTTTGGTAAGCAAGAGGGAATGCCAAGAGAGTTCTTCACGGATTTTGTGAAGGTTGCGCAAGATGAGGGCAGACACTTTACTCTTCTAGCAAAACGGCTTGAAGAATTGGGTTCTTCTTATGGGGCTTTACCAGCTCATGATGGCTTGTGGGACTCAGCCATCGCTACTTCAAAGGACCTCTTAGCTCGTTTGGCAATAGAGCATTGTGTTCACGAGGTGCATGCATGCTTGTTTTTTCACTTACTCTCTGCCTTATTTGAAGACTTTTTTTTTTAATTAGCACAGTGGCCAAAACAATTTTGCAAAATAGCACACTCAGAAATTTGTCTGTGAAAATAGCAAAGTTCATTGAGACGTGCATGTGTTAGATGTGCGTCCAACTCAAATTTAAAGGTTGTGCATGTTATTATCTGCTTAATCTAGGGCCATTGCAATTTTAAGCATGTGCATGTGACACATGCGCGTATCAATGAAGTTTTCTATTTTCATAAATAAGTTTCTAGCTGGGTTATTTTGGTAATGTGAGCTAAAAAAAACAAAAACTCGTTTTAATGGAATGCAAGTAGCATCAACATCAAAAGTTGAAATCGCTTCCATTTTATTGTTTTTTTATGTGTGTATAAACGCACAGATTTGTATTTCTGATAAAGAAACTCCTTTTGTTTTTTGAAAAAGAATCTTTTAGCTGAAGTAGACTCGACAATTTTATTGAAGTGGTCTACATGACAAAACTTATGGATCATATGGACAAAGGAAAACATATATTCAAAATCTTATGCAAAACCTGTAGTTGACTTTAGCCTTATATAATCCAAATATTCCTTTCATGTATGCTGCTTGATTTATTGATTTCGGTTAACATGCAGGCCAGGGGACTTGATGTGCTGCCAACAACCATATCTCGATTCCGCAACGGAGGTGACAACGAAACAGCAGATTTATTGGAGACAGTAGTTTATCCAGAAGAGATAACCCATTGTGCAGCTGGAGTGAAGTGGTTTAAGTATCTATGCTTGAGGTCTAAAACTCCAGCTTTAAGTAGAGACAACTTGTCATCTGAAGAAAATGGAGACGAGGAAACTGAAATTTCTACGGGGGGGGATGAAGAGGTGATTCAGAAATTTCATGCTATAGTGAGAACTCGCTTCAGAGGACCATTGAAGCCTCCCTTTAACGAGGAAGCAAGGAAAGCTGCTGGATTTGGTCCTCAATGGTATGAACCTCTAGCTGTCAAAGAGGTCCAGAATGCTAATCCTGGTATTTAATTCACTGAGCAATGTTCCGAGGATAGTGATTCTGTTTCCAGAAATTCCTTTGTACTGCAGTAAACACGTATTTCAAGTCTCATGTGCCCTGACCCTGATGTGGGATTAAAGGTAGACTTGGGATTTGGGAACAGACATGAACGCTTTTTATGTATACAACCTCCAACGAGGTTGTAAGAGACTCCCAAAATTTGCCACGGCCTTCACCTGGCCCAGGTTGTCTTTGAATTCCCCTGGATTGACCTTTTCCCATGATTAGTCCATTCGTTTAGCCATTTTAACTTAAGGCTGAGTGGATGGCACTGAAGCCTAAAATTATCCTCTGTGGCCTCTAAATATTCATTTGGCATGTTCTCATTGTTGCTGGAGGTGGAGGTTAAATGCGAGGGAGATGATTAAAAAAGGGGTACTAGATTCATCAATGATCCATTCCGGCCCCCGTGGTCTCCAATTTTTCATGTGGATTTTGTAGTTTCCAACGGTTTCATCGACCTCCCGGCATCTAGTTTTTAGATATTGCAAAGAAGTCAACTTGGCAGCAAAATTCTTTGGCCAAAGGAACAAGGCTCGACGTATCTTAGGGCGGAAAACGAGCAAATGATACATTTGAGAGGAGGCAAGCCTTTTTTTTTTTTTTTTTTACTTAGATGATGTTTGGCATTGTATTTTTAAATTTTTTTTAGTTTTAAAATATTTTTTATGTATTTTTAAATTGTTTTGATATGTTGATGTTTAAAATAAATTTTTAAAAATATTTTTTAATACTTTTTCAAGCAAAAATTATTTTTTAACTTTTACTCTATTTCTAAACAGATATAATAGAACTGCCCAGGCTAGGTTTTATCAGGAGTTAAGATCTAATTGGTCTGGTGTTTTTTTCTTTTTTCTAAGGGATGTTATTTTAATTTTTAAAAAAAATTATTAAAACAATATAGTTTTAAATTAACTAAATCAATTACCAAGATTGCTTCATTCAAAACTTTCATTATTAAATGCGAAACACCTGGGAGGGGATATCCTTAATTGAGTGAGAGATGGGATCGCTCTTAAATTTAAAGCTAATACAAACAAGGATTAACGTGTAAAATCAAGCGATATATATATATATATATATATATATATATATATATAGTCAAATAATAATAATTTAAATTTGTGAAAAAAGAATAGAGAAATTAAAGACATGTTACAAAGAATTAAAATGGCAACTCCTCGTTTGAAAAGCTATATAATCATCATACCTGCAGGCGTTTAGGATGAAGAGATTAAAAGAATTTTAAGTTATGGTTTCTGAATTTTTGAAGAGAAACGTGATTTGCGGCTGCTACCTCCTGGGAACCCGACCCTTACATACCAAGCATATGTCCTTGTCCTATTTTACTGATGGCAAATTTGCTAATATGTACCTGTTGGGTTCTCCAACAGTAGCTATCAAAATGTTTATGTGCTCAGATTACATCAGTATTTTTATTTTTTTTATTTATTCTTAATTTTCTGGACATGTTTCCATAAAGAAATCCAGCCATGGTAGACCTCGTAATCTGCACACAAGGCATGGTGAGGATAAATTTTCACCTGTAAAAATCTCATACTTTTCATTAGTGGCTTGGAACTTTAAATCCATTAAGTTGTGAACCCTAGCCCTCCCCTACAAACCCAGCAATCAAGACTTGCGTTGTACATTTCTTCCATTAAAAGCACAAAACACAGAGAAGCCCCCATTGCAAAGCTAGTTCTAAGCAAGTGGGATGGGGAGAGCTTGACGGGGCAGCTTTGCACCTTGAAGAAGCCAAACTTGTTACTCGAATCTCTTCCACAAAATAAATAATCGTTTGGGGTGTCGACTGTTTTAAGAATCCCGAAGTTCCTCTGCTATATCAAAACAACAGAATGTTTGTCACATCCACAAACAGATTTTCACTGGTTTTGAAGACTCTCGATTGCCTTTTTCCACTGCCAAGCTCTCTGCTTAGCGTCTTCAAATGACCTTACCTTCTTCGGCTGAATGAGCACATAACTACGTCAGAAAATGATGGGAAAATGCAGAGGGGGTGAGGGGTGGGGAGAATGAAGGGATATAAACTGGTGAATGATCCCCTGTAGTTAGAATTTTTAATCAAACCATCACTGTATAGGATGAGGGTCAAAAAGCCATGCAGCAGAGGTCTGAACTCCTAAAATCAAATTATTTATGCATTTTCATCATTTTGAGAGCCCGAGATTCCATGAAATGGCACCCAGGTTTGGATATGGCACTGATTTATAATGAAAAAACTGCCTACGATTTAATCAGTGAAATGACATGGTAAAAAAGAGGCATACCGTACAGATCTTGAAATGTGAAGGACTTGTAACCTGGACGCTCAGGTCATCAGAATTGTCAGACCAAATTATATTTCCCTTCACCACTAACTTTGAAGGGTCCACGTAAATCAACTTTGGCTTGTTGGTAAGGATAAGCTGCACCTTCTTGCTCGTCAGTTTCTGTAATTTCTTCACCATTGCAATCATAAGAACAGATTCCCCTGGATCCAAAAACTGTTGCCTGGTAACATGGATATCCTACATGTTAGATATACTTCCAAGTAGTCTGGAAACAAAGAAGAGGGAAAGGAAAAACCACCACTTAAGATTTATCAATTAAAATAACTTCATTGCGGCATTCTTTTGAAGCTTTGAGAAGATGGAAGCAAATCAACCAACACAAGAGTCATTTAAATTTCTTCCAAGAAACAAGCTGTACCAGCTTTTTGGTGATGTTAAATGGTCAACTTCCTTGAGGTCAAAGTAAAAAAATTGCTTCAACTTTTATGTCAAAACCATCCTTTAGGTTCAAGAAGAGTGTACGGTGAAAACAGAAAAAAATCCAATTCAATCCAGTATGTCAAGACATATCCTCTGTGAGTTCAGAAGAGAGTCCATCTTTCCTTGACTTGAATTACTCCAAGCATGAACTCAAAGGTTACATAAATCGAAGGAATTGATTAGGTGCACAAGACAAGGAATGCAAGGAACTTAAATAAAAAAATTAGTTCCAACTTGGATGGTGGTTGAGTAGAACCATATCCTCTGCACATTCTTTTAACTTCCAAGACTCGTGTTAGGCAACAACAAGAGTCTCAAAAAATATATCTCACAATGTTTAAGCCAAGATATTTTGCATGCAAAGAATCAGACTTGTAGAGAGAAGCAGAAAAGGGGCATATATAAAGGCAAGACATGTGCATAGAGTAAAAGGTGTTAAGCCAATACCATTTGGAATCAAAGGAGTCTATTGAAGCAAGTCTAGTTATGTGAGCAGTTGCTTCAGCAGGTGATGAGACCCCAGCATTTCCATCTTTTTGTGTCAAAGAACTGTCTCCAGCATGTGTAGGGTTATATGGAGACCCAGAGTCATGGTCACTGTCACCTGATTGCACCTGGTACATGAGTAAGGAGAGAGATTAGAAGTCTAAAGATTATTAGCCTGGAGAGGAAATATGCAAAGGAATTTTGAAATCCTTCGCACATAATACTTTAAAGCAGTGTTGTCATACCATTGGCTCCGAAACAAGTTTAGGAGGGGTTTCTCCTCTTAAATTCTTCCAGTCAACACCCTCAAAGAAAGGATGGTTCTTGAGCTCAGCATACCCACCACGTCCAGCACCAGGTCGTCTGCTGGGATCTATATCCTACAACATTGTAAGATGGAAGATCAAAGGCCTAAATCACGAACTTTATAAGGTTAAGGCTTATAAATTTCACATCTTATTCCAAGGGAGACCCAGCTACCATGCACCACCATGATATGACCTTGTCCTTTGTCATTAGTCATGTGCCTCGAAAGTGTAATCGCATTAACATCCAGGCATTCAGTGTTAACACAAACAAATAGATGCTGTAAACAACCAAAAACAATTTCTTGAACATAAAGTAAAGGACTAAATTACAATGTTTTAGTAGGGACAGAGGATAGCTTAGCCCCAGCCCCCCATGGATCCATCCATGCACTAAACAAAGATAGTAAGCCCACACATCTTCCAACCTGTTCCCAGACCTCTAGATCATCCTGAAAAAACCCACTATATCAGATGTAGTAGACTGTACCCCATGGGTTTCCTAGCCATTGTTACTGTGCAATTTTAATGAGTTAAAGGCCACGCCAAACTATAGTTATGTAATATGATCTCAAAACTTGAATCTGGAAATGCTTGTACTGCAATAGCAAAGCTCTTACCATTGACCAAGCAGGGATGTTTTATCTATAGATATAGAAGAGAACAAAAAGGAGAATGAAGGAGCATTCACCAGAAAACAGTGAGCTTGAAAAAAATCTAAAGTCTAATGTACGAAAGCTTTGTAGCTTACTAATAAGTGGTCAATGAGGTCTCTTGCTTCTCCTGAAAAATAATCAGGAAACCTTATATCCCGGGCAATAATTCTTTGAAATATAAGCCATTCACTTGCATCTTTGAAAGGAGAAGTCCCTGAAAGCATCTGGTACAAAGTGCAGCCAAGTGCCCAGAGGTCATTTCTGTTTGAATGTGGTCAAAAGAGCAAAAAGGTTATCCCCCATACCCAAGACTTCATTAAATTGGAAATAAGCTCAACCATGAAAAACAATATTGACACCCCCTCACCCCAACACAAAGGGAAAAAACAATCATAACACACCTAAAACTTATTCCAATTATAAAATTTATCTAGTTGGATTAATGTTGAGTCACTTACCCAAAAGTTGCAGGAGAAGAGTTAAGGACTTCTGGAGGGACATATGCCGCTGTTCCCACAAATGTGCAAGCCTTATCATCTGAACAGAGGAAAAGTAAGAAAAATAACATGCAGCTAAAAAAAAGATAATAATGAACAATTGTAGATGATAAGTTCTAGTATTACCTGAAGCCGCATTTGGAAGGACAGTAATGCAACTATCTTGCATGGGCTTCACACTCCCAAAATCAGCAATTTTAATGTGTCCTTCTGCAGTAAGTAGCAAATTCTCTGGCTGCCATTCAAAAGACCTTTAGCTCAGTTTCCAAATAAAGAAAAAAGAGCTATGGACTAGGAAATTACCTTTATATCTCGATGTATTAATCCCATGCTATGTATATATTCAAGAGCATCAACAACTTCTGCAGCATAAAAGCAAGCTTCATCCTCTGATAAACGGCCTTTCTGCACGAACAATAAAATAGATATTTCATAACAAAATAAATCACATGCTGCAAAAAAAAAAATGAAGGACATTCTGCTGAATATTATGTGAATAAAGAAATGTGCATTGCATTATGCAATCACTCTAAAGTGTTTCAAGAGCAACTTTATTTGAATATAAGCTATATGGAAGATGAAAACCATAAGTTAATTTCTATATATATCCAAAATGATGTGAAGTTCTTAAATAATACAAGAATACAGAAAAAATTTATTACATTAGGCACCAATGCAAAATACAAATTCTAACTTTATAAGACAAAATGTTTCAAAAATCCATGCTATTGGGTTCTGTGATTTCTGAAAAGATTGGGAACAGCTAGGACAAACTATAGGATTTACTTTTCCAAAATGAATAAAGAACGCAGAAAAGTTCTTTAACAGGTACTCACTCTAGTTATTTGGTCAAAAAGTTCTCCACCTTCACAGGATTCAAGTGCCATATCTGCCCAACAGAATCAAAATAGACTGACCTCAAATGATAAACCAACTTAAAAAAAACTTATGATAGCCAGTGTTGTTAAAGAAAAAAAAATCAATTCCAAGAACATGGAAACTTGGATGAATTGCCACCAAGATACCTACACAGAGAATAATTGTCCTGAAATGTAAAAAAGAGCCGCACAATTCCAGGATGGTCCAATTGATCAAGCACAATGCGTTCTAGCTTAACATAAGCTGTTTTATTTTCTTTGGTGATGAATTTTTTGTCCATGATCTTCAAGGCATATACTGTTCCTGTATCCTTCTTCTTTGCTCTCACTACCTGATAAGTCCATTAGTTTTTATACTCGGCATTCATTAGAAGAAGCTCGAAAGCAAAAAAGGGAGCTGGAATATAAGAGCTACATAATATCCACAACAAAATAATTCATTTTCCCATTGAACATTCATCAGAAATCCTCAGAGTGAGGCATTTGAGAGGGGGGGGGGGGTAGCTCATTATATGGTGCAACTAAAGGGTCAGCATGCTAAGGCTCTCTCCAGTCACCTATAACACGAGCAAAACCAACCATCCAACCAACTAAAAGGCCCTACTTACACTTGTAAGAGTAAGACTGTTGCTCCCGGAGGGAATTGAATAAACCTCTTAGACTTCTGATGTTCCATTTGGCTTCCGAGAAAAGACAACGATATCAGCATCAAAACGAACCTAGAGCTTCGTTTTCTAAGAAGTAGAGACAGAATTAAGGGTGAGTTTTAAAATTTCGTTTGCTCATCTTCATTCAACTTTCCCGGAAACCAAGCAAAAGAAATTCAAATTCGCCAAACCATCATCCCCTTCAAATGAAATTTCTCCCCTGAGCCAGAACCAAAAACATTCTTCATGCAACTCGAAAATATACATCTGTCGCTCCTAAATATAAGCTTCCATTATACAGGGAACAAATTAGATTTACAAGCTGCTATCAGATCATGATAGTACGAGCATAGGCTTATAAATCAAAGACATTCCCATGAGAGAAAAAATGAATAAAAGATACAAACTTTAGTCATAATTATAACCAAGCAACACAAACCACTAATCTAGAATAAGAAACAAAACAGACCAACAAAACCCACGTAAGAAAAAACAAAACAAAAAATCAAACCTTTGAATAAGACCCAACACCGTAGATCTTGCCAAGCTCAAAATCATGAATAGTGAAATTCTCTTGAGGTGCTCTGAATGCAAAGCTTTTAGATTTCTGCACACTCCCATTATTGTTGTTAGATGACGAAGAAGGATGATCGCCGCTTTGAATTCTTAACTTTGAATCAAACTCCCTCTCCATTTCCAACATTTCTCTCTTTCTCGATCAAATTATCTCCACATAATAATAATTATTAACAAAAACCCACTTTCTCTCTAAACAAAAACCAAAATTTATCTCTCTGCAAATCTTGGGAGGTGAGTTTTTCAAGTCAAAAGAGAACCCTTTATTGGATCAGAATCAGAGGGAAAGTTTGAGTCTTTATGCTCTCATCTCTGATAAAGAAAAGTGAATAAGATTCTTTCCATGTATATGTATTTTGTACAGGAATTAAAGAAATATGTGTTTATTTTTTCTTGCAACATGGGTATATGTGCATGAAAGTTGTGAGCTTCAAGGATGTTTTGGTGATGCAAAATTTCAAAACACTAAAAAGTGAATGTCGTTACAATTGAAGAAAGGAGGAGAAGTTAAGGGGATTGTGTGTGGAAATTGATGGAGGAGATGCGGGTGTGGGGGTTGAAGAGAAGAGAGGAGAGAATGGGCACATGCGATTGAATGATGGAGATCATTCGTTATTTTGATTTGTTTTGTTTTTCTTTTTCATTCTTGGTTTTCTATCTATAGAGCTCTAGAGTAGATAGAATAGGATTAGGATTAGGATTAGAGATTAGACCCTTTAATTTTGGTAATGCTTGATGGTGTCAGAAAACTTTGTCGCCACGTCAGATAAGAAATTTGGGACATGACTTGTACTGAATTTGTTCAACTTTTTAGTTTTCCCAATTTTAACTAGTTTGCGAGCTCGTACAACGTTATGTTTCGAATCAATATGTTTTTAATATTATAAAAAATATATAGCATATAAAGAATTATTTTGTTCTAGGTGTTATTTTTAAAATTAAATTATATAAAACTTATTAATATAACTCAGTTAATTTGATCAATTTAAAAGCAACTTAGCTATTACTAAAAAATAAATAAATAATATTTTTTTTAAATCTTCAATCCAATTCTTTATCTAACTTGAATTTAAAATAAAATTATGAAAATATTGTTTCAAGGTAATTTAATTAACCTAACAAGTTTCATATAACTATTCAAAAAAAAATATGAGAAAAAAGAATTAAGAAAAACATAATGAAATTAAAAAATATATAATTTTTATAAAAGGAGAAAGGGCTAACCGTTAGAGCATTATTTAAATATTTTGTACTATAAAATTAAAGTCCAGTTTTGAATAATGTTGTTTGTATTTTTAGAGTATGTTTGGTATTGTGGTAGCGGTTGTAGTTCTAGTTTGAAAAAAAATTATTTTATAAAAAGAACTTTTAGTTGAGGTTAGTTTTGAAAAAATAGGTGTTTGGTTAAAATTGTGGTTGAAATTGAGGTTAAAGAAAAAGTAATTTAATGTGTTTAGTTAATAATGCTTTTGAAATTGAGGTTATAAAATAATTTTAAAAAATATATATTAATATTGATGATTTTAAATTTAAATATTGTAGAATTAATTATTCCTATTACATCATGAAATAAATAATACTTTTATATAAAGTATTTTACCACCTAATTTCAAAACATAAATCAAAGTGTTAGGTCCACACATATAATCCAAAATCGATTATATATATATATATATATAATAAAATTAATTAATTATTAATACCTTTTTATCTCACAAATTATTTATTTATTCTCTATGTATTTTTTCGGAGATGAATTAAAAATTAAAAAATATTTTTTTATAAATAATACACAAAATAAATTAATTTTTTAAATAAATTTTTATACGAGAAATATATCTCTTTTCCAAAGCTATCATAATTTTTTCTAAAATAGTAATATATTTATTTAATATAAAAATATCATAAAAAAGCAATGACATGAACTAATTTGGAATCTCTGCATTCAAGCTTCTCTTTCTTTATTCTCATTCTATACTTTCCACGTTTCCTAATCAGCAACCACGGTAAAAGCAAGACAGACTTGCTTCTGCATTCCTGCGTTTGGAACGCATATTTATGTGGGATCCATGCATCAAAAAGTGTGGCCCGTTGTTAACCAAACACATTGTTAATTGTGAACGCAGCTAAACGTGGACGCAACCACGTAAACAAACAAAGTCTTACTAGTTACATTACCTGTGTGATGTCATGGGTTATTTTTTTATATAAAAAATATAATAAAAAAAACTAAGATATAAAAGTCCTTAATTTTTTTGCAAAGCTATACCAAAGAGTATTGGGTTTGATTGCAACGCCTGATTTAAGTGTAATATTTATAATATTAATAATAACATTAAATTTTGCATGACCCAAGTTTTAGTGAGTTTGACTGCAACACCGAACCCAAGAATATTGGATGTGGGTCTGGCTATAAGGTCATGTCATAAAAGTGTGATAATTAAATAGATTAATTAAAAAAAACAAAGAAAAAAAACCATCATGAAGAAAAAAACTAATGAAGATAAATAAAAAAAATCTGAATTAACTGGGTTAACCCTTCAGATCAGGTTAACCCGTAAAACCTGAGATTCGTATCATGAAAGTTTGATAACTAAATAGAAAAAAAAATTGACGGGTTTACCCAAAATTAACTAAGTTAACCCATCAAACCAAGTTAACCCGTCAAGTTTAGGATACATGTTATGAAAGTCTAATAATTAAATAGAAATAAATTTAACACTAACAAATTAAACTAAACAAAAAAAAATTAATTAAAAAGAAAAAAAATACGAGTGAACTTGTCAAACCAAGTTAACCTATCAAACTCGGGATCCGTATTATGAAATTCTGATAACTAAATAAAAAAAATATCTAATTTTAACAAACTAAACCAAACAAAAAAAAATTCATTAAAAAAAAATAAAAAAAAGATTTTAAAAAAAATAGTTTTATAATATAATATAATAATAATATAATATATTAATAAGTGAAAGGTGTGGGGACTATAATGTTTTTTCCAGCCATTTAAAATATTACTTAATATATTTTCTTTCTCTCGAACGACGTTAAGTTTTTAAAATCGAGATTTAGATAAATTATTTACACTATCATGCTGATACATTTATAAATTTTCAAATGTAGTTTAATGTAAATTAAGTAAAAAGTGTCATTGGAATTCACTTGATCAGGTAAATTCAGTCATGTTTTTGGATTGCATTCCAAAGATATTAAACTAGTTTAGATCAGGTAAATTGATCCAATCATGTAAAGCTTAATGACAATGATATAAAAACTATTTTATAGTAAATTATCTGTGAACTGTTGTCTTAACTAACGAGAAAACATTGGTTAAGCAACAAATTGGATTCCCAGTGACAGGAAATATAGTAAATGTAAAAAGGGACAAAAACTGAAGCATGTGCCTAGCGTTATTACCACTCCTTGTTCTGGTAATTCAATCTTCAGAGGAAGCATTCACGACAGAAAATGAGTAAAAAAAATTACCTGAGTTTACTGTATTACAAGTAAAAAAAAATTAAAAATAAAATTGAGAAAATAAAATATTTTTCGACCAAGCTCTTTATTTACCTGAGTTTATAATTAAATCATGCAATAATTTACCCGGCATGATAAATTAATTTCATTCCAGCAACAATTAAAAAAACAATAATAATTTTTTTAAAAAATTAACAGTGTTAAAAGGAAAGAAAAAAAGAAAAAAAATGAGGGAACCTGCTCCATTGCCTGCAAGAGCGATAAAGTAGGTATACACATTAAATGCACAACAATAATAATAATAACGATGATAAAGACTCTTAAATAGAATTTAACTATAGGTACAAAAACCTAGTATAAGGATTTACATGGGAGAAAGTCTGGGACTTAATGGTTGACTTGGGATTGTCTAATGTTTTTACTTTAAAAAAATATTATTTTGATAATTTATTTTAAAAAATATAATCAGTGAGTTTTGACCAAATTTTATTTTAAGTTGACTGGATTAGAAGTTAATCTAATTATTTTATTAAGTTAAACTAAGTAAATGTCTGACCCTAATTTTTATTTCAGATTTCAAGTAGCTAAAATATCATGTAGACCTGCCGGGTTGATTTTTTTTAAGAACCAGGCCTAGAAGAAGGTTGCAGCTATAAAACACTGGTTAAGACATGAAAGCGTCCTAGATTTACAACTGATTATTTCTAATATCATCTAAAATCTTCCTTGAAATCATTTTTTTTTTAAATCTCAGGCACCGAGCATATAGAACCCATTAACACACACACACACATGAAATGAGCGTTATTTTTGAAAATTCATGAAGAACATGACTAGTGTTAGGCTCCCTGTTACAGGTACATATCTACGAGCCCGTTTGGCTCTGCGGCGCTGCGTTTTAATTAAAATGCAGTTTATAGTCGTTTGGTAATGTAAAAAAATTGATTTACTGTACATGGATCCCACGTAAATTTTGCGTTAAAAACACAGTAAATAAAAAGCAAAAAATTCATGTTTTTTATGCACTGTGCAGAATTACTTGCACTGTTCCAGTTTAGCGTTTTTCACTAAACAATATGCCAGTGCAAGTGATGAGTTAATTTTATTAAAATTTTTTTTTTAAAAAAAATTAGTTTAAAGTGAATTAAATTCATTCGCACTGTGATGTGAACAATATTTTTTTTCTCGAATAGTATAGAGTGAATTAAATTCACTCACATTATAATATCAATATTATATCTGATAATATTTTATCTAATTTTATTACACACTTAAAAAATTATGAAAACTGTACCTCTTATCGGATGAATTTTGTACGTAATGAAATTATATATAGTTTAATGGAATAATAAAAAATATTTTATATAAAGTATTATTTATTTCATGATGTAATATGAGTAATTAAATCTACAATATTTAAATTTAAAACCATCAATTTTTAATATATATTTCTTAAAAAAAAATTTATAACCTCAATTTTAAAAACATTCTTAACCAAACACATTAAACTACTTTTTATTCAACCTCAATTTCAACCACAGTTTTAACAAGACACCTATTTTTTCAAACCAACCTCAGTTAAAAGTACTTTTTATAAAACAACTTTTTTTAAACCACGACCACAATAGCTACCGCAATACCAAAGACACTCTACATCACTGGAATAATAATAGCAGATTTACTCTAAACGAATGTTCAATTTTTTTTTCTGAATCTTTACTTAAACCCCAAATTCCTAATAATGCATGGACATGGCTAAATTCTTTCATTTCTTTATTCGAGTTCGTGCGCAGAGCAATTAATATTAAAATCTGAACTTCATCGATTCAAATTCAAATTAGTAAAATTTCAGAGATATATTAATTAATATACTTTTCACTTGCCAACGAGCTTGGCCCTGAGAAATCTTCTTTTTTTGTTTTTTTTTTTTTTTAATCAAAGGCCAGGGAAATCTTTGATTAAAGGAGAGAGAGGGAGAAGATGCTGTCATGTTCCATTGAGGATAGATAATCTGGGACTAGTCAATCTAGAGGCAATGATAACTTGGTATAAAGCTGGTCTACTTCTGGAACACCCAGCTAGCCATTTGACTGGATACATACCTTTACATCATGATTTGACCAGGACAGGAAAAGATGTGCTTGTAAAATAGAAAGGCCAGACTGTACAAAGATGGTAGATCCCAAAACACATGCCTAGAGGGTTTTTTTGAAAAATTATCACAGTAAATTATATATATAGCTTGATCGTATTGTATTTTAAAAGTATTACTTTTATTAAATGTGATTAATTTTAACTGTGAGAAGATAGTTATTGTGTTTTAAAATAGTAATATTTAGTAAATATTATGCTTTTAAAACATAACATTATCAAAGTATTATACTATGCTGTCTTTTATTTAAACTAGTACTAGATTCAGTCATATTAATTAAACAAACATTTCAAACAAAAATAATAATTTTATGAGTTTAAAATATATATTTTTATTTATTTTGTTAACTCAAAGATGAATTCTAATTAATTTTTTAAAAAAAATTATTATTCTTACAATAGTTGGTGATTATAATATGAGTTTGCCATAATTAAATAAAAATATGTTGTAAACAAATTATATAAATAATCTATTAGATATATTTATAGATTAGTGGGATGAGTCTCGGTCCAAGAAAATGTTTGGTTGCACCATATAAAAAAACTACTCAAAATAACTATAATTTTTTATTCGATTGTTAAATTGTGCTTAAATTTTTATAAAAATTTTTAAAAATTATTTTTCCTATAATAACCACTACATCACTATAAGAACTATAAGATATTTAAATATAAAAAAAATCTCACTAAAACCTATAATTTTGATAGTTTTAATATTTTTCTTGTTATTTTTTAAATTAATCAAGTAAAAAATAATACAGTTTGATCATGTCTTAAAAAACTATCTTGTTAATTTTTTAGGATAGTGATATTTATTAAAAATTCGTGCTTGTTAAATACTACTTAGACTGTAATATTTCATCAAATTTTTAAAATTGATGTTAATTCATCAATTTTTTAAATTTATTGTCTTAATTGCGTAATTTATCCTACAAAGAGCCCAATTTTCGTGTGAGTGGAGGCATGGGTTTAATGAACGAGTGGTTGCAGGGGCAAATCAATTTGGTCCCGTGGAATCACCAATCAAATCAGATAGAGACTTGAGCCCATGGTTGTCCCGGTGGTCCACACTTCATGAGAAACATATTCCCTTGATCAAACCATGCATAACATTTTCTTGTCCAAATGTGGACAGGATAGACTCCCAAGTCAATTATAATCATATTGCCCATGCATGCACGTGGACACGAGACACCAGCATGAATAACAGGTATGGTGTCCCCATGGCAAACGATTCACTTCTGCAATTTTCCTTTCCCAAAGTTCAAGGAAAGAGTCTTGGTTCTTGGTTCTTGGTTTGAAAACAGCTCACAAAATGGATGGACTTACAAAGAAGCATCCTGATACTTTACCTGATTATTCTATGTGATATTTTGTGTGTGCGAGAAAGAGTGTGATTTTGCTCAATAAACTAATTAAACCTATTAAACCTATGTTACCTTGCCAATATTTTTTAGCTGATGTCCAAATCAAGACCGTGATATCTATAGTTTCTAATAGAAAGAAACTACATGCATTTTATGGACCATTCAGTTTAAATCTAAGAAGTGAGGAGTCACATTATTATACTAAAGATCTAGAAATGTGGTTATAGTTGTTTTTTAAAGTATTTTTAGATCAAAATATATTAAAAATAATATATTTTTTATTTTTTTAAAATTATTTATAAAATTATCACATCAAAACAATCTAATATATGTGTGTGTATATATATAATTAATTAATTTTTAACAATAAAAATTTTAAAATTTTTAGAAATATGAGTTTGCCGTGTTTCTGATTAAATATTTCTCTTATGATCAGAAAAAAACTGCAAATTCTACTGCATGAGAGGATCTGGAGCTGAAATTTGACGGGTCACTGGCCCCACATGCACCTTGCTTGACGAAAATCCCTGATTCCCTGAACCATTGTTCTCATTATTTGAGATGGCTTCCTGGGGGTGATGCTCCGTGGCACTAGGGCCCGGGCTGTCTTTGCCTCTGTAATTTATCCCTGTAAGAACTGACAGAGCCGTTTCAAAGTGCAAAGCCACTCCCACATAATCAACGAACACCTTTCAGTCTGAGACTTGTCAGTTGGACCTTCAAAAGACCAAAATCTCCACCCCAATATCTCCGAAGGGAAGAGCATCGTGTCTTTTGCCGGACCAAAATCTCCCAGCTTCCAGTGACTGGAGTTTGCTTTTTACGTTTTCTTTTCCTTATCAAATATCTATAGATAAATGGAAAATATAGGACAGTTCTCAGGGGGGGGGGGGGGGGAGTCAGAGAGAGAGAGAGAAGACACTGAAGAGAAGAGTTTCATGTTTGCCAAAGAGTATATATATCTTATAATTTTCACAAAAGACTAAGGAGAGTACAAACTGGATGTCACTAATGTACAAATGTAAAAACATGATAAATTTACATCTTCCCAAACAAAGATATTGATGCTAAAACTTACCCAACACAAAAATCTTCACAAGAAGGGTAAAACCTAAAGAGACGAGAACCACAAGAATTTACCTTAAGAGTAAGAGAATTTATAACCTAATTAGTGTGCTGCTGTCAAGATTAGGCATCACTATAAATCCCAACCATCCTTGCGCCCATTAAATTCCCACTTTCGGCCAGCTATACTTCCATAGATCTCTGAAAATTTCAGGAGGCAATTACTTCTTATCTTGTAATGCACATTAGTATTCTTGCTAATTGCTACCCCAGTAAATTTCGATGTGTCTATTACCCATGTTGGCCTCACATACTCAACAGTCTGGGACGAGCTTGCATTTGCATACAAGTAATTCAAAAGCACATCCTCGCAGTTAAAGTAACTATCTACCAGTTCCCTTCCTGCCTTAGCTTCACTACTCCAGTACCTCTCAAAAGCTAGTGTACGGTCAATGAAGGCTGCCCCGGTAAGAATCATGTTGTAACTTTCATGGCGCCGGGCATATTTCTCATCCCTATACTTCAATGGACTACCACGAACGAGTCGGGGATAGAAGCCAACAATCCGATCTGGGTGTTGACGCCACACATTGAATCCCCGTTCTATATCGTCGCAAGACATCATGATATCATCATCAAGCTCGAGAACAGCACGGGTCTTAATCATCGTATCTTTCTTGAACCGATTGTTCAGTGAGTTCTGGTCTTCTACTCTGATCCGTACAGGCACAGTGGAGTCCAGATCACTCGATCTGGGAGGTATGCCCTTGTTCCAAACCACAACAATCTCTTTAACAGAAGAACACCTTGAATAATGCCTCGCATACATTTTCAAATTCCAGAGCCGTGCATCATATGTCATCGTCAATAAAGTGAACTGAGAGTAGGAACCATTTAAAGGATAAGCTTCTTCAGCACCATTGCCTCCATAGAAATATTTAACACCTGTGCACATCAATGCAACTCCAACTGCAAATATTACAGCCAAAACCAACTTTCCAGCCCAAGTATTAGGCTTTATTTTTCCTCGAACAGACAGAGGAACTCTGTTCAATCGGCTGCAAAAACGTCTCACCTTTGAAGAAAACAAATTCGACCTTTCCCGACCCAAGAAAGCATTATTTCTCTTCCCTGATAAGTGAGCACACCAGTTGAGGGGAATCATGCACTTCACTGCTCCAAGTAGCACACCCAGTACAACAACAACAACGGTGACAGCAGCAAATGAAGCAGAGCCAAGAATAAAGCGATGGACTGGATCTCCTGAAGGTACACGATCTCCATCCATGACAGCTATCCATTTACCAGAGCTTAGTTGCTGCACATCAAGATGATGGTAGCGTGCACCATTCCAAGCATTGGGTCCCTTATTGGACTCTTCAAATCCCAGGGGAACTTCAACTTCTTTGTAATCGTCCTTTGTAAGAACTTCTACCTTGAAGATACGGACTCGTCTTCCATATGTTTCACCACAGTCTTGACCAACACGATAAAGGTTTCCATCATACACAAATGGCCTGCCTCCATTCCTAGCTCCCACACTCTTGTCAACATTATAAATGGGATTCTTCTTGTGTGGTTTCCAGGGACCAAGTGGTGAGCTACTATACCAGATTTCCAGTTGTCCATTCTTCCTGGTTCCAACACCACTGTGATCTGAACCAAAAAGCCAATATTCTCCAGCACGATTAATGATAAAAGAATCAACAAGGGGATTTTTTATAAGAACCTTATCCAGTGTCCACTTCAATGGAAAGTTAAGAGCTCGATAAAGACGAAGTTCCCCTTTCTGGCTGCTCTCAGGCATCATATATATCTGCAAGAAACAGTAACGAAGGAAACTATTTAAGCTACGTGTCCATAGTCAAGATAACTTTCTGGCTGTTGGATTTTTTTTTTCCAGCTAAACAAATTGTCAAGATCACCCAGCTAATTTTCCAAGTCAATTCACGAGTAGGACCCATTATTGGTTGGTCAGGCCCTTAACTTGTGTCCAGGACATCCAGGATAAATAGTCTTCAAGTGGATATTTTTAGATGCATAATCGCTTGCGAGGAAATATAGATCTTACTTGGCCAAGGTAGTTGAATACATAGGGATAGGATAGATGCCAGTCCTCATCCAAGGCAATGCCCAACTGTTGCCATGTCGCTCCCTTGTCAATACTTTTCGCAACTCCAATATCTCCTTGACTGGTTATTGAACTTTTTGTTTCATAGAAGAGGAAAAGTGTATCCCCCTGGTCAATTCAACGCAAGTAAACACAAAGATTATTTTCAAGAGAAGGAAGCTACTATAATAATAATAAAAAAAAAATGGCACTCAATAGATTATTTCCAGAACGCACGCTAGAAAGTAAACAATTTGGTCTTTCATGAAATGCAAAATTATAGACAGGCATTTGCGTGCAGGCACACACAGAAACACAACATGTATCATGCAAGAGCACTAAATAGCGTAAGAGGCTTACAGTTTGATGCTAGACAGAGTTACAGTCACACTGACCACAAAAAAAATATATCTAAAGAATTTTGAAATCCAAGCTAATACTTTTGCTTCTGGTGGATTTTCTCAATATGAAAAATAACCCGAATAAAGACCCCAAATAATCGTCATCCCCTGCTTCTTAAATAACCATACTTCAAGCTAAATTTACATTGCTAACGGTGTCCATTGATCCCATCCTTGCATGTAACAATTAGAAAAATCAGAAGCAGTCAAAGAGCACAGCACCTCCTCTCCAAAAAAAAATCCCTTGCACCCACTTCTCCCCAGAAAAATAGACCATGCTGTCCCAACATGCCTAGAATTATCTCCGACTTTAGAAGTAAATATTATTGAAAATAAAACCACGAGCTATCCTATTAACTAGCCTCCAGAATAAAACTATTAAACACTATATTCACCATAGGTCATATCCACACGCAAATAAATACAGAGACGGGCACATATTCGACTATCTAATAAAAGTAATAACAGAACCAGTTTCTGCTTAAAACTTCTGGTAAAAAAACAATTACTAGGTACTGATACCGTTCGCAAGATGCTTTCTGCCCCAGAAAGATCTTCCATCAATTTCCTGATTCTGCCTGCATGACAGATTTCTACAAGGGGCTTCCCCTAACCACACAATTCATCTTTATCTATCCTCGTCTTCTCTTGCAAATATTCATCCTCAGAGTTTTCATCTAGCCATTTAACTAGGATTTAGATAACATGATATGGCAAAAATTAAGATGAACACATGCACCGAGTCTGAATTGCTGCACTGAGCTAGCTCCCTATCTCTCACCATGGGGTTGCTTGAGATACCTTACATAACAATAAAACCACAAGTTATGGGCCCTTAAGACATCTGACCAGCGGCACAGATTTGGTCTCTCTCACCAATTTGCACAGTGGATTGCTGACTTTTCTGTCATAGTCCCCTGACTATTTCAATACTCAATGACCAATAATAATAAGCATATACATACCCCCTTCCCCCCCCTTTCCAACTTGAAGCTCTCATTCCAGACACAAAAACACCAAGGGCCAAATAGAAAAGGACACCTAAGAATTTAGTAGTAATTTTCGTAAGTGCTATTGCCAAATTCCTGAATCCAGTCCTGTTAATTGGCACTTCCATAATAAAATATATTAGTCAGCTTGATTACACGCTTGGCACCACAATCAGATACCATGACTGAACATGTGAGCATTCAGTAAAACAACCAACAAATACGCACAAAACCAGAGGAAGTTTTAACAAAATTACCAAAATGAATACAGTTAATAAAATAATTACCTGAACATAAAGAAACGGGTCAGCAACAAAATTACTGGGGAAACCAGCATCAGAAAGCGAAGCACAAGTGACAACGGGGTTGGCAATAGGCCATGCCGCACCCTCATCTCTCCATTCATTCATCTGTTGTCATTTTCCACCAGTAAATCAGAATCATGACATGTTAATGATAAAAGTCAATACATGCAAAAGGAAATAAAACGAAAAATTGCCCTCGTCCCATGTGCTAGAAATAAACAAAAATCAATTAAATTGAACAAATTAAAAAATTCTTCAAAAAAAGTAAACACGCCAATAAATTCTGACAGAAATGCGAAAAGGTAAAAAAGCAAAAAATTTGCAGTTTCAAAACAGTCATTGATCAAGAAAGCAAGACTTGACCACTAATACCTGACTCGCAAAAAGAAAAAAAAAAAGAAGAAGAAGAAGAAGCAAGAAACATGAAGCTTTGAAACAGCCACTAGTAAAAGAAGAGGAAGCAAGAAACATGAAGCTTTGAAACAGCCACTAGTAAAAGAAGAAGAAGCAGGAATTAGCCACTAAAATCCACTTTACAAAAAGCAAAAATTAAACAAAAAATTCAATAAAAAACCCCCCATGAACAGAGGTGAAGATATAATCGCAAAGCCAGTCTCTGCTAATGCATAAATGTGCACAAAACAAATAAAAAAAATCATGGTAAAAGAACAGAAACAACTTACAGCTTCAATTGGTTTGAGAGAGAAAGGAGAATCACCGTAAAAGACACCAATAGACCAAGAACCCTCATTGTCTTCTTGACAACCAGGTGACTTTAACCCAACACTAGCATTTGTGCTACGTAAATAAGGCTTACTAAACATAAGCCAGGCATAAAACATACCAATAGATCCATACAAAACCAAATACCCAAAAAAGAACGTAAAACCAGAGGAAAACACTAGAGAAACCAATCTTTGGCGCAAAACATTATGTTGTTGATGGTTTTCCCATCTCCATCTGCACCAACACCTCATGCTCGTATTCGAGCGGCTACAAGTTGTCGCTGTTGCGGTTCCTTCGGTGCCATTCACACCAGCCTCATAAACACCCATGAAAGATTATTATTTGCAAGTTTAGGCAAACCCCAGATGGAAAGCTTGAAACTTTAGAAGTTTGTGTCTTTACAAGGGAAGGAAGTTAATTCTAAGAACCTTTTTATGGGTAATATTTTTTGTTTTGGTTTTGGTGTTTATAACGTTGTTGTTTCAGACTTTCAGTGCGTGATTGATTTTGAGATTGCTGTAGAGATACGTTTTGCGTGTGTTTGGATGTAGAATTTTTATAGTGGATTTGAGAATGTGGTGTAATTGTTTTTTTAAATATTTTTTATTTTAAAATATATTAAAATAATTATTTTTAATATTAATGTATCAAAATAATCTGAAAATATAAAAAAAATATTAATTTAAAATAAATAAAAATATTTTAAATTTTCTCAAAAATATTTTTTAAATATAATGATAAACACACGTTACATGGAATTGGTGGTGGGGATGACAAAGGGAAGGTTTTATTTATTTATTTATTTTGAGTTGGAAATTAGGGGTTTGGGTCTTCGGGATTGACTTTGTGCATGGATGAGTCCCTGTCTGGCCATCTCAAAATTTAATTATATATGCAGACAGTGTGTGTCTGCATAGGAAGCTTTGTTGTGATTCTAGAGGGAGAGAGAAGGCGGGTTTTTTCTACACGAGCAAATATTTGTGTACCTGCGAATTTAGATATCGTTTTATTACTGTATTTTAATAAAACAGATAAAGATAACGACAGACGAAATATACTTTTCTACGCTTCTAGTTTCTAGTTTTATAAATATAAAAATTTACTTAAAATATTATTTTTAATTTTAATAATATTATTTCTATCTTAATAGATTAACAGAAGACAATCTTAAATACAAGTTAAGACTTGAAAAGTTGATTTTAAGAAATAAATCAACTTATCAGCTATAAATTTATTTTTTAATGATTATAAGTTCGAGTCTTTTCATGACTATTAAAAATTTATATAATTTTTAATTTTAGAACTAATGAAATTAATAAAGATATATATAAGTAGTTAATTTAAACACCCATATTAATAATAATAATAAAAAATTTAACAAGTTGAAGCATAGTATAAAGAGCTGAATTAGAATAAAGTCTGTCACAAGAAGAGTGGATTTTAATTTTAATTTTAAATTAAATTAAATTAAAATAATATTATTTTAATAAAAAATAATTAATTGATTAAAAATGGATTTTCGATCAAGTTCAACTTGGACTGACCGGTCAACCCTGATTAATAGGATAATTCAAGTTTTATATATATATATAAGTTCAAATCCCGCATCAGTTGGGACCCGTGTTAACCATCAGGCCATTCCAGAATTTAAAACAATGAATTGAAGAGACAATTCATAGCAGGTCATAACTGATAAGTGATAAATCAAGGAGAAATTACGAGGGTGAGCCACCCCCACCTCCCTCTCTACAAGAAATAAATGAAGGAACACTTGAGGGTCCAGCTGCTATGGTCAACCGCGTGACTTGTTCCGCCCCCATCTCGGGTTCGATCATCTATGTATACGCCTGTCACTCCCGTGGTGTCTTATATGTTTACTGGGCTTGCAGGATGCTCAGTGAGCCCGGAGACTAGTTGTGGTGCGCGCAAGTTGGCCCGGACACCCCGATTATAAAAAAAAAATGAAGGAATTTTGGGACCGATGTATTATTTAAAAAGTAAATAAATATCAAGTCAAGTGAATGTTGAGAATCTTACCATTACCTCGGCAGGGAAGGGTAAAGTATGAATAATAGCAGCAGTGTAAATTTAATGGAAAACATGTTTTGTATTTTTATATATGATAAAGAGACTTTTTATGTGTAAAATAATAAATGGTCGGACTTTATATAAGAAAAACTATGCAGAACATGTTTTTTTTATTTGATTCCTTGATTCAAATTTTGACGTTGAGGAGATTTATTCAGTCTTTTAACAGATCTGATCAATTTAAAATTGCTTAGAAAAAGTCTTAATTTCAACTGGTCTATAAATTTACTCGCCCTGAGAAAAATTGACGAAGAACAAGGCATCTCCTGGGGGAGGAAATGTTTCCATGTATCTCCCTGGTGAGTAAAACCTTCACCATTCTTATTTTCAAGCACCCTGTGTTTATTTTCTATATCTAACATTAATACCCCTCTGATGTAAAAAGAAGACGAACAATGACAGAGAATGTTTTTTGAGTTTTGAATTTAATAAAAAAAAATGTTGCCCGTGTTAAATTAACAAATTTTTTTATTTTTTTTTCTATATGTATTCTTGAATTACGAGATTTAATAGTGCTAGAACAACATTATTCAACTGATTATTTATTTGTAATAATATAGTTTTTTAAACATTTTCAAACTACATTTATAAATAAATAGCAATGTTTTTTTTCAAACTACATTTATATATAAAAACAAAATTCAAATGCTCCGATTTTTTTTTTTCAATTCATTTTTACCCTTTATAAATAAATAGCAATGTTTTAAAAAATAAAATAAAAAATGATTTAATTTGATCGAGTTTTATATAAGTTTTGCTAAATTTAAATGGATCAATTTGAGTTTAATAAAATTATTTTAATATAAAATTCAGATTGGATAGAATTAAATATCTATGTTGAAAAGTAAGATAGCAAGTTTCGTGTCATTTGGGAATCTATTTCTTTTCAGGGAAAAATACAACTAAACAAAACAAGGACTGTTGAGTGTTGAGAGAAAATGGCACGAGGAAGAGGCACGGAGGTTTCGGAGATTCTATGGACATTTGCACTCGCGAACGTTTAAATATTAGGAATACTCGCGGCGTTTTGAGGGAAAGAGGCACGTGTCAGCTCGTGCATGGACCCTTTCCTCTTCCGCGTGAGGGGATATGGTCTTGGTCGATGTTTTGAAGCGTAAAGGACTTGTTTGGATGAGGATTGAGATGTGTTTGGTAAAGAATAAATGAGATGGAAAGGAATTTAATTAGTAGTTGGAATTGGAAATTATAACTCATTTGCTTTAAAGCGGTGGGGCTGGGGCTGTCATGATGAATTTAATTAGGGGATGTGACACATTTGAAATCATCAATTTATTATTTTTTTAAAAAAATAATTTAATTTAAAACAAAAAATTGAATTCTTTTCAAAAATATTTTTAAAATACAAAAGAAACCATCTTTTTTTTTTATTATATTATATTGTGAATATATTTTTTATTTTTTTTTTTTTGTTTGGAAGGTTTTCAGTGTAAGAAATTGATTTCATGATCCTCTTCTCCTTGATTTTATGAATTTTAAATTCAGAGTTAATATCTGAAAATTTATTATTTTTTTCTGAATATATCAACAAGTGTGGTGGCAAAAATATATTATTTCTCTATGTGTTATTGTACATTCAAAATCGTAATTAAATGTGTATAGATGAATAATTTGAAAGTGATGCTCTTTATTTTACTGATTTAACACGATTAAGTTTCAAAAATCACTAAATGATACAGGTATATACAGGAAAGAGAAATCCTATAGTATTATCACAATATTTAATAGGAAATTAATTTTATTTTATATCTCCTTTACTAGAAATGGATTTCCAAATAAATAAATCAACACACTTAAATTCTTCATTCATTGAACATTAATCTCTTACAATAATTCTCTTCCATTGGGAGAAAAAAGAGCTAGGAGATCAATAACGATTTTATTTTTAAAAAAAGAGAATCTACGAATAAATAATTTATTCCCTTGAATTTTCCCTGACAATAATTTTGCAGTTAAAAAATTCGAACGAGCCAGTACGTTCGTAGTTGTTTCCGAATTGTAGCGGGACATGGACTTTTGAAAGGTCTCCTCCATGAACCAAGGACAGCCTTCACATCGGGTGAAGAAAGATTCAGAAAAATATGAGATATAGGTAGAAAAACAAGATTTTATCGTGATCCAAAAAAAGAAAAAGAAAAGAAAAATAGTTTGTTTTTCTCTCTTGTTACTATACAGGCAAACTCATGATTGAATGTGTAATTAAAAGATAATTTGAACATGGCATTCACTTTCTTTTTTTATATAAAATAAATTATTTTTAGCTATACTTTTTGTCTTCCTCTCTTCTCCTCATTTGAAAGAATGAAATATATTTCTAAGAATTTTTTTTACTCGGAGCCTGCAGCGCTACATGTTAAAGGGAGTATTTTGAAGTGTGATAGTTATTATTTTTTTAAGGTGTTTTTAATTTTTTAAAATTTAATTTTAATATTAAAACATTAAAATTATCTGAAAATATATATATATATATATATATAAAAAACTAACGAATCAAAGACAATACCTTTTGATTGGATTTTTTTTAAAAAAATAAAATTAAAAAGGATTAGTGGATGATCATTGTTGAGAGATGCTGGGAGTAAAGAAAAGGCCTTGCCCATGAGACATTTTCACCTGGTATTCATCAGCTTGGCTGTGGTGTCTCGTAAAGAGCAACATGCACAATTGCAAAAACTATACACTAACGATAAATTAACAATAATAAAGCAAAAAAGGTAAAATTTCGAGAGAGAGAAATATTTTTTTCATAAAGGAAATAGCCACGTCTACAAAGTAATGATTTTTTCCCCTTTTCCTTTTAATTTGCTACAAAAACTAAGCCATTTTCTTTATCAAATATATAAAAAAGCTTCGAGTACGTAAATGGCAGTCAGATTCCCACCAAGTTTCAAAATAAAACAGAGTAATAATCTTTTATTTATTTTTCAAAGCCATGTCAGATTTATTAGTGTCATTGTAGGTTATACATCTTTACAATTAGAACAGAAGATTCGGGCATCATTCTTGATTTTTATTTTATTTATTACTGATCAAGACTCTCCCATCGATCCACGGCATTTCCCCCCTCCTCAGTCTATTCCCTGCCGCCAGGCGCCAGCTCCTATGACAAATAATTAATTCGCGGTCACGATGTTGTATTGAGTTTGGCATTATGTTTCAACTTGTTTTTAAAAAAATTTCAAATTATTTTTTTACTAAAATTAAGTGCGGTTTATACTTTTTGATCGTTTTGATGTGTTGATATCAAAAATAATTTTTAAAAAATAAAAAAATATTATTGGCATGCTTTTCGGCACGAAAAGCTATTTGAAAAGTAACTGCTACCACACTCTCAAACACCCTCCAAGATATTTATCCCAGGCAACGAGTGGTTTTGGACCTTTTGGTGTGGGGAGGGGGCACCTGGTGCAGCCTTGGACTGGTACACCGGCAATTTTGAATCCAACTTGCTCCAGCCTCCAGCTCTTGACCACCGGAGTTTTTCTGTTGTTTATTTACTACTTGGGTTCATTGAAATGCACAATTCAAACAGAAATTCAAAACAGGGAAAGTTAACGTCTTTATTGATTTGATATTGCATGCCCTGGTTTGACTAGATCTCCTGCTATGAAGTTTTTCTTGCAGTGGAAGAGAAGGAAGAGATCTATTAGATTTTTTTAGTGAATAATACCGTGGTGAGACTAGGAATTATGTTTTTCCACGAGTAAAGAAATAGGAAAATTAGGAGGTAAATTAATATGTTTTTATTTAAAAATATAAGAAAAATTGAAAAGTATATATAAAAAAAAACTGAAACGGGTGAGTCTAGTTTAATTATTTATATAAACAATAAAATTGATTGATATATTTTTTTAATAGTTTAGATAACAACTTTATGTTATAACTCAAGTGATCGTAGTCTAGAGGCGTTAGATTCAAACAACATGGCAACAGTATTAATTTTAATGGGACAAATGAACCGTCGTTTATAGTTTTTTTTTTATAAAAACAAACGAAGATGGATCACCTTATAAAAAGGGGAAAAAAAAAAAAAGTACAAGTCTAGACACGTGGGTCCAAAAGAGGCCACATGCTGGAGGTCCGTAGCTACAGTTTCCATTTGAGTTTTTTTGGATATATATTTTTTTATCTTTTGTTCTTTTCCCCTTAAATTCTATCAATGTGAAGTTTTTGTTTAATTTTAATTTTTAATATTAATTCGAAGATGATTAAATTTTTATATTTTTTATCATGTTTAAAAAAATATAATTTGATTTAGTAAAATTTATAACCTGGATCGCGGGTTTAGTAAACTAGCTAGTGTTAACATGACATGTTTTTTTTTTTTGTGTTTTTAGATTTTTCCAGTCGATAATATTATCTTTAGATAATTTTTATATAATATAATTTAAAAAACTAAATAAAAAATTAGTTTGAGAGTTTTTTAGTTTGAATTGTTAAACCACATTTAATGATGATACTAAAATATTTCACATGGTCTAAATATTTATTTTCTTATATTCAAAACAATTCTAATTCAAGTTCTAGCAATAATTAAACTAGTAAAAACTAGCACGTGAAGTAAAGAAAAATTAAGGAGGTCAACTGGCCTTGTTTGTCAACGACGATGTTTTAATTGAGCATTAATTTTTGTTCGAAAATTAATTTTAAAAGATAAAGTGGCAGTTTAATTGAATTTTTTTATCACCCTACTTGCTTTGATTTTTTTTTTTTTTTTATCTAAATGGCGGTTTGTTTTCATGGTTGTTTCTTTGTTTAAAATGAATTAAAAAATAAATATTTAATAACAAATAAAAAGTTAATTTACATATGTGGGCCCAGTAAAAAAAAGACTATTACATTACCTGGCTATTATAAACAAAAGACTTTTAAATATTTTAAGTTATGGATGTTATGTATTTTGAATATAATTCAATAATCCATGCAGGTGATTAGAAACTATTTATATATAAAAAAATTCTCAGTATCCACCTATTTTGCATCTTCTTCCTTAGCTATCTTCAGTACACTACCACAACCGTTGTCGGGAGATAGCTAAGCGGCCATTGGCCACTACCAATTTCTAATTTTACTTACTTTTTATTTATTTATTTATTAGTATAGATATTAATATCAATTTACGCATATTTTAATTAAATATACGAGTTTTAAAGTTAATAACTATATAAATCTTCAATAACTTTAAAATTTATAAAACTCGAACTAGTAATTTTTTTTAAAAAAAATTTAAAATCTAGCCGGTTAAATTAGATCTCTCAATATTTATAAGCTTACTTTCTTTATCGTCAAACATGTTGCCATTCTAGAAAATGCAGATTTATCGGAATTCACTCCAGAAAAAGAAAAAAGAAAAAAAGAGGAAAGATATTACCAAATAAATATACGTGGTTTGGATAGCTTTTTTCTTGTCGGGCAGTGAAAAACCGGAACCCAGTGGAAGAGGCTAATGTCGCATAGCCAAAACCAACGAGCCAACGACTGGTGTCTGTCCGCCCTTTGTCTGAGGCAAATCCCAGTTCATAAACTATCAAATCCTCTACCATCTCTCCCTTAAATAAAAGAAAAAAAATGAAGATAAATAAATGAAAGGTACGCTGAGAGACTTTGCTCCGTATGGTAGTCTCAATTTGCCAAACCCGGGCGCACCTGGTTTGCTCTATTTTAGGCAAGTGGTAGCCGAATATTATTAAAGTATTTAATTATTTGATGACATGGTAGAAAATCTTGATTTCGATGACGTTCGTGCCAAAAACTGTCTAATTATCTATAATATAGCGTCATGAAACAATTATAATAAAAAAATGTGTCCAACTAACCCTCGAATCCCCGAATTGATTGGGTAATTTAACACCTGTTGATCTCCTCCAGATGGCCACTTCGTGATCTCAACGCCTTCCGTGTACAAAGGTCGAATGCCGACGAATCTCCTGAGCGCAGCAAGGAAAAAAGCCCGAAGATTCGCGGATAAGAAGTCCTTTGTTAATTGTGTCCGTCCAACTCTTGACTTGCCCTGTCCCTTCCTTGTGTTTTCTTTCTTCTTTTTGAACGACCCGTCTTTTCTATCCTCTTTTATAGAAGAGGAACTACTCTAAAATTTAAATTAATAGTAGACACGCAGACTCGGAGTTTAATCTAAAAAATAACTTGATGAATCTATATCAACTGTTTTTATTAAAATAATATTATTTTATTTCATTTTTAATATTTTTTTACAATCTAGCTGTATTTTGATAATTCAGTTAAATTATTAAAAATTAGTTAGATTTTTTTTATTATTAATATAAATATCCAAGTTAATTTACCTTAATTAATTCTATAAAATATCCAAGCATGTAAACTTTTAATCACCTGAAGATAATGAAGCTCTTAAAATTAGGCAGGTTTTACTGCACAAGGAACCGGTTCAACTAAAAATCCAACGCAAATTAGCCGCGATCCAATCCAATTATTTGGCAGTGTGGTAGCGTTTTCTTTTCAAATAGCTTTTCGTGTTAAAATACATGTCAATGATTTTTTTTATTTTTTAAAAATTATTTTTGACATCAGGACATCAAAACGATTCAAAAAATACAAATCACAATCAATTTTAATAAATAATAAAAAATTTCAAAATTTTGCAAAACAAAGGTAGAAACGCAGTCCCAAAAACTACCTAAAAACCCGATCCTTATCACTGTAGTGGTTGTTGTCGCTGTCGTATGTTGTTGGTACGAAGTGTACTATTTCGTGTTCGACTGATTCATCCGAGTGTAGTTAAAAAAGAGTCCAGAAGAATACATCAGCCCATTGTTGCAGGATTCATTTTCTTCTGGTTTGGCTTCCATCTATTGCTTTCTCCGATATGGACAGCGTGTCGGGTTTGGTAACCAAACCACTCTTTTTACAATAATATAGTTATAAATTTTATCATTTGTTTTTAATGTAGTGTCCTGTAGTGATGATAAAATTGTAATTTTCAGGTGTTTTTAAAAAACAATTTTATTTCTATTTATTTTCTCTTTATACTTGGTATTTTTATCATTTTACACTTGATCTATTTATCATATTTTTTTCTTTTTTTTTATTTTCTTGTTTTTTTTTCCTTACACTTTTTTTTGTTAAAACATATTATTTTTTGTTTCTTACACTTTAAATATTTATTATTCTATACTTGATATCTTTATACCATTTTTTGTTCTTATCTTTATTATTTTTGTAATTTTTTTATTTATATATTTTTTTAAAATATATTATATAAAGACTAAGAAAATAATGTTTCATCGTGGCAATTGCAACACTGTTTTATTTTTTTCTGTGTTAAAAAACTATTTTAACATCTTGAATATTTTTATTAACACATATGATCTTTATATTATTTTATTATATATAAATATCAACTTTTTGATTCACGATTCTATACTTTATTCAATGTAAAAAAAAACATTAATAACACCTGTATATTAATTTTTTTGTGTTGAAAAAAAAATATTCGGCTGCAACAAAACGAGTTGAATAGACAGGTTAACATTTTATCTTCTTGCATTAATTAAGACGGATGATTCTCGGCATATTTAATTTATTCTTGATTTGTAATTAGAAATTTTCTTTTTTAAAAAAAATAAATTTAAACAAACTTGTTTATTTATTTTTTCAGTAAAAAAATTATCCAAGCTGCAACAAAATGAACGTATAAACTGGCTATTGTCCAATGAAGCTGACTCTGGCTTCTCTGATCATGTTGAGGTTTCAAGAAAATGGTCTCAAAAAAGGATCAAGCAGGGGAAGTCTAGCCAGTGGAGGCTATGAATTTTTGTTATGGATAATCTAAAAAATAACTAGCCAGGACTACTTGAAAGTTGAAACAATCATATATCCACACTTGACTATAACACTTAAAATATAATTTTCTTAAAAGAGGTGAAATTTAAAAAATTAATAAAAATTGACGGTTTCTAAACAGAGATTTAGCCAGTGTTATTAAACTCGACCCGGCCCCGCGGGTTGACTCGGGACCCGGTCGACCCGGTGGCTGGACCGGTTCGGGTTTAATTAAAAGACCGGCCGTGGCAACAACCCGGCCAAACCCGGGGTGACCCGGCTAGTCAACCCGGGACCCTGGCGAACCCGGACGAGACCCGGTTGTTTTTTTTCTTTTTTAAATGTAAGATAAAAAAAATTTTGGTTTAAATATTTCAACTTAAAATGATAACATAGTATATTTTCAATGTGGGGTTTGAAGCCCTTTCATATATATATATATTCTATGTTCATATGAAAAAAATATATATTTTTTCAATGTGGGATTTTGAAACCCATTAGTATATATACTTTATGTTTTCCAAGGAAAAAATCATGTTTTTTTTCAAAACGGGATAAAAAAAAAACTTTTTGGTTTAAATACTTCAACTTTAAAGAGATAACATAGTATCTTTTCAATGTGGGATTTGAAGCCCTTTCATATATCTCTACTTTGTCCATGAAAAAAAGTATGTTTTTTCAATGTGGGAATTTGAAACCTATTTGAGATAATTTATGAAATTATATTTTTTTTTTAATTTCATTCTCATTTAACTTTTTAATTTGTAAGATTTGTTCCTCATTATTTTAATAAATTTGAGAAAAATAAAATATTAATAAGTTATTTTCCAGCTCATTTTTCATGACATAACCAAACACTGTAAAGTGTTTTCCAGTTTATTTTCCATAACACTACCAAAATCATGGAAAATACTTTTTCAGAATTCATTTTCCCCGGAATTCACTTTTCAAAAGGAATTCACTTTTCTGCAAACAAACGGAGCCTATGTTCCATGATGTTTCCGGTGTATAATATTCGTACAGCACATGCATGTAATTATAAAATCCGTTCCGAGATTGAATCGGCGTGAGAGTTGGATTAAGAATTGAAAATGTAAGACTTTTTTTTTTTTTTAAAATAATTAAAAAAATATTAATTTAATATTTTTTTTAAAAAATTAAAACTGACAAGTTCAAGCCCAGATGAATTGAGTTACAAATCAATCTAAATTTATTCTGAATCGGCTAAATTTTTTACTTTTTAAAACCCAGAGCAATAATTTAGCTGATTTTATTCGTTAAATAATTTCAGGAATACAACTAGTTCCTTGTAAATCGCTCTTGTACCGTGCAAGCTTCATGGAATTTTTTGGTCCCGATTTCCTCGTAATATATATATATATTGCACATCAAATAAACATAATGATAGGTTGATTGGCAATTATTATACATGTTATAGACTAAGATTCAAGATTAATGAGCTAGATTGTTTTAGTAATGACCAGGTAATAAAAATTTTAATTTTCAAATATCTTAATAAATAAAAACTATTCCTACAATAGCCGGTTATTACATCCAAGAGATAAGGAGAACATTTTTTATAAAAGAAAATTTAAACTTCTGAACATGTTTAAGGAACCAGCAAACACCGAGATGCTATAATAATAAAAAAAATTATTAAAATAATTATCAACCATTAAATTTTTTTTAAAACATATTTTTTTGCGAGAAAATATGATTTTTTAAAATTCTCAATAAATAAAAAAACCAACTCAAATATTTAAATTCAAGTAAATTTTAAGCAGATAAAAAGATTCTAAAATTCGTAGCCATTAAATCTTTTATCAAAATAAAATATTAAAATACAAAAACATTGAAGAAAAAAATAACTTGGAAATTTATTGATAATTAAAATTTTAAAAACCATTTCACTAGTAAAACTATAATTTAAAAATGAATCCTAATGATATTCAATAAATTGAAATTACTTTTTGTTATTTTATCAAAAAAATCTTATACTAATATATAAGAAGGCTAGTGTTTCTAAAATATAAACATTTGTTATATAATATATATATATTATATATATATATAAACATTTCAAATAATTTTGATTCCTATTATGTCTTTGGTTTTCTCTCTCAAAAACTTTCAATGTTTGGGAATTTTTCAAATGTTTTATATTTTAGAAACACTAGCCTTCTTATATCATTAGTATTTTCAAGATTTTTTTGAAAAATAAAATAACAAAAAAATAATTTCAATTTATTGAATATCATTTTTTTTTTTGTAGGATTCATTTTTTTGACAGGCAAGAAGGCTATAATATATCCACAATCAATCGAAAGCATAGATGTCATCATGGACGGGGATTGCATCAATCAAAGGGAAAAAGCCTATCTTAGGCTTTTTATTTATTTATTTATTGAATTATAAGTGTTTAGACTAGTTTTATATATATATATATATATATATATATATATTAACTAATTTTTCAGGATTCTAAAATTAATAATTATATAATTTTTTAACGGCCATAAAATTTATGATACTCAAACTTATAACTTTTTAAAAATAAAAATAAAATATAATCAATTAAATTATACCCCTCGTAGTTTTCTTTGATTCCCCTTGTTTCATATACTCGTGCCCTTGTTTCTCAATTCTCGTACACGTATAGAGCCAGTAAAGAGGTAGAACTGGGCCAAGAGGCAATCAAACCATAGCATTTCCCTTTAGATTATTCGAGTCAGAAGTCGCAATTAAAAGCCCAAATTTAACCAGTTGAAAGCCCATTTCTAAGCGAAGAAGAATGATTTGCTATCTAAGTATATGCATATAATCACATGCTAATGTTGGACCAAAGAGCATAACAATGGTATTTTCTCATAGCTAATAAGCCCAATTTAAAAGTTTGACCCTGTACAAGACCTAGATTATGAGATGAATGAATTAATTTGAGTCATCCAGTTTTTTTTTTTAAAAAGAAGGCAAATCAACAGATCTTGAAAAGAGAAACTTGGTTGTTGGTGAATTGAGCAAGAGAGGCAGGTCTCGAAATCCAACTATATATGGGGTCCAGTAAAATGGTACGGACATGCCATGGATTGTATGGTTTACAGTTAGGTATAGTAATGGCCAGCCATTCTGACTACACTTACAGGGTCTAGTAAAATGGTACGGACATGTCATTAATTGTACGGTTGACAAGTCTGGAATAACTAAGATGCCAGCACTGCAATTGGAGAATATTTTTTAGTTATGTTAATATATTAATATTAAAAAATATTATTTCTATATATTTTCAATTAAAAAAAGTGGTCATGTCATGGGAGAAGATTGATAGGGCAACCTAGCTAGCATAAAAAAAAAAAACACAACTGTCTACAAGGTAAGTTAGGAAATGATTTACCAGTCGTCCTGTTTTTCACAGCTATCAAAGCTCCTGGTCGAGGAGGCTGAGACCTTTTGCATGCCAAAACTTTTCAAGAGATCGCCTTGGATTGAAATAAGAGGGCATGTATAGCAGTTGACAGATCCAAAATGGCCGAGCTACCTCAACCACTTTCCCCTGACGAAAAGAATGCCTGGCTTGCATGTGTTAGAGCCATGATCAAACTCGTATTTTGAGCATGATTGAGCCATGCGATGGTAGAATCTAGTGAACCGGGCATATTGCTTGCTACTCTCGTGATGGTGTGGAGCTCTCAAAACTACCACCATTGGAATTCGTACTAGTAGAAAGGAGGATTTTTCTTGTTAAGATGAAAAATGTAAGACATTTGATTGCTCGGCTAGAAGCAAGAAAAACGACAATAGAATACACGGCAATAATAGAGATGAGCTGGAATGATTAAACACAGCACAGACAGAAGAAGACTAGGATGCATGAACCAAGCTAGCTAGTAACCGAAGCTCAGCATTGATACCACCATGCTTACTAGAGGAACAGTTATGTTGTCATCTACTACCTCTGTAATTGGAAGGGACTCCACAACAGTTGCCACTAAAGCCACTAAAGCCACTCTCTGAATTGTCCATGTCCAATCCAACTGGAAATACCCGAGGGCTGAATAGTAGAACAGCATCCTAGTTGTCAAGACAACAAAGAAAAAAAAGGTCTAGTAAGTATTTAATGGTACGCAGTAGTTCATTACAATATGACATGACTGGTTGGAAGGTGATCTGAAACACACCCAATAGAGATCAAGAAGCCACAGATGAACATAGATATGCTACCAGCCCAGCTCTTGTGTTGATTGTAAGGAAGCTTCGATGACCCAAATCTTCTACCGATTATATCAGCCACACCTAAAGACCACTAAAGAGAAATCAATCGATAGCTTTAAGCAGGAAGAGATAAGCACAGAGTATGGAATTTGAACAACGCAAATTTATGAGGTTTTTAGGGTTTACCATCCCCACCACACATCATGGCCAAAGAGATCACCCCAGTTGGAGACTCACGCCAGAAAACAAGAGCGCACAAAATCAATATCAAAACATAATACAAAGGTCCTCTCAGCAACTCCCTGTAAGAAAAAACAACAAAAGATCATCAGCTTTGCTTGTTCAGAAGAGGAACGAAAAGCCCATAAATAATCAATGAGATAATGAGAAAAATTACTGCGGATTTCCTTCTCGAGTAACAGATTTAATGAGCCCTTCATCAGCAACCAAAGAGAAGCCATGTACAATAAGCCTTAAGCAATTCACAAGAGGTACTACAGAAGCAAAGTAGCGAGCCTGTGTTGAGGTGCTATTCCAGGATCAAACATCACGAAGAACTGGGGTATAAGTTAAAGCAAGAAAAACTCAAAACTCAAATCCCGACATAATCCCAAGATTCAATTTTGAGGTTGAATTTCAAAGAAATCCCACTAAGGATTGATACCTGAAAATAGGCCAGCAAGCAGCAAAAAGCAAGCCTGAAAGTATATGAACTAGTTTTCTGCTCAAGCTCTGTTGAATGAGATTTCGCTGAGTGAGAGTATCAAAAGTGCGAACGAGACTGTAAGCGCCAGCAAGTACAGTAGCCGTGGCACCGGCGTCTTGAAGTAGAGGTGCGGTGGCGGAAATGAGGGAGGAGCGAGGAATGTAAGGAGGAAAGGAAACGAGACGTCGGAATGGAAGTACTGGTGGATTGGGCAAGTTCCAGTGAGGAGGAGGAGACGGAGGAGGGGAGAGGTGGATAGTGGTGGTGTATTCGTGGACGTGGCGGCGTAAAGAAGAGTGAGAGAGGGTAAGAGTACAAGACAAGAGGGCCATAGACGTTCGTTTGGGCAATGGGCGGCCTGGGGTCTCTTTCGTATTGGTTTGATGCCTCTAATGGCTACTGCTTGCCCTCCTCTAGGCTGTCTTATGGCATTATTTTATCGAGTCAAATTAAATCACATGTAAAATTTAATTTAATTATATTCTTTAAAATATTTATTAAATTAAATTAATTATTTTAATTATTTTTCCTTTTGAACTGGACTAAAACATGATTTATTTATTTTCTATATTACAAAATATATATTTAGCTATCTTCTCTCCACTTCACAACCACATTTTTTCTATTCTTTGTACCATCCTCAAATGAAAAAATTAATCCTTGAAAAATATCACCGAAAAAAGCAAGTAACAATTTTCCTAGGTAATGTCTTCTTCAAGAACTTGGCAATTATGTGATAATGATAATGGTCTCATTAAAATTAACACTGAAAATGCTTCAGGGAAGATAGTTCTCATCACCACACAAACCCCTGTATCCAATCGAACATCAGCAGTATAATTCATGGAGACGAGTCCATAATTTATCATTGAGAGCAGAAAGAGGACTAGCATAAACCGCATAGCACAACCATTGCAGCCCAGCATGATCCACCATCGACAAAAGTTAAACACGAACAAGAACGTGAATCATCTGAGAATTCCATAAAGCATGTATAACACCACCAGCAAACCCCCTGGCATCCACTCTAAAAACAGTGTCGAAACCCAAAGCAGCGGAAACCTCTGCTCTGACCAATGAAATACGAGTCCCGAGTAGGAAAAATGAGGTTTGCATCTTCTCCCCAGTTCACCAATAATATATAGTCTTGAAATCCTGTTTCCTTGCACCTTTGCAGTTCCAGGCTTCCAGCACATAATGTTGTGATTACTCGTAAAAATACAAGTAAGAGGAAAAAGGAAACGATACAGAACAATGCTTAACGATATATATACTTCATGACAGTGGCCGAAACACAAGAATCATCATCCATAGCAACTTCATTGGTTACCTCCCGAACAAATGAAGAAGAAAAGAAAGAGGGTATTTCTTGACACAAGCACAGCACTAAAAATGTGCAGGTTTTTGTGGTTACAATTTATAAAAGCCGGTTTTAAAATAAGTATAAATTATAGCTTTTCTCAAAACCACGTTTTAATTAAAAATGAAATGCATATTCAAATAAATTTACACCAACCATTTTTCAAAACTGTTGTTGGTCTAAAAGCAACTCCAACCGAACCGTTAAACGAGGGTGGATTGAATTGAAAGCTGTAATTCTAGACAGGTGTTAATCAAACCTTTGACTCTTAACACGTTATTTCCAAGAGAGGAATAATGAAAATTCAAGTCTAATTCTGACCCATGTTTTGATCCTACAAAGTAATGAAACCATCAAGATTTTTGAATGCATTTGTAGCTATAGTTAAACAACATACATTTTTAGTTAATGGTAAGACAAAATTGGAGTGACAGCTAAAAACACAGTAGCTTGAAAGGGGCTCTGAACAATTATTCCGTTGCTTTCTTACGGGCAAATCTTTGCAAAGCCGTAGGTAACGAAATTTCCTCGCTGATTTTCTGCTTCTTTTTAGCCACCTTTTCTTCCTCTTTCATTTGTTGGTCCAAGAAAGGTTTCTTGGCCCTTACAACAATCTCCTTTTTCTTTACTGCAATTTTACTTGGCTTATTCCTCCCCTTTGTTTTCTTCTTAATGGCAGTTCCCTTGGCTGCTTCAACAGCTGCTTCCATATCCACCTCCATCTCCATCTTTGTTGGTTTCTCTTTCTTCTTTGCTGACTTCACTGTACCAATCTTTGAAGGGTCCAGCATAATTGTCTCGGGGGGGAGCTTGTCGAGAAGAGAGTGAATTTCCTTCTCTCTTCGTTGTTTAGTTGTTTCAAATGGGTTTGCTAACCATGTGTCAAAGTTGGGTTCCCCTGAACCTGGGATAAGAATTGAAGACCATCCCATGGAGTGCCCTATACCTAGAACATCTTCATATGGTCGAAATGCAACTTTCCCTATCTGATAACCTTTCACAATAGAATGACCCATATATCTGCTGTAATTCCGTGATCCAGAGAAATCTCCAAAAACCTGAACAAACGATCCAGTTCCAGCAGCTAGTAAACCTTTTTGACTGAAGTCCAAGGTTTTTGCATGGCCTCTTATAGTTTGGAGAACCTCAAATTTCCTCACGTCCCAAATCTTAATTTTCTTTTCCTTGCCAGACGTGGCCATGAGATGGCCATCAGGATGAAATGCCATTGCTGTGATAGGCCCAGGATGACACAGCATCTTGACAAGGGGAACTGCACTAGTGGGCTTCCACATGCTTACTGTACCACCTGAATGACCCAAAGCAACAACCCCATTGAAAGGATTGGCCTGCATCACATCAGTACGGCCTAAACCTGTCCGGAAATTGCCTATCATCTCACCCATTGTAACATCTTGGTATCGCAGCTGCCCAAATTTGTTTATTGACGCCAAGAGAAAGTGGTTTTTCAGAAACTGAAGCCTTGTCACTGCACCATGTTCCTGTAAATAATGCAACTTAATCGCATACTTATGCATTTATATAAACATTTGGAATTGTGGAACGCAACAAAGAATTAAACTTGAAATTTGCATAAAAAAATCAAGTATATAGAAGTGCAGTATGGTGAACCCTGGTATTCAAAGGAAGTGTACTGCCATGCAGGATGGTGTGACCAATCTTGTGATGGTGTGAAGACAGTCAATGCAAGCAAAATAAATTGAGTTCAAGGACTGATTGACAGAGAGCTGATTGAAAAGAAAAATCACACCAGTTCATTTAGACACGAAAAATGATACTGCAGAGTTGTGTTATATCAGGTTAAATATTTAACTGGGTCTGGCAAAGTTGCTGACATAAAAAGCCTCTGCAGCTTAAAGAGATATAAAATTCATCAAAGGACAATCCACTGACCTTTAAACAATGAAGTTCTACACCATCTCTGTTATAAATGTATGGGTACCTATCATAACTCGAAATTATTAGCTACATGTAAAGTATATTAAAATGTTCATTCTTGTTTGGGCTAGTAGTTATAATACATGTTTTTTTCTCCTGGGAAAAAAAGCCATACTTTTTCTGGGCAGCAGCAAAGAACAGCTCATTGTGCAAAAACACGACATCACGCACTGTTTCTCTAACCTGAAATAATAAAATTAATTAGCACACCATCTAATTTCCAATCAAGGCCTAAATGGCCTGGTAAAGAAAAATACAAGTAAAACATACCAAATAACGGTGGCATATAAATATCCATTATGGCAATTTATATATAAGGTCTCATCTAGAACCCAGTTGCATCTCATTAAGCTTGGCAACACCAGGACATACCTGCATCTCTTTAATTAAGCTCATATTCTTTGTGTCAACAATAGCCAAGTGCCCCTTGCGACCAGCAGCTGCCATGTATCGACCACTTGAAGTAAAATCCAGAGTGTATGGACCAAAATCTGCACATTTCAGTGAAAAAAAAATGAAGTTTCCATTAGCCAACATGTTACTTCCAGGCAAGAATGTTACATAACCTGACAGTCAAAGAAAAAGGTCTGGTTTTTATTTTCTTAAAAAAAAAAAAAGCAACTTAATTAAGAGGAAATATGGCTCCAGAATTTTAGAAACAGAATTTTGTGCTTTTGGAATAACAATAGTTTCAGGATTAATTAGAGTTCGTGAGAAAGACCTAGCACAGCATGGATACGAAAATATGCAAAATTTTCCCAAAAGATATTAAGAAAAGTCGCACTATGATTTCCAGCATTTCTTCTCTCTGCTTCTTCTTTTATGTAATCCAAATTGATATGTGAAATGATGGATTCAAATGGCATTGCACCAAGGGAGCCAGGAAAGTTGCAATGAAGTTGCCTTCATAAACATTATTGGCTAAAACAATTTTTGATTGCAAACAAACCATTAGAAAGAAATCATATAGCAGACATGAACCTGGCAAGACTATATCATATTGATTCTTTGCGCTTGAGATATCAACTTCACGGCCGATTGTGTCCTGTTTGATCCTCCATGTCTTCTCTATACCCTCAGCCTCCAGATAGCCTCCCTCACTTGGCAAAAGCCACTGATTAAAAGATCACATTTTATAAAGTACTCAGTTTTAAAAATAGAAATGCATTGTGTATTTTCTGCCAGAGAACAGTGGAAGGAACAGCATACAAAATCCAGTAGACATGAAACTATAAGAAATTAGTATCTTGGACCACAAATAAATCATTTGAAGGAACAAAGATATGCCCTGTTAACATGTAACTCATAGAAGAAATTTGATCGATTAATTTTTTATAACTAGGGAAGTGAAGAAAAGGAGAGCAATTATCCACCTTTTCAGTCTTGGCTGCAGCTTTTGCAGATTTTCCATATAAACTTTCTCTATCATAAAGTTGACCCTTGAGCTTTTTGTCTTTTAAAACCTGTAGATAGGGAGAATCAAAATCAAAATGCAATTAAAAAAAACCCCTGGAAAAGAAAAGGTTCTTTGACTGGAATTGTTGAACACCAATTTCTGACCTCCAAATCAGCACCTTCTCCTCTAAGATACTTCTTTACTTTCATATCCAACTCGTGAGATAATTCCTGCAAACAGAAACTGACAACGATTAGTTCCTATAGCCTTAAACAAACATGTAAGCAAATCACAGCTATAACAATCAACAGGTTACAAAAAAGCTAATAGATTGCATTAAAGCCAACAATTGAAGCTTGGTTATTTCCCTGAAAATCAAAGAAACGAATTACTTGTTCAGTAGGAGGCAAGATATCCTCAGGGTCACCGTTTTCTTGTTTCGCACCCATCTGGCCACTTCAATGTTATGTTCCTAAGCTGCAGAATCAAGATAGCCACCAATTAACCACTCATTATTCACAAAATACGTATACTGCATGAATAGCCAAAAAATATCATCTAGCAGAATTGCATGAATTCAACATCAAGCAAGCATACGTTGAATAAGCAAATCCATGATTTTCAAGTTAATTAATGCCAAATAATCCATATTAAACGTTACATTTCCAAACTTTGGAACATGAAAGCAAGAAAAAACACAGAATAAAAGCTAGAAAAAAATAAAACCCATATGAGCTAAACACAACTAATTGGATTACCGTTTCAAATTTTCTCAAAAAACAAACAAAAGGGTACATCAAAAGTTAAACAGAGAAATCAATACTAGCCCAGGAGATAAACTTTATGTGCACAACTTGTAGCACGCCATTACACAAAACCAAGCTAGTGTAAACAGTTATAAAACAAGTCAGTATACATACAAGTTAATGAAGAAACTTTTTCTAGGGTTAGTGTTGATACCTGTGAATGCTATGGTGTACTTTCAGAAGCAGCAGACTACTTGGAGGAGGGATTATTTTAGGGTTTTTGGAAAAACAAGGAAAAAGGCAATATCTTTATGCTTGCAGATCAATATTACTTTCTTGCTGGACGCAAGGTTAATGCAAACTGTAGTAACTGTCTATGCCTGGGTTGAAAACATGATCTGCTGTGTTGGAGGTTTTTAGGGTTTTGCAGTTTCAGTTTGGCTGGGTTGTGAAATTGATAAAAAGGAAATGAAAGAAAATAGGGTTGGGCTTTTATTCGATATTTTGGGCCTTTTATTGGGCTTGGTGTTGTTCTTTATTGGGCTCTCTGTACCTTTCATTTGCCTATCTGCCCAGTACCAAAGGGAACCCAGCCCTCTTTTTCAAGGGGTTGTTAAATTGTTGCTATTGTGCTATGTAAGATCGTTGAAGATAGTGTTTTTTTTTTTTAATCGATTAATTTTTTAAAGAAATTGACTTTGACTTTTTTTTATTTGTTAATACTAATAGGACTCCAACTTGAGACCCTTCGGGAAGAAGGGGAAGGTACAAACGATTCAATGAGGCATTTGATGTCAAATTCAACCCTGACTTGTTTTATTGCGATTTTTAAAGGAGCTTGGAGAATTAGGAGGAACAGTTAATTATCAGAAATAAAATAAGTGGGGCATTTTTATAAACTAAGTTTCTATCACGTTATTCAATTATTTTCTATTATTTAGAATTTTATGTAGTTAATAAATAGTAAAATATGGAAAATGATACTAACCTATTTTTAAGATAAAGTGTGTTTTTTTTAAAAAAAAAAAAAAAAATGGTGTTTTTCCCTTGATTAGAGGTGAGGCGGAATTTTCATGTTGGAGTCCCTTTTTTGGTGTGGTGAATTGAAATTGCGTTTTACTTCAATTATAATGCTAAAAACACTTTGTTAATCAATACATCATGTAGACTTGCATGCGTTTATACTAAAAAATATATAGAAATTTTAATTGAAAAAAAAACTATAATTTATAAATTTAAAAAAAAAATAATTTTGAAAATCATAACTGCAAAAGCTGTTATATATATATATATATATATATATATATATATATATATATATATAGAGAGAGAGAGAGAGAGAGAGTAATGTTGGTATTGTATTAAGAATATAATAGTTAATTAGAGTTTTTTTAAAAAAGTTATGTTTCCAAACTATTTAACTTGCACTCCACCGTAAGGCTGTAATTTTTTTTCCAAAAAAAAAATTATGTATACAAGTTATATTTGTGTGTTTTTTTACATGGAAAAAATTTAAAGTATAACTATACAGATATCTAATTAAATACATTGATAATCATCTATGTAGATAAACGAGAAAAAAAATTGTTAGCAGAAACCAAATGATAAATTAAAAAAATCAAGAGATAAATATAAATTAAGATGCCAACTTATAAATTGAGACATTTATTCAATTGTATTTGTTAGATTTTATTTATTTAAATTAACAAAAAGAGAATAGAAATAAAAATACAAATAAGACTGATTGAACAAACTTACACCCTGGAAAAAATATCACACGAGGTGGAATGTATAAGAAAATATTATTTAAAAATTAATGTTTTTTAAAAATAAAGTCTATTTGTGTATAACAAAAAAATATATAGATGAATTAAAGTAATATCTTTAAAGATCAAACATAAACAAAACATTTAAAAAAAAAAAACAATTCTATAAAAAAAAGGTTTGCAAAACTTGTAATTAAAGTCATGAGACTATAATAAATATATAGAAAATAAATTGAAGATAATCCCAAAACCAATATTAAAAAAAACTAATGTAAAGCAATAAAATTGCGAAAGAAAACGAGTGAAAAGAAAATTGTTGAATGAGTTTAATTTTTTAAACTTGTGACCCGGATCATTTGATTAAAAGCGCTACAGGTATAGAAAATACGAAGTCAAATCTTTGACAAATTAAATATCAAAAGATGAATTATGACAAAAAATTAAATACACAAAAGGATAAAAAAAATTAATAAAAATTAATAAAAATAAAGTGAAAATAAAAATAATAATTAAAGAGCAGACAAAAAAAATTCATCTAGAGAGTAAATTTTAACTGAAAAATAGTTTTAACAATAGAAAAAATAAAATCAAAAGAGAAAAAGTTAAAAAAAAATAGAATAATAAAAAATTTAATGTAAAATTAAAAGCTAATAAAATTTTAATAAAAAAGCTAATAAAATAAATTAAAAATAAAAAATAAGAAAAAAAAACATGTGAGAAATTATAATTGTATGGCTAAATTAAAAAAAAAATACTTTTATAAAAAACTTATATTTTTATTATACATAATTTTTGAAAAAAAGACTAATACACGACGATAGTTTTTAATGATCAATAAATCGATGAAAAAGATAAAAGCACCTCATTCTAAAGGTTTATTTTATTTTTATCGAAGGACAACAAATAATTTCACAGCAGCAAACCCACCCGCTGTATCTAAGCCCTGCAATGAATATCAATGCACTATATATTTTCTATAAAATATTATATATTTATATAAACATCTCTCAACTATCCGAAGACATTTATTCTAGAAAAATTCCCAAAAATATTTTTATTAACATCAATAAAAAATATAATATAACTAATGACAAGAGCATAATTTTAAAACCTAGTTGACCCGGGGTTGTAATCGAGTTGGATTTAAAAAAAAAAATAAGAAAAGTAAATTACTTGGGTGCCCGACGGGTTGACTCGGCAATACCCGAGCAAAAAATTTGATCGCAACTCGTTGACTATTTTTTAAAAAACTAAAACGATATCGTTTTGATTTATAAAAAAAAATAAGGGTTGACCTAGGTGATCCGATCAAAACCTGGTGACTCAAGCAAAACTTATGACCCAAGCAAAACCTGTGACCCGGGCCTTGGGCTTGGTCGACCTCCGAACCAAGTTTAATTAAAAAATAATCCATGTGAATATAAACTATATATACTATAAATAATGAAGTTTAAAAGATTATTTTTTTAAAAAAAATTATCCTACATTGAAAATATATATATATATATATATATATATATATATATATATATATTTTTATTGTGAACATGGAGCATATATGCTAAAGGGCTTCAAATTATATATAATAAAAAGCTTTAAATCCCACACAAATCTTACATTGAAAAAATATATTTTTTTTATCAACATAGAATATATATAATAAAAGATTTCAAATCCCATATTAAAAAAATAAAATATTATTTTAATATTTATACAGTGAACTTTAAAAAGAGTTAATAACCAATTAATATATATATAAAAGGTTTCTGGTTACGAGAAAAAACACCTTTGAAAAAAAAAAAAGATTTCAGCTGGGTTTTGCCGAATCGTTCAGGTTACGGGTTAACTAGGCAAGTCAACTGGGTTTTTCTGGTTTTTGCTCATTTTTGTTTTTTGTTTTATCTAGATTGATTTATTTATTAGATCAATCAGGTCCTAGATCAACCTATGAGTTACTTTAATGTCTATAGTTTGAAAAACCCTCAACAGGAGTCCTTCTTAGAAAATCGACAAAAACATATTTTTATAAATATTACCGAAATGTCATGATTGGCTGGCTTATCCTAGCACTCGCCAAAAACAAACTTCCTTATTACATTGAACACATTTTATTGTATTTTAGAACATTGTATTTGTAGCCTATAAAAAAAAAAAATGCAATCAACAATGCCAGATTGGCTCCGAAAAAAATGCCTTAGCTGCAGAATTTTAACAGAATATCCATCACCACCACCAGAAAAATCCACTAGCATACCAAAGAGTTGACATTTCAGTTGTCATTCTGGATTTTCCCATTTCCACCCTTACCATTACGAACGTGCAGGGCAGGTTCCACAAGAAAGAAAGAAAAAAAAACCATATAAAGCAGCACCAACACTCTTGTACATCACGCTTCGATTGTTTGTGCCTTGCAGAACTCCAAAAATTGTCCAGTTTGACCGGGTTTTCCTCAGGTTTGTTCCTCCAATACAGGGGTCATGCAGGGAACTGTAACATGCGGGTCATGGATCCGGAGACCCGAGAACTTGAATCTTGTTGTGCTTGGCAAGTCATCGAAGAAGAGAGAGTCTGCTTCTCGGTCTGTGATTGAGATCTTCTCTTTTGATCCCCAAACAGCTTCTCTCTCAAACTCTCCTCAGGTTTGTTCCTCTAACACTGTCAAAGATGGTAAATAGAGACCCTTTTCGGTTTTTCAAATTTTGGGCATTAATGGATTCGTTTCAATGAAAAACTAATCGGGGTAGGATTTTGTAAAATGGGTTTTTTGGGAGGTTTGATTAATGTTTTTTTCTCTTTGATTGATGGGTTTTGTTTAGGTAACTTACGTGTTTGAAGAAACAGAAGGTGAACCAGTGACTATTGCAGTGCATCCAAGTGGAGATGATCTTGTGTGTTCTACAAGTAAAGGTGGATGCAAGTGAGTTTCTTGGTTAATAAATTTTCAAAATTCATGAACACTACATTAATATGGAAGAATATTTTCAAGAGAAATTATGGTTCTGCTGTTTTATTTTTATTTTTTTCTGACATTCAAAAGATTTACTTGAAGCTAAGAATGCTTATTTGAATTCCCTAATTAATTGGAAAGTAGTTTCTTTTTAGTTGAATGAGTTCAAAGAGATTCTAGTGTGTGAATTGAATGTGTTTTTGGCTGCTGAACAAGTTTTGTAACATGGGGTTGGTTTGTGTTGTGGCTTTCAGATTATTTGAGTTGTCTGGTCAAGAAACAAATTTGAAGTTGTTAGCCAAAGAACTACCTCCTCTCCAAGATGTTGGTCCACAGAATTGCATGGCTTTTAGTGTTGACGGGTCTAAATTTGCCACTGGTGGGGTGGTAAGCAATAAATTTGTGACTTGAACCATGATTATCACTGGGTTGCTTTTGCTTGTGTGCCAAATGTCTGTATATATAGCTGATAGGCAGCACGGTGTCTTATATTGTTCAATTACAGGATGGGCGTGTAAGAATTTTGAAGTGGCCGAGTTTGTGCATCATTTTGGACGAAGCAAAAGCACACAATTCTGTCAGGGATATGGATTTTAGGTCAGTGTTTCTTTTCCACCCATGTCCTGTGTAATAACTTTCCGTGTTGTGTGAATCCATGTCTGGATATATGAGAAAACAATGCATTCAAATGCTTGTCAGTATAACAACAACTTTGTTGTCATGAAATGTGCTTTTGAAGAAATAAATACAGACTAAGCCTGTTTTTGGAGGTTTTATAGAAGAATCTGATGGGGCAATAAAGGGTTTTTTTTTTTGTCAATCCTAGTTGCTGAATTGCATGCCTTTGTTTGTCTATCATATTCTAGCCTGGATTCAGAGTTCCTAGCTTCAACATCCATTGATGGGTCAGCAAGAATATGGAAAGCAGAAGATGGTTCAGCTGTGGCTACTTTGACTCGCAACTCAGTATGTTTTATTTAGTCTAGGGATTTGTGATGGTGTGCTTCAGATCTTGGTTGTACCTTGTTGCCAAAATGGTTCTATATTTGCCTGCAGGATGAAAAGATTGAATTGTGCCGATTCTCCAAGGATGGGACGAAACCATTTTTATTTTGTGCTGTGCAGAAAGGTATAGTCATTTGTTGTTAGGAGTAACAACGTAGCTTGTCTTTATCTTTAGTCATTCATTCTAAACTTTATGAATATCATTGATTCAGGTGACAAAGCTGTCACTTCAGTTTATGATATAAGTACATGGAAAAAGATTGGGTATAAGAGGCTACTTAGAAAGCCTGCTGCCATAATGTCTATCAGCCTGGACGGGAAATATCTTGCTCTGTAAGCACTTGCCATTTACCCATTGTACATTTGCAATCAGTTATCTTGGCTTCTGCAGTAACTGAACTCGTTTACTATTATCCTCGTTTATCATTTAGAGGTCATGAGTCAATTTCATTTTATATTTTCTTGAGTCTTAAATCGGCTAGTAGTCACCAAATACCTTCTCTCATCATGGTTTTACTGTGCAAAAACTCGTTCTCGTAGCAAAATAGATTGTTCAATTATGTTTAGGATAGGAGTGCGAAGATGTCTTAGAAGTCCCATTCTCTTACTGACTGCAATGACTTTGAGAAAGCTATCTAGTAAATTTGCAGCAACCTGGCAGCATAGTTTGCTTGCAAAACTGCGAGAACCAAGTATTAACATGCTGTTTTTTCAATTATAGAGGTAGCAAAGATGGAGATGTCTGTGTAGCAGAAGTAAAGACAATGGAGGTTTCCCACTTGAGTAGGAGGCTGCACCTGGGTACATGCATTGCATCTCTGGAGTTCTGTCCCAGTCAAAGGTAAGGCTCATCAACTCTTTTTGCTCAGTGATTAGAGATGGATAATTTAATAGTACAAGGACCTTTAAATGCTTCTTCTGATTCACAAAACTTTAATTTCACCTTGTCTTGATCCTTATTCCTTTAAATATAGTTTTCTTCTTTAGTATCTTTGATGCACAAGTTTCCCAGTCACCATTTCATGATTCTAATTTGTATATGTGATCAGTGATTAACTAAATGCTTAATTTGAAAACTATCACAGATTGATTGATCGAAAATGTTGATTGATGCTACCTGCAACCAATTTCAATCTTTATCATTCTTTCCTACTGGTACTTCATGAGTTATTCACCTCTGGAATTTTCTGTGCAGGGTTGTGCTTACTACTTCCAATGAATGGGGAGCAGTGGTAACTAAGTTGAATGTTCCTGCAGATTGGAAAGGTCTCTCTCCCCCCCTCTACACTTGCACATATTTACATATGTTAGATTTACGTATCCTCAAGTAAAGAGACTGATTCTCCCTCCATTTCACGTGCAGAGTGGCAGATTTATTTGGTTCTCGTAGGACTTTTCCTGGCGTCTGCTGTTGCATTTTACATTTTCTTTCAAAACTCTGATTCATTTTGGAAATTTCCACTTGGAAGAGATCAGCCTGGAAGGCCGAAGTTTGAAATTTTGGATCCACAGTACTCTGAAGACGCATTTGGGCCTCTAGATATGTGAATTTTTTTTAGCACGATGACCAGAAGGAAAAAGAAGCACTGTCATTCTCAAGGCGTTTAAGATTCTTCATTTGATCCATTGTAACATCCAGTTTGAGTATTTTTTTAAGAAAAAGTAGCAGAGGAGGTTGCTTCTCTGTTTTCTTTTTGTTTATTTTTTCTTCTCCCCTTGTTAATTGAATAATGTAAACTCACAGAAATTGAAACAGGAAAAAGAAAACTGTCTTGACTGGAAAAAGAAAACCGAGTCTTGTTTTTAGACATCCAATTATTTTGTTGAAATAATAAAATTTCACATTTCAATTTCAAAGTGAAAAGCGTTTAACAGAGAAAACAGTTGGAAGGAGGGGGATTGAAGGAGGCTCCGATTTTTGACAATGAAGAAATATCATCTATGAAGAATTTTCAAGCAGACCTTGATAGTACTTCAGGATCCATCCATTAATGATCTCGATTTCTATGTTTCTCTGCAAAACTACCCAATCAGGATCACCAATTGTGGCCGGCAGTATGTCCATGCAATGAGCACCTGCACAATAAAAACAACAGATCATTATCTGAGAATACCCTGCTGATAACATAAGGTGTCTAGCCTTCTCGAAGTTCCAAATTCTGACTGGCCTTTAGAATCCTTGGAAATATGTAACTGGATTTAGAACGGGAAACATGAATTAAATTACCTTTAGTTGTATACACTGCCAGTATGCTATCTGATATGTTTTCCAGCACCCTACATGATTACAGATGAAAAAACATATAACTTACGTTGCCAATATGCCAGAATAAAGGCTTGAAAGATTCACGACATTTTTTTTCCGTAAGAACATCAAAGGTAGATTTATCACCCTCCACTGCTATAAGGGTCACGGAGGCCATTGGAGAAGATAATGTTGCTACCAAACCTCCTGAGAACCTCTTTAAAATGCTGCAATTTCACATTCAAAAGGGAGAAAAAAAGAAGGGAGCTCATATCTGCTTCTAAATTGCAACTATGAACATGCATGGATGCACTGGAATTTCACACAGAAGTTTGAACAATAGACATACATGACCACCATAATAAGTTGTTATCCAATGAGGCCTAGGGGGGACTCCAAATGCGCTTTTGCATTCTTCAATGTACTCCTTCAGATCAAATGGCTCTGCTGGAAACATAGTATCGTTGCTACCACGGCCGATCGGTATCACAAGTTCGCTACATGTCTATTAAATCCCAGAAAAAGAATTAATTGGTATTAATCATGCAATTTGTTATAATGCTGGATATACTAATGGCAGAAGTTAAAGAACCTTACCTGCCAAGTCCAGCCTTCCAGTGTTTCAGCTGAAAAGAATGCATCTAGATTATAGCAAGGCTTTTTTCCAAAGTAAGCAACAACCCCAGAAAATATCCTGTCAAGTACATCACTTCCTTCTGGTGCTGAATCAATTCCTTTGCAGACAAGGTCTACTGGATATCTTGGAGGTCTATCATATTGAGCTGCTACTGAAAACAAACTGTCCAAAAAGTTTTTCAACTCTGTAGCAGCCTCCAATGGTCTGTTAGCCAAAGTTGGAGGGAGTTAGGACACCAATCAATCAGAAACTAACTCATTGAATCAAGTTAGCAATTAAAAGAATCATGAGAAATGAGAGACTTGGACTGTTAATTACTTGCAAGTATTGAACTTCTTTTGAAGGATAGAATGACCATCTGCTTTAGCAGCAACTTTATCAATTTCAAACCATGACTGTTTTATGGTTTTGTAGCAACTCTCACTCGATTCCTGCGATAAAAAAAATCGGAAACAGTTACAATTCAAGACCTTCTTTAGGTTGGAAAGCTAGAGAGAAATATGGTCAATTAACTTAATCTCCTTACCTTGAAATCCTTTGTCACGACTGTATAGTATCCATTTGAAGGGGTGATATTATCAAAATAAAGAACTGGGGCAGAAGAGGCCAGTGCCCCTAGTGCAACGTGAGGGTATTTCAGGCGAAACCAAGCAGCAAGCACTATAAAAATAATGAAAAGTGATCAAAACATGTTTCTATATTGATTAGGAAAAGAAATGAATTTTGCGATTCATGATAACTTACTTACTTCCTCCGTATGATCCTCCAAAAACTATAACCGGGGAAGAGTCGGCCGAATATTTTTTCTTAATGTGTAGGATTACTTCTGCATAATCTGCTAAAGTTTGAGCAGAGCTGAAGTATCCACGGAGGTTTGCATCTTTCAATGCTTCCTCTCTTGATACAAAGGGGATTGATTCTCCGTAGAAGCGATGCTGCATTGGAAATTGTTACTCAACACAAAGCAGTGTTATTCAACCTTAAATTTGTCATTCGATTAGTACTAGTTGCTCTATCAACTGTGTTGCAAATCCAAAACTCTAGCTAGAGTCAAACATGTTCAACTTGTTTAGAAGCTGTCCAGAGGGACGTCAATCTCGAAAGCCAAAAAGGGAACATTTTAGCAAAAAGAAAAGATCAAATTCTCCAGAACAAAAATGAATTCTACTCACCTCTATGTACACTTGTAAAGCACCAAATCGAGCAGCATTATCAGAGAGGATTCCGATATAACCAAGATCGTCGTTCAAAGAAGATTCCTCACCCAAATAGACAAATATTGGAGCCATTGTATCGGGACCCCTCCAATGCTTGAAGCTCACTACATATCTATGCTGAAAAGTCTTATAACTTTCAGGACTGTAATTGAAGTGATCAAGTGTCTGATTGTAATAAAAAGTTCTAAACTCTTGATCCGACGGGGCCAAAGACTGAACCTTAACTTTTCCATGGTGATTTCTTGCACCATAAGGTCCATGCACCCCAAGTCTTGGTACTTTTGATGGTGAAGCACAAAACACACGTGTTGTAGAGAAAAGAAAAACCAGCCATGGAAGATGCCACAGAGCTTGGATTCTTGGACCTCTGGTGGCCATTTTTTTGAGGAGCACTGGTTTTTTTTGTTTGATTTCCATAAAGAAAACTACCTAAGTATTATTAAAACTAGAGTTGTAGTCAAAATCAAATTGTTTATTGTGATTATCCCTTTACATTTGTAGTCTAGTTGATGCCATTCTATGATCGATCCGAATCTTGATTGATTAAGAAGATACTATCCATGTTAGACAGCGTAACTGCTGCCATAAGCAATGGCTTGAAGGCAGAAGCACAGCTGGGATTGTTCAAGGTCATCTCTAGAAAGGTTTCTTAGGGCCACCTCAAAGATCCATCTTCGAAGCTCAAGCTTTTAGCAATTCTTTTTTTTAGAGTTAAATAAGATGTGTAATTTGTGGATTCTTACAATTCAGTGTATAAACATTTATTTTTACAGCTGGGATTTTTTGTGGTATAATTTTAGTTATAAGGCCGGCATGCATGGCATGAATATTGAGGGATGGCGTAGCAGATGAGTGGTAGCGTGGCATTGATGACGAAGGAGAACACTTTTGGAGAGAAATTTCTCTCTCTTTATTATTTTTTACCTTTTCTTTAAGACGTAGAAATTTTTTTAAAAAATCCCTGGGTTTTATACATGGGCTTTAAGCTGAGCTCAATAAGGTCCCATCTTGGCTCCATCAAAATTATCCTCCTTTTCCATGCAGCAGGCCCAATGTATGTTTGTTTTTTTGTAAAATATATTAAAATAATCTTTAAAATAATAATACTTTTATTTTTTATATTAAAACATTAAAATATTAAAAAATATTAACTTGATATTTTTTAAAACTAAGTATATTTTTAAAAACTTATCCGAACAAGATTTTAAACAAAAAAATAAATAATTTTTTACTATTAAAAAAATATTTTTAAACTTTTTCATATTTTTGGATAAAATATATTATTTTATTATATTTATAAAAAACAATATTTTTAACAGCAACGAATAGCAGAAGTTGAAGCACTATCCATATCTCGATGCGGAAAAGAAAATCTAATGGCATTCTGGAGAATCTTCCAAAAGGCGATCCCCTTTGCAAACCCAAGCAGTACAGGTTGATAGTGCATTTAGTCTCTCTATTCTCACTTTCGTCTCATTTTAATCCCTTTATTATTTTTTCACTCTAATATCATCCCCATCACTTTATTATATACTAAAATACAATGACCTTCAAATATTATTAACCATGAGTTTATTACGTATCATTTGCATTTTTTTTATTTTCAAATTTTTATTAAGAAATAATTACACAATTAATTTTTATAAATAATTACGAAATTTTATTTCCAATAATTACGAATAAAAAGTTTGAAGGATGAGCTTAAGACAAAATATATTACGAGGTTCAAAATAAAATAAAATAAAAATCAAGGGGATCAAATACACAATCAAGCCCAACATGAGCTATAAAAGTTACTATCAAGTATCAACTCAGATTCAGGACGTCCACTCTCACTATACTCTCACTTAACTCTCTCGGATTGTTTTTATCTCGTTCTTCCCCTTCTTCAAATGAATTGCCTTCACCATCTCCCAAGGTCTGACTAGCTATATAACGTGTAAAAATATCTTACCTTTTATTTTTATATTTTTTTCTTGCTTCCTTTAATTTCATTCGTCAATGTCTTGTTTGAATGGCAGATCATCCTCTGCTTTGCCTCTGCAAGGCTTCAACTTTCACCACAGAAGACCTTCTTCTCCGTCGTTATTCTCTTTTAACATGGCAGTACGTTCATCCCTTTACACATAATCTGTGTTTTTTTTCCCTCTTATAGTGTATCATTTTGTTGTTGCAGGGAACCATGGATTATCATGATCTGCAGTTACGTGTAGCTGTGAAGGTAACTTAAAAGTAGCTTGAGATTCGATCCTTTGGTTCTGTTTTGTTTTGTCTTGTCAAGTTGAAGCTTCTAATCTTGTTGCTCTGCTCTAATGTTTGCTATATATTGTTATTCGTTCTGTTTTGATTACCGCAACTTTCGTTCTTTTTCTTTAAATATTTGACTGTTAGAAATTCAGAAAAACATAATACTAGTTTTAACGAAAACCTTTCTTGAAATCACTTGGGTGAAGAGTCTCAGCCATTAGATTTGTGGGTTCCACTAGCCGGATCCACCAGGAGATTTTCGGGGATTTTTATATATATATATATATATATATAAGAATTCACCAGTGATATTAGATATTTTGGAGTTTTAAGAGGTTTTTTGGTGTGTTAAGAAAATATTTTTTCAAATTAGATATTCAGGAATATTCCTTCCCTTTTTTATGTTCTACCCTTTAAAGTTTGGATTTTTCATGATATTATTTTTTTTAATTGGGATGTTGAATAATTTCTTGTGCAAATTGGAGTGATCCCACGAATCCAGGGCTGGGAAATGAGTCATGTTAGCATTTTCGCCGTGTATGTGGTTTGGAAGCAAAAAATTAATATAAAAATAAAATCGGTAGCACCATGGAGAGTGGTTTTGATGATAACTGATTAATTTGGGCGATCAAAATGGTTGTTTGTTTGTTTCTGATAATTAATTTGATCCTATGAGTGACTCTACTGCTTTACTGTGTTGAATTTCAAAGTTAAAATCTTCTAATAGAAGCTTGTTATTTTAATTTGTTGCCTGTAGGCAGCTCCTGGCTCGCCATCTAGTGCTGAGATGAGTGGCACTGATGTTGAGGAAGAAGAAGAAGAAAAATCTGAGATATATAGTCATAACATGACCGAAGCTATGGGGGCTGGTGAGTTCGATAATGCTTGTAGTTCCATGTTAAGGGTGGGGAATTGGTGGGTGTGACCTGTTCAGTTGGAGTGGCATGTGTAACTGATTGAATTTTTGAAGTGTTTGCTAGTTACTGTTGATTCTTGATTAACAAAATTTTAATGTGTCGTTGATCTATAAGTGCAGCTAATTGTTTGTTCTAATATAATTTTAGTACAGTTTTGACTTATAGGCACGAACTAGGAATGAACTATAACTTCATTCGTCCAGATTTGATTGTCGGATCATGCCTACAGGTGATTCTCATTTGTTAGATTCATGTATGAAGGGATTCTTTCCCCTCTTACACTGATTTTATTTTATTTTTGTTTCTCATATGGTTTTCTAATTTGTTTTTTCAAATTTCTAGACTCCTGAAGACGTTGACAAGCTTCGAAAAATTGGGGTCAAAACTGTGTTTTGCTTACAACAGGATCCAGACTTGGAGTATCCTAAATAACTCTTGTCTTCATCATCTGATGAAAGCATCTTAAATGCTCTTATATATGTGGTCATCAGCTATCATTTATGCACCTGTTTAGCATTGGAGATCTAAAAAGAAGAAGCGTATGAAACATACTGCAATTCTTTTACCACCATTTCAGATATTTCGGGGTAGATATCGGTGCCATTCGAGACTATGCGAAGGCATGTGGTGACATTCAGCATTTGCGTGCACAGATAAGGTTAGTCATAGCAAACCCAAGGTTTCTAATTTACAAAACGAGAACAAATAAACAATTGGAAAAAGAAATCTGTTAGTTAACATCTGACTACCTTTTGCATCGAAACTAGTTTGTATTGCCAAAAGAACAAAAAATAAAAACCATGGAGAGTGTACATAGTATTATTTTGGACTGCGATACTATCATTTTCTACACTGGAACTTCATTTTTGTTAGAAGACGTTAATTAACTTTCTAAGCCAGAGTTTCACTTGTTCTAGTGCAAAATAACTCTTCTGAGCACTTTCTGTACCAATTGAATTTCTCCCCACTTCACATTAACTGTTTGTAAGAGCACAAAGGATGTGTGTTGAATGTGCATCTGTATCTACTGTCTATGATTATTTATGTTGCTACTCTTCATTTGATACAGCAGCTAATATTAATGTAACAGGGATTTTGATGCATTTGATTTACGGATACAGCTACCAGCTGTTGTCAGCAAATTACACAAAGCCATAAACCAGAATGGAGGTGTGACATATATACATTGCACTGCAGGAATGGGAAGAGCACCTGCTGTTGCGGTAGCATTTGATTTTATTCTGCTTAATTTTTCGTTTGACACCTTATGATTTGTTGCTATGCACCACTGTTTTGTTTGGCTTTGTCATTTATCATGTATGAGGGAAATGCCCCTGCATCACCACCCCCACCTCTCTAAGGAAGCATTCTTTCATGGTTTTCCTTGTCTTTTTTTGAGGCGCTATGTTGGTTTCTTCAAATTCCACACATTTCATGCTGATAATTTTTTTATACTCCTTACCATTAAACTAAGAGTTTTCAATGAATCACAGCTGGCATACATGTTCTGGGTTCAGGGCTACAAGCTCAATGAAGCTCACGATTTGCTTATGGTAATATTGGATTTGATTCTTTTCTCCTGTCTTTACCATAAATGAAACTTATATGTATTGATAATGTTTTCTGGGAAAACATTATTGAAGATCCATGGCTCCAAGTCTGTCAGGTTTGAAAATAAATATCATTAAGATGTTGATGATTTGTCTGTAATTTAATTTTCTGACTTAGAAATTTTAGGGGTCAAGTTCATGGAACTATGCATTTAGTGTATAACTATATGCCTGGGTGACTTGGCAGTACGAGGTACATGGTTCCAGGATGCAAAGCATCATCTTTTTTTCTCATGTCAAATTGTAAGCTAGCTGGTATAAATGAAGGGGTTGACTTTGGTAGTGGACAGCTTATTTAGGGATATAAATTGCCTTCCATTCTACTTTTCTAGCATTGTAATCAACAAATCAGTTTATATTCCTTCCAGCAATAGATTTTGAACCTATACTGTAGACTATCACTGGATTGACTTTCAAGCAGTTTCTAGTGCTAGCATAGACCTTGATGCTTGATGGAGATTATGTATATTGGGATTCAATGTTGAAATCATGTAATAGTAATTTGAGATTTACTTGGTTCATGACAGATATGGCTACAGTTTAAAATAGCTGATTAGTTTCTTTTTTTGGTAGTTGAGAATTTAGCTTGACTGACCTTCAGGGAGTCGAAGCTGGAACCTCTCCCTTAAAGGAGTATTGCTACCAGTGGGGCTAGAGCCCTAGTCGTAGCTGATTAGTGTTTTCGTAGTATCTCATTGTTTCTTGTATTGCAGAGTAAACGCTCGAGCTTCCCAAAATTGAATGCTATCAAAAGTGCAACTGCTGATATAGTGAGTCATTTTCCTTTTGTGCAACACTATATGCATAGTTGCTCACGGAGCCTTGACTATAGGTTACTTTCTGCATGTTGATTTTATCTGATCTTTTTTTTTTTCAACAACTCCCATGTTTAGATGCTGAATTCTGTGAATATGAAAATTTTAAGTTTGCAAATATAGAAGGATGCTTCCTGACATGCAATGCTATTTTTCAGTGTAACAACTGTTTGAGCTACCCATAATATAAAAGTTGCAGCCAAGATTGACGAGTAGCTCCATCTCATAAACATTACTCCCCAAGAGTTCCTTCCTGGGGGGTAGATAAATGAGTTTGTTGAGAATCAATGAAAAAATAAGGGATGGTTGTAGTGGCCTAGGCTCTTCATGCAATCACAAAATTAATATATTTTGCCTTTTGTTTTTGAAGTATCGACAGATTACTGCAAACTATTTTTTTTTTCCTTGTTTGAAGCTTACAGGCCTTAGAAAAAAGCTTGTCACTTTGAAATGGGAAGACAACAATTATACTACTGTAGAAATTTCTGGGCTTGACATTGGATGGGGCCAGGTATGTTATGTAAAAGCTTACATTAGTTTTTGCATTATGTTTAAGCCATTCAACATTTTTACGTATTCATATTTATTTCTCTTTCTTTCTCCAGAGGATACCTTTAGAATTAGACGAGGAGAGAAAGTTTTGGATTCTCAAGAGGGAATTGCTGGTAAGTTTTTATTTTCCTTGGTAATACAGATAAATGCAGTTGCCAACTTCAACTTCTCAAGAGGAAATTGTCATCTTTTTTTTCCCCTTCCTTCGTTGCCTGCATGCCCTTTTGTCCCAAGTTTGCTGTCAAAAAAATTTCTTGCATTTTTCTTGGCATCTGGCAGCACATAATTTCTAGGTCAAGGTTTACATAACGATTGGATTACAATACTGAAATAGTTACTGCTGAAGAAAAGCATATCGAATCACACCTGTGCTATGAGCCAGCCCCCCCACAACCTCTTGGTCCCAGGCCCTCATATTTGTTAATCTAGAGAGTTCATTTCTTCAAAAACTTAAATGTAGGCTACCTGTAGAGATAAATTGCTACTAGCTTTAAAGATTTCTTGAAACCAGCCCAGAATTGACAGGGAAGGGTCCCTTCCATTCTAACTGTCAGGTATTGCTTTACCACAGCTAGTTGCAGAAATGGGTGCGCATACAACAAGTATATTTCAAATTTAAACCAAAATTTTGTAACAATTCTTGCTTTAACAGGAGGGAGTCTACGAGTACAAGTACATTGTTGATGGTGAGTGGACTGTCAACAAATATGAGCTAGTTACCACTGTCAACAGAGATGGCCATATCAACAATTATGTTCAAGTAAGTTTCATCTCTCCAGATTTTATTTTATTTTTCATTTTATTGCCATCATCTCCTTTTGCTTGGGAGGGAGAAAAATGTATGGTTGTCAAATTCAGCCCGAAGTCTAGCCTAGTCTAAGACCCGGGTAATTGGGTCAACTTGCAAGGTTACCAGGTCATTCCCGAAACGATGTTGTTTTAAACAAATTTTTTTTCTAAAAATAAATAAATAATTGGAGTTGAGGAATCATCTAGGTTTGGTTGGATCAAGTGGGCGCGGTTCAATCCGCTATGTCACCTGGATTTGGCCCTGGTCACTAGGTCAATCTGCTGAGCTGACCTGGTTTAATAACCGTGAAAAATGGGAAAGGGGGCTCAACACCTTGGTGAGTATGAAATATGGAAGTGTAAATATTAATCCATGGCAATTTAGTTGATAAAGATTCCTTACTGTGAGTCTATGATATCACTCATGGCAACCTTCAAACAATTTTCTCATGGTTCTCTTGTCTATTACTGTCCAGGTTCTTGACGACGATGCAGACAGTGCTAACGCTGTACTGAGAAAGAGATTAACCTGTGAAGATGATCCAGTTCTAACAAGAGAGGAGCGACTGAAAATTAGAATGTGTCTGGAAACTCTTCCCGGAGATGAGGAGTGAGCCGGAAACAAAGCCTAGACAAGTTGTCAGCAAATAATATATAGTGAATGCTTGCAATAGCTACGAATACTTGTATCCTTCATTGTACAATTAGTTTTTGTTAAATTAATAAAATAATGAATAAAGCAGCTGCTATACAGAGGCGGGTGTCAATAATCTGCGTTAATGTTTGGTAACATGTTTGCTGTTATAGTACTGTTTATTTTTTTAAATGATTTTTGTTTGGAAATATATTAAATTAATTTTTTTATTATATTAAAACAATTTAAAAACATAAAAAAAATTTAAAAAAAACTTTATTTTTTTGTCTGATGGTATTTCTGTCGTATTTACCAAAGCTATCTAAATGCCAACTAGTTTTGAGCCTCTTCAGTTCATTTTGGAGAAATTATTGTTCAATACTTTCATAACATAATTATATGTTATTTTGTGCCTTAATTCGTACAAGTCTCCCCAGACTATTACATATTTTCATTGCATCAATCAATTAGTGCCTGAATATAAAATGGTAATTGAGTAATCAATATAAGGATTAAGGAAATTAAATTGTGTTTATGTTTGGTTAGTGTTTTGTAATATAAAGAATAAATATATAAATAATATATATATTTAGTTAGAGGGACAAGCACAGGAATATAAAATAAATTAATTTTTCAAATACTTTTTTATCTTTTAAAATATAAATGATATAACTTTTATTTTAACTTTTTATTTGTTTACACTATCTTCTATTAAGAAAATTTAAGGGCTCCCCTGGACTGTTACATTATTATTATTATTATTATTATTATATACCAATAAATTGGTGCCTGGATGTCAACTGGCAGTGGAGTAATCAATACATGAACCTTGAGATCAGACACTAATAATTAAAAGTAATGGGAAGGAAGATAGGGTACGCATGTATTGAGAAGGTAGCATGTGCTATGGAAAATCCAAGGGGGTTTTGGGCTAGTGGACTTAAAAAACGAGTTTTTCCTAGCTAAATTCTCTAATCATATCATAATTATCATGATTTTGCTTTGTTTGAAAGATCATGAACGGTGCGACAATGACATCTAAATTTTGATTCTTATGAAGCAGCCATTGAAAAGGTATCAGAGTGGGTGAGACTGACGTATCTGGCAATGGAATATTACGATAATTCTGTGTTGTGAAAAATTAAAAACTATATTGGTAAATGGTAATTACACCATATTGGTAAAACTCTAAAAGTGACAACATCTTTTAGCACTCATGATAATTACACCGTAATCTGTGCAGAGGTAGACCTTGCCTAGCCATTGCCGTCAAAATTCAAACTAAGAAGGCGGGTACATCGTATTGCGTACAAGGGACTTCATCTGGTATGTTTCCGGTGTGGCTAGTACGGTCATAAAAAGAAAGTCTATCCATATACACATCACCATTCTTCGGCGAGGGATCAAGGGAATGTTATGGACGCAGATGTTTCTGTTATAGATGATAAACTTCCAGAAAAATAGAACCATCAACATGCATGGAGTATCGATCGGAGGTGGTGGATTCATACGGCCAGTGGATGTTTGCAGAAAAGCCAATGAGACAATTACGCAAGAATACTGAAATCAAGGAGCTGGTGATGCCAAATGTGTCAAGCCAGAGATCACAGATGGTTGGTGGGACCGTGGGAATGTGGGATAGTTGCCTTGCAAAAGACGACTGACCAGGGAAGCTGCGTTCATTAAGGGATCTCGATTTAATTTGTTACCAGATTCACATGTGGAAACGAGCGTGCATGATTTTTGTTTCAAATATATGAATCGCGTTCCCAAACGCTAAGCTGATGAGATGGGTAGTGACGAGATTGGTGGAATTGAGCCTGAAGTGAGTAAGGAAACAAGCAACAAAGGCAAAGCTGTGGTGGATGAGACAGAATCGGAAAAGATAATTATTGTCAAGAGAGGGCTAGGAGGTAACATGCAGGGTGCTAGGAAGGATGTTAATCTAGGACCTCAGGCCCAAAGTAGCAGAAGAGGGCCCATGAAATGAAAGGAGGTGGAAAATAGTAAGGAACATATTCTGTCTTTAAATTCAAGCAGCCAAAGACAAAAGCAGCCCAATCTAGGTTACATAGAGGTGATGGGAGATAATCGGTGTGTGAGGCCCAGTTCTAGAAGCATAATTTTCATCAGGTGCCACGTCCTTCATAGGAAGATGTAATAGTAGAGAAAAAAGGTTGTAGCGTTCCAGTTGAGGAAGAGCATCTGTATGAAGGATTCTTAAGAAAGGATACCATCATGGTAGAACGGGAGGAGTTAACAGCTTAATTTCATCAACATGAAGATGGTCTTTAGGGAGTTCCACTACATACGTTTGATTATAATGAACCAAGAATAAGTGGCAGGGCTGCAGGGAAAGTGATTGACAAGTTGAATTTTGATTCAAACTTCAAGGCGGAGGCGGAAGGAAAGTCTGGAGGTATCTGGTTATTATGGAACAAAGGCGGCGTGGATTTAAGAGTTTTGAATTCATCCAAGCACTTGGTCCATGTTTTAGAGATGAGGGAGGAGGTTCTCCATGGCTATGTACGGTAGTTTATGTTAACCTGAAGCTTCAGTTAAAACGTGAATGTCTTGAAGAGATTAAACAATGGGGCAACATATAACTTTGCCTTGGATGGTTATCGGTGATTTTAACAAGATACTGACGGCTGCAGAAAAGATGGGAGGCACACTTGTTGATATGAGAAAATGTCTGAGATTCAATAGATGGATTCAGGATTGTGGTTTGCTGGACTTGGGAAGTGTTGGTCCAAAATTCACATGGCGCGGACATGAGAGCAGAGGTTATGGAAGAGTGCATGAAAGGTTGGATAGAGGGCTGGATAATCAACTATGGAGATTGCAATTTCCAGCCATGTGTGTTAGGGTGTTGCCCAGGGTAAAATCTGATCATCATCCTATTCTTGTTGAGCTCTACTCCAGGGACATGAATACTCTTGAACCATGTCGCCCTTTTAGATTTGAAGCGCATGGACGTCTCACGATAGTTTTACCAAAGTAATAAAAAAATAGATAGCAGGGGAGTCAGGATCTAGTTGCTGAACTTGAAAGGTTGAGAACAACGTTGCAAGAGTGAAACAGGAAGTTTTTGGCAATATCTTCTATCGCAGGAAAATAGTTCTAGCCAGGCTTGAGGGCATTCAAAAGGCTTTGTCTGAAGGAGGAAACCTGTTCTTGAACAAGTTAAAGAAAGTGTTAACCAGAGAGTATAATCAAATTTTAGCTCAGGTGGAAGTCTTTTCGTACCAGAAGTCTAGGTGCCAGTGGAAGGCAAAACAGTTTGTAGATTCATTATAAGTATGATGGAAGTGCCACCGGAGTGGCTTACATTGTTTTTGGTGCTCATACCAAAGATGCCATAGCCCGACTCTGAGTCAATTTCGGCCTATAGGCTTATGCAATGTGAATTTCAAAATCCTTACTAAGGTATTGGTGAATCGACTTAAGCATCTGACATCAGGCTTAGTCTCTAATAATTAGAGTAGTTTTGTACCAGGTAGACAGATTACAGGCAATGTAACGGTGGCTCAGGAGGTCATCCATTATATGAGGAACATGAAAGGGAAGAAGGGTTTTATGGCTATCAAAGTAGACCTGAAAAAGGCTCAAGATCGAATGCGACGGGATTTCAACAGATAAAATCTGATGGATGCAGGTATCCCCTATCAGATGGTTAATCTAATTATTCAGTGTATTGAAACGACATCCCCAAGGGTACTTCGGAATGGGAGTCCTTCATGCTTCACTCCCTCGAGAGGGACAAGGCAAGGTCTCCTCGTATATTTTTGTGTTATGTCTAGAGCGATTATCTCAGCTCATCAGTAAAGAGGTGGTGTCAGGTTTGTGGAAAGCATTTAAATTTGGCAGGACAAGTATAAATGTTTCTCATCTTTGCTTTGTGGATGATATGTTGTTGGTCAGATGGAATGGATCTTACAATGTAAGATTAAGGGTATTCTGTGTTGCTTCGGGTCAAAAGGTAAGTGCTGGCAAGACCACGATATTTCTTTCTAAAAATACCTCTCCGGCGCTAGCAAAATCCATTAGTCGTACTAGTGGGTTTACCGTCACCAATTACCTGAGAAAGTATTTGGGGGTTCCTCTCTTACACCAGAAGATTACCAGACAAACCTACAGCTATATTATAGAGAAGATGCAGCAGAAGTCGGCTAGCTAGATGGAAAGCTAATAGCCTAACCTTAGCAGAGAGAATTACTTTGTGTAAGTTTGTCCTAAAGTCATCAGTACCATTGTATCCTATGCAATCTTCATTGCTCCAGAAATCCTCATGCCTTGAGATCAAAAGGATTTGTCGGAGGTTCATTTGGGGAGGGAATGAGGAGAAGGGTAGAGTTCATCTTGTTAACTGGAAGAACTGGAAGGTGGGTTGGGTTTAAAAACACATGCACTACATGAACAGAGTGTTTATTATGAAGCTAGGGTGGAGCATCGTCCATGTTAGATATAGACTTTGGACGCACTTGAGGTCGTGGTCTAATGGGAAAGAGACTTGTTTTTTTTTTTCTGCATCCAAAGTTCGATCATTTCTATGCATGCCTGTTATCCTCACGGATATTTTATTCTGTTTATTAGGCTTGCAGGGTGTTTAATGGATTCAAGGATTAGTCGTAGTATGTGTAAACTGACTCGAACATCCTGAATTACAAAAAAAAAAATAAAAAAAAAAGATAGTCTATGGCCAGGGTGCTGAGGGATAAATACATAAAACAGCAGGATTGGATTCCCCGAGTACAGGCTAGAGGGCAGGATTCTTCCTTGTGGAAGGCTAAAGTAAAGTATGGCCTCAAGTGATTGATAGCAGGTACATGCTGGTTTATAGGGAACAGTTCTTGTGTCAAATTCTGGAAAGATAATTGGCTTCAGGGTTTTGGACCTTTTAATTAACCATGTGATACGAGATATTCCTGAGGAATTAACTAATACAACAATGGCGAGCATGATTTTGGAGAATAAACGCCAGTGAGACTCTTTTGCTCATTTCCTTCCTCTACAGGTGTTGATGGTCATGGCAAGTCACCCCCTCGTTCTAGGGAAATAGATAATGACTCGTTCTTCCGGAGTCATTCCATAGATATTATGTTTTCTATTCGGTTAATTTATGATTTTAAATTTATAATCGTTTGATATTTTATCAAATAACTAATTTAATCTTAATTATTAAAACTTTAATAACTTATTAAAGAATTAATTTAACTTAATAGCTTGAGATATTAAATAAAATTTTAATATATAATTTATATTATTTTCAATAATTAAGAATGCTATCAAAGGTTGAAGGCTTGAACGAAATTCCCCTCTTATCTTCCAAAATTAGCCCGCTTTTATCTCGTAAGATTCACTGCAGGGGTAATGTTGAAATGGATTATAGAGCCTAGGTGAAACATTGAAGAATATACAGGCACTAAAATATAAATATTAATTTCAAACTTTTAAAATCGAGGTGAGCGATTGAATTTTGATAATATCAACAATAATGCTAGATTTGCTAGTAAATGCATTGTAACATTCGCAACGAACTTTAAAGATTTGCCTCGTGGAGAAGGAGATTTACTTTATTCATTTACATTTTCGATCCAGAGTCTGGAGCCACTATTTAGAAAGATTATTATTATTATTATTATTCTAAAATGTAGTATGTCAATATGAGAGATTTCTTCTTAACATAAAGTAATTTAATTTTAGTTGACGAACGAGTTAATTTAACAATACTTTTTAGTATGAAATAATAAAAAAAAACTAACAGGGCAGTTTTTGAAACAAAATTTTTTTATTTTTTATTTTTAGAGTTTGTTTGTTTTTTATTTTTAAAATACTTTTGAAAAATTAAATTTTTTTTATTTTAAATTATTTTTTTGATGTTTTCATATTTTTTTTGACATGCCAACATTAAAAATGAATTTTAAAAAATAAAAATATATATTATTTTAATATATTTTAAAATAAAAAAAATTTAAAAAATAATTGTTACTACAACATTAAACAACCTCTTATTTTAAATCCAAAGAATAATATTAATTTTTTGTTTTGGCAATAATTACTATTTATTAAAATCCACCGAATTTATACAGTAGTAAACCTGTTTTAAAAAAAAAAAAAAAAAAATCAGTACCGAGTGATTGACGAAACGAGCCCGAATCTCAAGAAACTCTCGAGTCGAATAACTTTATTGTTTTGTTAACGCGTTTATGACAACTTTATAATTGAAAAAACATCCAAAAGGCATGGGATTCAGGTAACCGACCCAGACAAGGCAACGCTGCATGATTCGAGACTGGCGAACTAACTTGCCAAGCTGTTCTTCCAGCAACCCCACCTGTGCCGGTTGTCAACTTGTAAACAGGCCTCCGGAGCGGTGCCTTCCTTTATAGTTTTTACCGGCGCAGGGGTGATGTTTGTCCGTCCATGATATCTAGTGAGAGGACCATCTGCCTTATCTTCTCTTGATTTGTCTCGATTTTCTACCTCAGTGATGTTGGGATATTATTAGATATTTACCTGATTTTGTTTTTAAAAAACTAAAAACTAAAAATATTTTCATTTAGAATCTTCTCCTTCTAAATCGATAACTAATAAGATATTATTAGTTATTTTTTAATATTATAATATTTTTTTAAAATATATTTATATAAAAAATAATTTTTTTAACCATCAAATCAACTCTTTCAACCCTTATCTACTGACCGAAAATTAAGACTTAGATCTGAAAAATATTAAATCTCTTACGAATTCATTCGGACACCAACCCTTGTCAAGTGCTTGAAAAGACTAAAACTAAAATAGCTTGCATTGATTACATATCTACATCACTTTATTGCATCCCTGTATAAATTTATTGCACTTTTTAAGCAATTATTTTTTCTCTCCATCTTCTTCTGTGTGTTTGACACCTGTACATTTGCAGATGTTATTTTAAAAAAATAAATCTGAAATTAATTTTTTTGTAGATGAAAAACTATACTATATATTAATTAATTACATATTTTAAATTTATAATTAAAACAAGATACATACAACACCAAGCCACTATTTAAATAGAAAAAAAGTTTAGAACTCATGATTGTTTTTAAAATATTTTTTATTTAGAAATATATTAAAATAATATTTTTTTAAAATAATTTTTAATATTAACATATACAAAAATATAAAAAACATATTTTTTTTACAAAACCGAACTGCCATCCTAACCTGAAACCACTGATTATTGCATGTGTGTGGGGGTGCATGTGAGCCACAGGGAAATTGAAGGTGCCTGTGCTGTCAAGGAAAAGACGCATTTAAGTTCAGTTAGGATCACATGATAGGGTGCCCACACAGCTAGTAGGGTGTCCATGATTTTAAAGACCCCGCTGATTGCTGCTCTTATCTTGAAAATATCCTTTCATTTGATAGAGACCTTTCGCAAAAATGTACACTTTCCAACTAGATTGAAATCTTTATCTTCGTCTCACACATAACTTTCAATTTCATACAAAGGGATTGTTTTGTTTTTATATTTTATGAATCTTTTATTTTTTAAAAAATTATTTTTTTATATTGTTTTGATATACTGTAAAAAATTAAAAAAATAATATTTTAAAAATAATTGCTATTAATATGAAACTGAGTAAAATACACTATTTTTTTAATCAAAACAATGAGCTCTTTAGATTTTTTTTTGGAGAATTCAAATCCTCATGTCGTCAAATTTTATTTATTCACGCTTAAAAAATTAATAAATAAAAATTTAAAAAAATATACCATCATTCTCTTTTTATAAATTAGCTCATTTTGCACTGAATTTCTTAAGAACATCTTTAATCCATAATCTCATTGTATATATAAAAACCAAAACATACATCTGTTTTTTTAAGCACAGATCAAATATAAAATGGACTGACAAACACTCTCTATCCTTCAAAGAAAATGTCAGAAATTTATATTAAGAACATATTAGAGGTGATATATTCAAGAGAAAATCTCAAAACTAATTTCAAAAATTTTAAAGGAGCATATCTTACTTTTACTGATTATCATATTATGCTAGATGAACTTAATTTCCATACATGGATAAATTAATCCATTATTTTTGCTGAGGTGGCAGTTTGAAACTTTTTCATCAAACTCAGGTTATAGGTAGTAATATTCATAATCTTGTTTTTTTTTTATTAAAAATATTTTTAATTTTTTTAAAATTAACATGTTTTTAATATTTTTATATTATTTTGATACATTAATATTAAAGAATTATTTTTAAAAAATAAAAAAAATATTATTTTTATATATTTCTAAATAAAAAACATTATAAAAAATAACTGCAACCACACTTCAAATCAGATATCTCATCCTATATTTTTTTTAATTTTTTTTATATTATTTTTTGTTTTTTTCATGTTTATTTTTTGAATATATAATATTTATAAATCTAGCATCATAAATTACTTTCCTAAATTATACGCCCCCTTTTTCCACACAATAACAATTATTGTATATCTTTTTGTTACGAAAAAGAAAAAAAATGCCAAAAAGGATTGAAGAAAGAAAGAAAGAAAGAAAATGTATTTATGTATTAATACGTCATATCCTTAACTCCTCAATCATCACATTCTCGTGAACGCTGCCTGCAGAACTTCAAGAAGAAAAAAGAGTTCTTAAAAAAAAAAAACCACTCTCACAGAGAAAATGCAATTCTTCACAAGTTTTCCTCACTGAAAATTTTTTCCCATCACTTTCCCTAGAAAATAGAAGGGAAAGAGAAAATTCAACCCTCATGAACCGAAACCACCACAACCCGTCCGAACTCCCAGACTCCCCCGCCACCAATACCGGTTCCGAAGGTGTTTCCGATCAAAATTTCCACTCGATCAGCGACCGTTTTCTTTTCAAACGAAACCCCAACCCTAGCACCAACAGTCCACATAAATCAAGTAAATCACCTCCGGATCGGTTGCGCCGATGGCATCACTACACAAACAGAAGCAACAACCGCAAGGGCGGGTGGTTCTCTTGTATTCCATTTCGCGGCATTTATTTGTTCTACTTTGTGATATTTCTCGCTGTTTTCGCTTTCGTTTTGGCGTCTATTTTGCTGCAGAGTTCGATTACCGGTATGGTTGTGTTTAGTAAAGGGTGGATCGATCATCGGAGATCGATTAGACAAGGTTTGATGTCAGGTACTACATTGAAATTCGTGCCCGGTTTAAGATCACGGTTGCTTTTGGAAGGTCATGGGCTTGATCATGTTAGAGTGCTGGCTAATAGAGTTGGCCTCCGCCCTCCCAGACTCGCCGTTGTAAGTTTCCGACTATCTAATTTCAGTTTTTCTTTTCAAATTTATTTTGTGCTCTAAATGAGAAATGCTATAGGTTACAAGAAAACTGCGGGCCATTAGATAACATGACTCCTAATGCAAGATCCACTGGTGGGTCCCACTAATATAACGGCTAGTGATTTTCTTGCAATTTAATTTTCTTTATTTCTTTATTGAAATAGAATTGATCTCTGTGAAGATTGTTAAAGGGCTTGGTGTTAGTTTGAATGGTCATAATGGGAATTGGGAAATTGTTTGGTGAGCCTGGAGTGTATACCTTTTGTTGGCATGCAATGCAAGTTGGACCCAGGATAATAATTGATCATGGACCTTGCTTATATGTGAGGGAGAGGGAGTGTACGTCTGGAGTGCTGGATGCTTGTGGGAATTTGTGTTGCAATGGCTGCAATGAAGTTGGAGTGATGACTATGAATTTTAGTATGGAGGTGTGGTTTTTGGTTGAGTTTGGGTTCTCTATTGTGGGTGGAGATGGTGCCCTTTAAGACAATTTAAGGGATGGTTGTCTGAGATAGTTGGCTGCATCCAATGGCAATGCATGGGACACCATCAATGACGAATATGATTAAATTGAAGTATGAAGGAGGGCGGGAGAAAGGTTAACCAGAAATGACACGTGAAGTGATAATTTAAAGAAAGCTTAGCTCGATGGGATTTAATGGAGGAAGTCAATTCTAGTACCCAGCCCAACTATTATGGGACTGGTGTTTATTTGAGTTGAGTTGCTTGGTATTTAGAAACCTTTTTTATGAAGCAATTACAAATTTATTATTAGAATTGCAGACGAAGGTGTGGAAAGAGTTTATATTTTTTAGGAATTTATAAAGCAAGAGGAACTTAGGTCATATGCTTGGGTGCATGGTTTTGCCTTAGTTTTCTTCTTTATCTTTTTGTTAGACACGTGGACCAAGAAATACATTTTTCTGACGCATACTTCTAGCAAGAGTTCTGGTTTTTTTCAAAGATTTCATCTACATGTCTTTAAGCACTGAACTTTTGTGAGCATGTTTTATTTTAATGGTTCTTGTCTGATGATATCCAGATCTTAGGAAACATGAAGAAAGATCCACAGTCATTGATGTTGCTTAGTGTGATGAAGAATCTGCGGAAACTTGGTTATGCACTTAAGGTGAATTGTTCAGGCTGTTCTTGTATAATTTCTGTGATATTTCTATGTAGATCTTGACATTTTCTTGCTGCTAATAGCAAATGCTTTGTTACACTATGCGAGTGCATATAAATGTCACATCACCTCTTTCAAAACAAGCCTGGCATAAACATTGATGTAAAGGCTACATGTTTTACTTTGGTCTTCAACCATGTAGAATTGTCTATGCTCCTAACAATACCTATTCGACAGATATATGCATTGGGGAATGGTGAAACAAGAACAATGTGGGAGGATATAGGAGGCCAGATATCAGTTTTAAGACCAAAGCAATATGACCTTATTGATTGGTCCATGTATGTTTCTCTCTTAATTTTCTGGTTTTACTGAACTTTGTTTTCTATTTATGGTTTTTGTTTTGGAAGGTGATTAAGCCAAGAACTTTCTGTTTGTATTTATTTTTTCAGTAATTTACTTCGTATTGTTAATATACATTTACATTTTTTTTTTTACAGTTTTGAAGGTGTTATGGTCGATTCCCTTGAAGCCAAAGAGGTAGTTTCGAGGTGCGCGTGTTTGCTTCCTTAATCCTTATATAAATCCCTAAAATTTAGAATTTTGTTCTAATGCTTTGGTGTTCCTTTATTGCCTGGGTGGATTATGCTCAGTATGCATGCATGCAGAATTAAAAACACACATCCACTTTGTGGGACATTTTGCAAACAATACATGCCTTTTGTATATTTAAATGTTTTTGCTTCACAAACGACGTTGGACACGGTATACAGATATGGGAGCAAATGAATTTGAAGTGGCCAACAAGATTGTTTGCATTATTATCCTAATGAAATTCCAGAAACATGGGATCTTGCACTCATCTACAACTTGCAGCAATTTAGATTGAGGTTTTAGTCTAGATTTTGCTTTGTTTTTGGGTCTTGGATGCTGCAATATATGTCCTGTGAGCAGATTTCAGAATTTTAGACATGAAGAGGGTGTTAAGGGTGCATTAGGAGTTCTCTTGATCATTTTTTAAGTTATTCATAAGTTATGATAAGAACTGTTTTGGGCAAACCTTTTATAGTAATTATGAGCAGAGGTGATTCTGCGGATAATAGAAGTGCTAGTTGTATAGAAGAAAATAAAATAATTTGAATTTGTAGCGGGATTACCTAAAGGGTTTGCTTAGAACTGTCTGTATTGGCAATTATGTAGATCTAGGTAACTGTTTACCTTTGTTTGGGATGCTATGATTAGTGACTTATATATTTATGCAGCCTAACACAGGAGCCATTTCAGTCAATACCACTTGTATGGATAATCCAAGAAGATACCCTTGCAAATCGTCTTCCATTGTATCAGGATATGAACTTGCAGCATTTGGTGTCTCATTGGAGAAGTACCTTTAACAGGGCTAATGTTGTTGTATTTCCAGACTTCGCTTTGCCAGTAAAAAATGCCACTTCTGTACTTAATTACATCTTATTTCTAGCCAGTCTTGTATAGAAAATTTAATGCTGTTTTTCAATTTACTTTATTTTCTGTATCAGATGTTATATAGTGTGCTTGACACTGGAAACTTCTTTGTGATTCCTGGATCACCAGTTGATGTGTGGGCTGCTGAAAGCTACAGTAAAACCCATGCTAAGCATCAGCTAAGGGTGGACCATGGATTCAGCGAAGATGATTTGGTGGTTCTAGTTGTCGGGAGTTCTTTCTTCTACGATGAGCTACCATGGGACTACACTGTGGCACTGCATACTCTAGGACCTGTACTAGCCGAATATGCAAGGAGCAAAGATGCTGAAGGATCGTTGAAATTTGTTTTCTTATGTGGTAATTCCACTGATGATGATGCTTTCCAGGTAGTCAACTTCTCATTTGTTATAGCTTATTATTTTTGTTGTGTTATCATGTTTTAAGCTCCTTGTATCTGTGGTCCTTGGTTATGCGCTTTTATTTTTTAAGTGATGCTGTGAAAACTTGTATATTGGCACACATTTGACTAAGCTATTCTCCTATTGTCCATTTGATTACTTGACCCCATAAGAATGGGGTTAACTAGATGAATGCCTAGGGTGATGCCATGCTTAGCAGAAAAATAGAATTAAGGGTTTTCAAGCCTCAAGGTTACAATCCAAGACCGTAGAGAAAATTCTGACCTCTAAGTTCTGAAGAAATTCCTGAAGTCAATAGTATTAATTTTATTCTCTGCTTGTAAAAGAATGCATGAAATTGTTTGTATAGGACCTTAAACTGACTCTTTCTAACCAGGAAACTCTAAACAGGAAAAATCTAAACCAAATAAAAATGACTACGAACTAGAAAAATTCAAATTAAAACCCCGTAACTTAACTAGGAAATTTGAATATAACTAGTAACAAGAAATAAAGTTCAACCAGTTTCAACTGGACAATTATAGTTGATCGATGAGGATCAATTCTGGTTGATGGTCAATCATGATCGGTCAATTCTAAGATTGAATACACTAAACCTGATCATGGTCGATTACCAGGAGAAAAGTTTGACGCTCTATCTAGTCCATAATTGAATACACTAAACATTCCATGTCACAGGGAAATATAAACTTGAATTAACCTTGATATTTCATCAAGCTTTACATTTGTGTCTTATTTTGCACATTACTATCAAAATATTGTCAATGTATTTAGTTGAATACTCCATGCAACTCAATTGAGTTTCTTGTTTGGCACTTCTCTTCTGTGGTTCCATCTATTTCTTGTGGTTACTACTTCAAAATAGAATTTATGGAAGTATATGCCCTTTCTGCCTAATAATCGGAACATACCAGTAAATAGTTCTTGTTTTATTGTATCTTCTCAACGGAGAGGCTGCTGTTTCTTTTGGGAAGAAACCACAGAGAGAGATGGGTGTTGCTTGTTTTTCAAATTAATATCATGCCCTGTTCAATTTTATGCTTTGGTTAACTAAGGGTTTTTTTTTTCCTTTTTGTGTAGGAAATTGTTTCTCGTGTGGGACTTCATCCTAGCTCTGTGCGGCATTATGGCCTGAATGGTGATGCCAACAGTGTGTTATTAGTGGCAGATATTGTTCTTTATGGTTCTTCCCAAGATGAACAGGGTTTTCCTCCAGTGCTCATCCGAGCCATGACCTTTGGAATCCCAGTCATCGCACCTGATATTCCAACCATGAAAAAATATGTGAGTATATTCAAGTTTCTGTGGGCTTGATTCCTTCTTTGGTAGATTATGGGGAGTCACCTATCTCTGTTTTTTTTTTTTTTTTTCATTTGATGAGATTGACAAATAGATTTCTTAAAATAACAGGTTAGTGGTGAAGCCCATGGGATATTTTTCTCAAAATATAACCCTGAAGCATTGATGAGGGCTTTCTCTCTTTTGATATCAAACGGGAAACTTTCTAAATTTGCTGAAACAGTTGCTTTCTCTGGAAGACTGCTTGCGAAGAACATGCTTGCATCAGAATGTATAACAGGTTATGCAAGGCTTTTGGAGAATATGCTTAGTTTTCCATCAGATACCTTGTTGCCTGGTCCTGTGTCTAAGCTTGGACAGAGGGAATGGGAATGGAACTTGATTAGCAAGGAACTAGAACAGGAAACTGATGATTTGTCAGGCATGTATGAGAGCCTTTTTTCTTCCAGAGAAACCAGTATTGTTTATTCCCTTGAGAAAGAATGGAGCAATCTTGTTAATTCAACTATCATCTCTGAGAATGGAACTGAAATTCTAGTATTAGATACTCCGACAGAATCAGATTGGGATGTTTTGATGGAGATAGAGAGCTTTGAAGAACATGAGAGGGTGGTAAAAGAGGAGGTATGTTATTCCTCTCATTACTCCAGTTGTCTTAATTATTTTTTCGTCTTCATGTCTGTGCAATTTTCTTGACAAAAGACAGCTGAAATGGGGAATTATTTCCTGTGTAGCTTGAAGAAAGAATGGATAAAACTCGTGGTCTGTGGGATGATATATATCGCAGTGCTCGAAAATCTGAAAAGCTCAAGTTTGAAAGCAATGAAAGGGATGAAGGAGAGCTAGAAAGGACAGGCCAGCCAGTATGCATTTATGAGATATATGATGGAGCTGGGGCCTGGCCACTTTTGCACCATGGGTCTTTATACCGTGGCTTAAGTCTTGTAAATTTCTTGCAACCATATTTGGAACTTATATTTTTTGTTTTCAGAAAATTATCACTTCTTCCTTTTAGTACATGCACACATTTCTTATTTGTTTTGGTTGCCTTTTGGGACATTCGCTTCCTTTTCTTGTTCATTCTTTTTATTAAACTTGCATGTATACACTATTTTCTGGATATAATTGGTAGAGTATATGAGTTTTTTGCAACTGGGCTTGTTTCTTGCTTCCTGAAATGACAAATGATTAGATACAGTAACAGAATTGCACGTTGCTTGTGCAATTAACCCATAATGTTTTATTGTTTTTGGTTTTATAACTTTCAACTATTGGTTCTTTGTAGAGATTTAAGTTGTATGTTGCTTTGTTTGGAGGTGCTGTAAATGTCCAAGTGCTTTATTCCAATGTAAAGAAACCTTATAATTGGCTAGGGAATATTTTAAGACATTCTCCTGTATGACCAGTCATGCTTTAAGTAGTTTTGTTTTTCTTAATCATGCTACATTTATATCTGTTAGTCTACAAAAGCACGGAGGTCAAGATCAGATGACGTGGATGCAGTTGCCCGGCTTCCCCTCCTGAACGAAAGCTACTATCAGAATATACTATGCGAAATAGGAGGAATGTTTTCTATTGCAATTAGGGTGGATGCCATTCACAAGAGACCTTGGATTGGGTTTCAATCATGGCATGCTGCTGGTAGGAAGGTATCTTTTATGCCAGTGGGATTATAGTTTAAATTTTTGAAATTGCTGGATTATACAAGTTAAACTTAAGGTCATTAATTTTCGAAGTTGCAGTCAGCTTCTTGGTAAAATTTATGTAGAGTTTGATATTCACACACACCAGTCAGCTTGTTCTGGCGAAAAAATGGTCTTAATTTTCAAAATTGCGGGATTATTTAAGTCAAATTTAAGGTCATTAATTTTCTAAGTTGCAGTCAGCTTCTTGGAAAAATTGATGTAGGATTTGACACATGCACACACACCAGTCAGCTTGTTCTGGAGAAACTGGTCTTCTCTGTTTTTAAAAAAATGTTTTTCAGGATTGCAATTATTGCCTGGCCCTTTTTCATGTTTCAGGTTTCATTATCATTTAAAGCTGAAAAAGTTCTAGAAGAAAAGACACAAGAAGAAAATAAAGATGTAATTTACTTCTGGGCTCGCTTGGGCATGGATGGTGGAGTTACTGGAAGCAATGAGGAACTCACTTTCTGGTCCATGTGTGACGTCTTAAACGGAGGACGCTGCAGGTATCTTGCTTCAAATAGTGGGTGCAAATTTTCAGGTCATGTTGCCCTATGTTTTAATCAATGTCAGAGATTGCCCATCCATTCTGTGGTATCTGTGGGTCCTCACCACACGTGCCTTGCATATTCAGTTTTTTTTTTTCCATTGTTCTGTCTTTACCTCACCAAAGTCTTTCATTTTTTAACCAAAATCACGGGAAAACTGTTTTCGAGTGCCACCGGTACATTTGCATATAAACTATTGCTGAACTCATTAAAAGGCAGGCCTGCCCATCTTCCTTCAGTTTAGCTATATGGACCAAAAAGATAGGCAAAAGGCTAGTTGCACATGCCCTATTGTAATTGCATTTGCTTTGTAGATCATTATTTACCCAGATGTGATCTCTCTTTTTTTCAAAGCCAGATTTTAACTACCGGCTTTTGAATGCATGTAGAACTGCTTTTGAAGATGCCTTCCGCCAGATGTATGACTTGCCATCATATCTTGAAGCTCTTCCTCCAATGCCAGAAGATGGAGGTCACTGGTCCGCCCTGCATAGCTGGGTCATGCCAACCCCTTCCTTTCTGGAGTTCATTATGTTTTCACGGTAATTTACAAAGGATGCTATTTTTCACCCAAGCCAGTTAACTGTTACATTGATGATATGTTGTGTCAGAGGCACAACTGTAGTTACAACTATAACAATAATTGATGTTTTGTAATGGAATTGCAGAATGTTTGTTGATTCTCTTGATGCTCTGCAATCCAACTCTAGCCAAGTGAACAAGTGTTTGTTGAGTTCCACTGAGCTTGAGGTAAGATACAAAAATACTATGCTGCCTGCTTTATATGTTTCAGAGAGATTATAGTACCATCTCATTCATGAATATGCCTATTTAACGATACACAGGAAAAGCATTGTTATTGTCGGATAATGGAAGTCCTTGTTAATGTTTGGGCTTATCATAGTGCACGAAGGATGGTTTACATTGATCCACACACTGGTTCTGTAGAAGAGCAGCACCCGATTACACAAAGAAAGGAAATTACGTGGAAAAAGTATTTTAACCTTACAGTATTGAAGAGTATGGACGAAGATCTTGCAGAGGCAGCGGATGATGGAGATCATCCAAGGGAGAGGTGGCTGTGGCCACTAACAGGAGAAGTGCATTGGCAAGGGATTTATGAAAGGGAGAGGGAAGACAGATACAGGATAAAAATGGACAAGAAGAGGAAAACAAGAGAGAAACTAGTTGAAAGGTTGAAGGCTGGATACAGACAGAAACCACTTGGGGGTTAAGAAGCTTGGAGTCTGAATATGCTCAACTCCCAAGTCGTAATCCGGCTGCTGAATGTACCTTTTCTCACTTCAGAGACGGATAGGGATCTTGAGGATGGGACGAGAAGGGTTTTTTTTCTCCCTAACAGCTTCAACACAGATTTTGTTGATCATTTCATTTTTACCAAATACACACTTATGGAGTAAAGGGGAGAAGAAAACTAGCTTCCCTTAGATTGCAGCTCACAGTTTGGGGCATTTTTGCACAATACTCTGACCGCTCAACTATATTCAGGCATTCGAGCAGTACCACGCATCATTTGAAGTTCATCTCAACCATTCAAATTACATAGTCGAGGGACTAAACCACATATTCTTTCATCATTGTATATTCTTTTGTCAATGTAGAGGCAATTTTGTTGAAAAGATGCACTTACCTTGTTTTACTCCATATTCCAACTTCATTATTTTCGGTGCTTCGTAGGAACTGCAAATGACCAAATCTTTGATTGTACCGATACTTAACCTGTGCTAGGCATTGCTAGTGACTAAACTCTGTCAATTTTTGGAGGAATAAAAAGTTACACTCCGGGTTCAACTTGCCATGCGAAACGTTTATTAGCAGCTTGGTTGAATAAACAAAATGAAGAATGCCCCGTATATTGATCGGATGGTTTATCCTTTTGTCCTGTATTTTCAGTCGACTTTTAAGCTCCTGTTACGAATATTTTTACAAATTGATTTAAATTGTCGTTTTTCTTTTAAAAAATATCCATTTATTTCACTAAAGTTATAAATATATTTCCACGAGTTTTAAATAAAAAATAAAGGATTGTATTTATAGTTTGTAAGTTTTTTTTTTTTTTTTTTTTTGTGGAGAGGAGAAAGTGAAATGTAGTTTTATTTTTATGATATTTTAAATTGTATTTTATTTAAAATATTTGTATTAAATTAATATAAAATATTAAAAAGCCGAATGAGATACTAAAAAATCCCAATAGAAAATTAAACTTGGGAAAGTTAGGCTTGGACGGTATCTGAGTCCATAGGGTGCTGGAACGCATGTCTAAGTCCAAATGATTCGTCTATTCATAATAGTCGAATCAAATTTCAAGTAATTAGGTCTATTTATAATGCTTGGATTCAATTTCGTTAGGGTATTGGGGCTCTCACTACTCACTTTGACCCATTAGGGGTTCTGGCGCGCCTGGCAGCCCCATGTACTTGGATCTCCAATTGCAGGCTGGGAAGGAAGAGATTTGCAATTGCTGGACTGTTTTCTTGATTCAAATTAACTTCGTTGTTTGGTTATCAGGAAACCAAACAAGAGTGAAGAAAATATTGATGTGAGATCTAGATGGTCACACAGCTAGTTTCATAGTTTACAAATAGTTTTGGAATTTAACTATGTAAAATCACCCTCCTCCCATCCTAGTTTTGATATAAGAAATACAGCCATTAAAGTCATTCTATTTGTTACTCTGTTCAAATTCAATAGCTATAATTGCACATCTGTATCATCAAAAATGCTCTAATGACGGCCATTTTGGGCTTCCCCCTCCCCTTCAACCTTATTGCCCAAGCAAGTCATTATAGATTATAGAACGCATTGGCACAGCAGTGTATATCTTGCATCTTCACCATGGCGATATCCAGATTTTATTTTAAAAAATAAAAATCCAAAGTTGTTTGCTTCGTCAAGTCAATACTTGGAAAAAAGAAAAACTATAAAAGAAATTGCTCCTGGTATCCAAATTTCCAGACCCAAAAATCACTATAAAACGACTTATACCTTGCAATCTCGAGTTCTTCTTCAACTCGAGAAGTATAATTCAAAATATTATAAGAGCAAAGTTATATTTCGGTTTCTCTTTTCTAGATAAGACTTATAAATTATAAATACCTCTTAAATCCTTTAAATAAAAAATATTATATTTAAATTGTCAGAGAAATAAATCTATTCTCATAAAAATATTTCTCAATTAAATGTTTAATACAACTTTTAATTTAATGATTTTATTGATGCATTTTCTATGTAAAACTTATTTTATCACGAGTTATTTTTTAAACAATAATTCAAAATCAAAATCATTTTTTCATAATTCATGCCAAACAAAACCTTTTTTTGCCACTCGGAACCTCCATATTTTTCTTGAAAATTCTCAGCGAACTCGGACGACACCGATTGGGCCAAACAGGCCTTATAGAGCCCCCTCCCTCCTCCCATGAACTCTCCTGGGTCTTTAGTAGATTTAACATTTTTTTTTTTAACTTTATTAACGCAGACCCGACCCAGTTCAGTAAATTATTTCACCTATGACCCTAGAAACATGAAATAATTACATAACCCTCCCGCTCCCACCTGGGACCAATGGTTGGACTTGTTACTGGTATTTTCCAGTCTCTCGACACTCTTGTGGTCTTTTTATTTTTCTTAGGGTTTAAATGACTCCAAAACCCAAAACCTAATCCCTGTTGTCTCTGTCTGTCTCTCCGACATATCAGGTAACCTCACTCTCCTCTCCCTCTTAAACACTCCATATTTTGCCTCTATACTTCAATCCTGTTAATCACTTCTGGTCTCACTTTCTATGAAAATGTACTAGCTTTAGCTCAAAATGCAACCAAGTAATACTTATTTTGATTTTTCTTTGTGGGTGCGTTTTGAGTTATACATGATTGTTCTGTATTTTTCTTGTTAAATGGGGTTTGTTTGGTTGTTAGATTTATGTTAAATGTTGGGGAATTGGTTTTGTGCTGTTTGGTTTCTGACAAAATTAAGGAAATTGAACAAACAATAGATTGCAAATTTGTTGAATTTTGAGTATTTGGGTATTGAAATGTTAAATATGCTAGTTGAGATAGGAGCTGATGGTTCCTAGTTTGATGTTCCCACATGATACCGATTACCGACCTCAAACTTTGCTTATGATTGGATGGGGTCATGGCTGTCTGATTATTTGATGAGTTTGGTCTATGAAAATCCATGTCTTTACCGTGAAATTATTTGTATTTGATGATTTGGCTGTGTAACATGTAGATTTATATGCTAAAGGGAGGTGGGTTTTTTCATCATGCATGCCATAAAGGGTGGCTGGGTTGGCCAAACATTTGCCTTAGCCAAGTCCAATGATTCTGGAGGGAAGAAGTCACGGATTCGGCGCTCAAAGGAGGAGAGGAAGGGAATGGTCGAGTCCTTTATAAAGAAGTATGATAATTCGCCTTCAATGAATTAATTCCTGCTGTAATAATTCATATGGTCTGAAGATGATTGATAAAATTATTGGATTCATCATTTTGTCCTGTCTGTTTGCGATTAATGCTTGGAATTTGCTTCTCTTGGATGTCTTTCACTAATACTGAAAGCTATGAGTGCTTGCTCAAGAAGCTCGCACACCCACATGCTCATGCATACACACATAAACACTTAATAAATCAGCTCAGAGGCTGACTCTACGACATGGTAGATAAGCTCTGAGCTTGTTTTTCCTGAAAGTTGACCTGTAAGTTGACTTTTAGTAGGTAATAGGCATATATTGTATGGTTTACATTAAATATTCCATACCAAATGATAGCCATTCGCCTCATGATGATACTATGATGGCCTAGTCTAAATAGAAAAATTGTGTTGGTTATATCAACCCTTTAATAATTATCTTCTTTTTATTTCTCGATGCAACGTTCTTGAAGAAGTAGACTTTGGCATCCATTCATTTGGTAGACTTGCTTTCAGGTACCAGAGTTTAAACAATGGGAATTTTCCATCTCTTAATCTCACACACAAGGAAGTTGGTGGGTCCTTTTACACTGTTCGGGAGATTGTTCGGGAGATAATCCAAGAAAATAGAGTTCTTGGTCCTGGCAAGTTGCCACTGGAGGAGCAGTACAATGATTTGTTTGTGGAGCAGTACCCGTTGGGTACAATTTCAACAGAACCTCAAACTTCTCTGTCCATATCTCCAAATGGAAGTCTTGAACATGATCAGCATGAGAGCTCAAGTGAAGCACTAGGTTTAATTTCTGAGCAACATGCTGAACCTGAACAGCAGGGATTCAATAATGGAAAAATCATTAACGGGAGTCACGTAATTGTAAAGAATGAAGAAGCTGATAAACCAAAAGTTGTAGAGGTTCAAGTTACTGGACCTCTGGAAACAGAGAAGAGAATGGAAGAAGTGGCAGCATCTAGGGCTAAAGTAACTCAAATGGCTGATGTAATGGTAGAGACATTCCCATTGCCACCTGCTACCAAACCAGCTGGAAACTTGAATGGAAATACCAGTAATGCAAGGGAGGTAAATGGGATTTTAGAAGAGAAAGATGTTCAAAAGGTGCTCTTGGAGCCGGAACAGGACCCAGAAAATGGCATTTCTTTGCCAGACGGAATGAGTTCTTTGCATGATAGCAGTTTGGTAGATGACAATGAAGTTTCCTTGCATGACAATGAAGTTTACTTGCATGATAGCAGTTTGGTAGATGACAAAGAAGTGGAAAAGCCAGCAGTTCCATTGTTGGAACGAAGCTCTGATTTGGCATCTGAGAAAGCAGTGGAAAACCTTGCAGTTTTGGCAATGGGAAGCTCAAACGCATCTGTCACCAACGAAGGCATTGTGCAGGATGCTGAGGCAGACATAGATGTGATGGTGAAGTCATCACATGAAGAGAAGGCAATTGCTGAAACTAAGGTGAGTTTTCTTAAATACTATGTATAAATCATGTGGGAACTTTCTTTTGGAGGTGCGGACTGCAAAAATCATAAATTCTTTATTCTCCCTTCTTTGATTTTATACATCTTTCTTTACCTTTCCTTGGTTTTCTTTCTCAAGATTCTTGCAACTTGCATGGCGTGGTTGGCTGCTAAAAAGGCATTTGCAATTTAGCATTCTTTAACTGCTTTCTATTATTCCTTGTGTCCTGGTGCATTAATTTTATTCAAAGTTTTTGGTTTAATACAAGAAGCAGCGATATATTTATTTTCATGTAAAAGTCAATTCGCTTAATATGCATGATGATATCACTTGTTGGGGTCTAGAACAAATTTGTACTTGGATAAGTGCATGGTAAACAGACAGTGTAGCAACTATAAGCAAAATCATTTTTCCATTTGAAAACTTGGGAGGGAATTTAAGCATACTTCTGTCTTCTTTTTTTTCCAGGTTATTGACGCTCAAAATGGCATCCAAGCAAAATCTACAACTTTTGGTAGCAGTCAGTCAATTGCCAAGGAGGTTGAGATGAAAGATGAAGCTTCCTTTCAACATAGTCAGGACTCGCAGAAACAAAGCAGTCCAACATTAAACAGAATTAATCTGTAAGTACAAGTAGCGATCATCTCTCTAAACTCATTGCTTTGATTTTCCTTTCTCTCTAATTCTTGTATTCTTGAACAAGAGTTTTTCTAGATGTTGGTAAACTGATTAGTCTTTTTCCTTGTTTCCATGAACAGGGAATCGTGGGGAGGGGCATCTAAGAATCGACCAGAACCAGAAACCAACCCGCTTTTGGCCATTTTTAAATCATTCCTAGCTGCCCTAGTGAGATTTTGGTCAGAATAAATCCTTTTGTAGTGTAGTAATATTGTCTAAAGCTTTTGCAGAGTGGATTTATACTTTACCTGCCATTATAAGGCATCAAGTTTCGCCGTCTATATCAAGAGTGGTGGTTATTACTTGTTTGCATACATTGATAACCTTCTCCTTGCACCCTCCTTGCTAAACCATGATGATCTTAAAAGCTTGTTCCTATAGTTAGCATCCCATTTATGGGAACTCCCGCTGAGCTTTTATGGGAACTGTGGTGGTTGAAAATGTCGTTGATAAAAATAATGGGAAATCCCACTGAGATCCAATTCAATCTATTTGTTAGGGTGCAAACTACTAGGCTTTAAGATCTTGCAGTTGAAGTATAATTTTTTGCCCTTGATTCACCCTGTTTTTTTTTTAATTTGTTTTTTTTCTTTTCATAGATGATTTTCCAAATGCCTTCTATGGTCTTCTACTTTGAGCTATGCAATAATAATACGAAGAACTTCAACTGAATTATCAATTAACGAGGAAAATATAAAAGAATCATGCTAGCTAGCTATTCCTGTATCTATTAAGCTCCAAGATAGAGGGCCATCATGCGTCTAAAAAAACTTTTTATTTTTAACCTAAAAGCCATCTTTCCCATGACAAACGCACGCTATATATATATATATATATATATATATATATATTTTAAAAAAAAAAATACAAAACACAAAACCGTGGTTAAGGATTTAAGAGTGAACTTGGTGCTGCTGCTGCTAAGGAATATATATATATTAAAAAGAGATTCGAAATTCGAAATTCGAAATTTCTTTTTTAAAAAAGAGATATTATTAATAATTAAGCTATAATTTATCAACAAGGTATTAATTACTATGCAATGCACGTTGCATGGTTATCTAGAATTTACAAGTAGATTGATTAACAGAGGGATTGATAGCATTAAGCATTAATGTCAGAGTTTTGATTTTTTGACTTTTAATATCTCAATTAAATTTGATAAACATATATTTTTTTAATATAAAAAGCATACTATAATTTTCACTTATAGTTACTTATTATATATATATAAGCACACACTCTTTTAAACTTTTAAAGGAATATTTTATATATCTGTAATACAATATTAATATTATAGAATACCACCTATGATTAAGAAAAATTAAGTTTAAAAAATTTTATTGACTTTCTAAAAAATTGGTTAATCGTGTTTTCCGTTGTTTTCCTATTATACAGAATACAGAATAAAATTTTTAAATCACTCGTGATTTATATATATAATATCTTCATAACACTTTATTTTGATTATCAAAACTCTAAAAATGTTGTAAGATCACTCAATAATATAGTGCCAAATATTTATTATTTAGATCAACAATCCATTAAAAATCTCAGACCCATCACAAGACGTGGAACATGAACGTGTAATTACAATCATAACGCATCCATGCCAATTCTAGCTAGGACACCAAAGATAAAAATCAAAGGAGAGACAAGATTAAAGAAAAGAAAAGTGGGAGATATATGTATCATCACGTCACGTTTATAGCAGCAAGAATCACTGGTTTAGGCGACCACCCCGGAGGCGAAACCAACCTTCTTGCTTGGCCTAAAAAACAAGTCCACCTCTTCACGGTTCATAACCTCAAAAAAGTGCAGATTTGACAGTTTCCTCTTGCAAGAATCTGGACTTCTCCGTGGTTTCTTTGGTGCTGGTGGACAGGTTAACAAGGCGGGAATCTTGTGTTGAGCTGATGTCGGAGTGCAGCACTCATACTGCTCACAGTCATCATCTTCACCATCATCATTACGAGTCGTCTTTGTCACCTTCAATCCAGGTTTTGGCAAGTTTTGGAAGAGTTCTTGATCGCTGGACATGGTTGTTTGACAGGAGGGAGTGGAGGGTGACTACATGGAAATGGAGGAATCAATCAATAAGAGGAGGTGTGCATTATAACAGGATAGTACTGAGAGAGAATTAAAAGAGAGGTTGTTCGTTGTGTGCTTCTATTTTTGCTCGTCTTTTTTCGGTACAAGACATTAAAAGATATGTTCTCTTATTAGAATTTATTAACTTCGATTTTTGTGCACAAAAATTCCTAAAGCGTTCGATCGAGGAGTACTTGTGTAAAAAGGATGGCAGGCACGTTGCTTTTTTTTTTTTTATTATTATTATTTTTAAATATCTCATCAACCATACATATGAATTGGAACAGATAAAAATAGAGAAATAAATTAAATTTATTTTTATAATAGTTTAAAATTATATTTTTAAAATAAAAAATAGGAGATGTATTTCTTTTCGTGTTTTTTATCTTTTCTTCTTCGAAATAGTTATAAAATATCATTATTATATAACTTTAGAATTTTTATTAGCAACCTTGTCCTGAACATTGCAAAATATTTTTATGGGACCGTTTTATTTTCCAAACTTTCAACGTGGATTACTATATCTTATTTGTTTTCCCTTAATGATAAGAGAATTCTTCGAACTCATGAAGATTAATTCAGTTTCTTCTAGAAGTTAGAAAAAAAATTAAAAAACTAATTAAACTGAAAAAACTAGAAAAAAATAATAAAAAAAATCAATTAAACCATTCAGATTAATTCAATTTCTTCCCACAGTCATGGCGTGAAGATAACCATTCACACTCATATTATTATTTATTTTTTCCAAAAAGCTTCCTTGTAAATTTTGGATTATAACATATAAAACATATTGCCTACCATATATAATATTTTTTTTTTTGCTGAGGTTGTGTATGATTAGGCTTAAACTCCAGGGCTACCATAGTATTCAGTATTATATCATACCAAATTCTATCATGGATAAGATTTTTTTTCTATAACATATAAAATATGTGAATTATTCTATTTTATGCTTGACGCTATAACACTTAGCTAATTCTCTTTACTTAACCTAAATTTTTGTATCTTTTAAATGACACTCTTCTCTTTCTTCAAGCACCAAATTAAATCAACAAAATATATCAAAGAAAACAAATTTCTTCGCATTTCACTGAACAAAAATTTGGTGTCAAAAAAAATTTGATACATGTCAAGATTTGCTGCAGTGTAGTGCTAAGATCCCCCATGCATGTGATTGTTAGTGATCATAGTTGCAGTGCTGCATCTTGAGTTACCCATCACCTAATTTTACATTGAGAAGTTGAGAACTAATTAGCTCGGGCTTGTTAAACCTCCAATATTGCATGCATATGATATATATATATATATATGATTGATGAACTTGACGTCCGTATGCACGTTCTGAAAGAGTCGAGAACAAATTTTCTGACGTTTCAGTGCCTTAATTTGTTGACAGATTTTCTGATGCTGTGGTCCTTTCTGTACACTGTAATTGGGACCTTTTCTTGCATCACAAAATTGAATACCCACTACCCACCTTGATTAAGTCCTTAATTATGCCTATATATCCACCAGCTCTTATATTATATACAGAGAGATTACATGTGTTTCTTATTGTATAATAATAATTTTCTGTGTGCTTATTTTAGTAGGTCAGCAGACACTGTATAAATTTCATGTCCATTTACTCTGAAGCTAAATGTTTCACGTCCTATCCCACCAAATAAACTGCTTTTACTTCCATTTCCCTGGCAAGGCCTGTCAAAATTATTTTTGTTTTCTTTACGCACGCTACTGCCAGTTGATTTTTATTTACTGTAGACTGTCCTTTAATTTCAAATTATTATTGAAGGATAGGACGTGAAGCAGATTTAATAGAGTTTATCTACTTCCATTTCCATTTGATTTCAGTTAAATTACTTAGTCTATAACCGGGTTTAAACTAGATTTGATAACTTTGGATAAAATTAATAGAGTTTATAATATAACCATCTATTTTTTTTCAAACTATCATGGTGTTGTTGAACAAGTAACTTTTCCCCACTAAGAATATATGTGCCTGTGTTAGAGTTTGAGATAATTAATTAAATTTGGACTATATATTGTATTCATAAAAAAAAAAAATCCTGGCAACTTCAAGTAAATTTAAACTTAAACCAACTGATCCCGTATCACTTGAGTCAGTGCCTCAAGAGTTAAATCATAATCATGGCAAACGTTTTCACCCAGCTACCAATATTATTGTTTTTAAAGGCCATGTCTCCACAGAAAGAAAGAAAAAATATGTAGAAAATAGTCAAAACTTGATTTAGAGTTGAGTATCTTCATGCCACAGTTGGGACCTCGCTCATGTTCTTTACTTGAGACTTACAGTGGTCAGTGTTTTGCAGTCATATTTAAGGTCTGATTATTAGATAGATTCAATCAATATCTTTTATTTTTAGTTGATAAATTCTTCCATCTTTTCAACAACTTGAACGGAGGATGGGATCTTCCTTTACTGCTATTAATTTGAGCGTCTCTACTAACTTAATTGTTAAGGACCTCCTTTATCTCTTTTTTTCTGGGCTGGAAAATAGTAATCGAGGCTTACTTTTGATAATTTTAGACCAAATTCATTTATTTATTTGGGTAATTCTCTTGAGAAAAGAAGAAGAAGATTCAAGAGCCTCCCTTCTCTTGTTCAAATTACTAATTTAGGAACCATATATTTTGTCCCTAAACAAAAATGCGGTAAAATATGATATCCCTGATCTCCCGTAATTATTTGTTTTCTTTTTTTAGAAAATCCTATCAATAAGATGCTTAATTAGGACCGTGTGAACCATAGAAAGATTGCACTTGGAACAGCTGGAGTATGACCCATTAATTTCAAGTGTGCAAGCAAATCAACACGACTACACAATTGCAATATTATTGTTTAATTGCGTAAGTTTTTTTTTCTATTTCCAATCATATTGGTATCCTATGGTTAATCACATCTTTCAACGCTCACTGGTGATGATAATTAAAGAGTTTGCTTTTCAGGTGAACTATAGCATGGTTATAATTAAATCTAATATGGTTTGAGATTCAGTCCCAAACAGTGTAGATTAATTAATTTTTTAAAAAAAAATTAAATAAGTAATTTTTTATTGATTCATCGAGTCGATAAAATTAACTCTTGGTTGGTATTTTGAAGATCCGGTTTGGGACTAAGAGACGAGTAGACTCTTGGGGCTGGGTTTGAGAAGAGAGATATAGAGCTTGAATAGTACAACAAAGAAGATAATTTATTCCTGCTTTAGTCTGAGCAAACATGAATAGCATGTTTAAAGTTCAACAGATAATTAAACAAATAGTTTTGGAGTATGAATGTTATTCCAAAAGCATTCCAATCTGACACTTTAAAAAAAAAAAAACGTATATTAATCATTGTCACGGTTTTTTTTTTTTTTTTTGATAAATATATTAATTACCATCTTATTATAGCAGAAAAGGGCAATAAATAGTGGTTAAAAATAAATCACCTATACCTTCTAATATTGCAGTCAGAAAATTAGCATGAACTGCTGATCCCTCCCTCCTCTGCATGCTTCTTTCTTCACTGACTTCTTTGTTAATTTCCTCTATAAGGAGTTAAAAATAAGGCATATGTAAGACAAGGCTTATTAAGAACTCTTCCTCAAAGGGGGGCATTAAAAAATTATAAAAAAGACACAGAAAAGTAAGAAAAGGTTAAAATTCTTAAGCAACATTTGACACGTGGAATAAAGTGCGGTTATTAACTGATTAGCAAAGATTTGGAATGTTTTTCTCTTTGGTTTCCTCACTGTAACTCGCAAGAATTGGACCTCCAATTCATTGACCTAGGGTTCCACGCATAGAGTTTAATTTGCATAATCATGGTAAAATCATTGCACGTTTATCGATAATCATCAAGGAGTGGTGAGATATTTATACGAGAATCAACATAAATCCACGTGAAGCCAGCGTTCGAAAGGTGGGTGGATCATTGTATAAATATATCTAGAGGGTCAATATATAGCTGAAGATTCAATAAAAGATATGGTTAAATTCATTTTTTAGTATTTTTTTTCAAAGTAAAATATAGATGAAGAAAGAATGCATGTACGCCATGCATGTGAGATTATTTTTTAAAATACTAACCATGCTTATATATTATAACCCAAAATTCGAAGGAAACTAAAACATTTATAATTATGTAAAATATTGTAGTGCCAATTAACAAATAATATATACTAGGTCAAAGTCAAGCAACATGTAGCTTTCAAATAGAGTTGTGGATATAATTAATCTTTTCAAGACTTGGGGATATTAGCTAGCTAGCGGTGAAACCAGGCAGAGCGGCGGGGGAGACACTTCACGTGGAAAGATTCAGTGCTATATTATGGGGTTTGGTATTTGTTAAACCCAACCCAATTATCTTTTCCATTTTTTATACTGAATAAGATCTGTGGTAGATAGGAGTATTCAAGGCTCTAGCCAACATGGTATCCTATGCTTCAAATTGGAATGCAAGATATATATATATATATATATATATATATATATATAGAGAGAGAGAGAGAGAGAGAGAGAGAGATAGAAATACAGGGAGCGAGCGAGCTAGAGAGGCTGCTGCAGGCCATGTTCTTGATCACGCATCTTTAGTCAAATTGAAAAACAAAGGAAGATTCTCCTTGGACGTAACTGGTTTTGCTAGCTGGTCATGAAATATATAAATCATTTTTATTAAACTCCTTTTGATTTTACTGATTGATTTTTTTTGGTAAATTTGTGAAATGAAACCTAATAACATGAGTTTGGTTTTAAACTAAGTTAATTTTGATATTGATTCGTTCAGACCCAAGAGATCTGGTAGATTAATTTACGATCCAGTAAACTTAATCTAACTTTACTAAATTAAAAAATAATATTATTTTAAATATATATATATATATATATAGGTTCGGTTGATTTGACAAATCATTAATTACCTTCATATCTTTTCAAATCATGATATGTAAATAAAGTTGGACACCTATAAAAAAAAAAAATAGCATGATAAAAGACATTAAACAGCTAGCTTGGGATGAGTCAATGTGTCATGAGGTGGAGATTTCTTGTCTTACCAAGAATTAAATGCGATGAAGATTTGTAACTAATGGGGCTGGCCGCCATTTTCCTCTCAATATTGAAGCAATCCTAAAATGGTAGTAAAAACAAAGGGAAGATACGGTTGGATAGCACATTTTGCAAGCAATGTAAGTACCACTCATGAATGCTATGATCATGATGGGGAAGAAGTCGTTTTTAATTTGAAAATTTAATTATCCCAATATGAAATTAAGGAAATACATACGTGGCCATTGACACAAAATATATGCATATATAAATATTGGTAAAATCACATCCATTAATTACCCGTCATGATAGCTACATCTACCAAATAAATGTTGATGTACGCACGTTTCAAAATTAAAACGTTATTTTCTGGTGAAATATTTGAATTATTTCCTTGGGTATAGAAATTAAATTCATAGTTCTTATATTTTAATTGAATATTATTATTTAAATTCATGTAAAAAAAAGCCAAGAATTTTTATTTTGATTTTTTTTATTCTCATTATTATTATGCATGATTGAGTTAAAGAATTTTAACATGAATGATTCCATTTTTTATACAAAAATAAAAGAATTCAATTAATTTGGATATAGAATAGTCGGAATCAAATAGTTAACAAATAATTTATTTTTAAAAAATATATATGTGTTCATATTTCAGCGAGTGTATTCACATCCTCTTCAGCGCGGGTGGAGAGATCCAGAGCATCATAGTTAACAACCTTTTGCTTCCAACGTGAATGTCACGTTCCACATGTCAATCAATAAAAGTAGAAGGTCCTGAAAAATCCACCCGCCAGATCGTCAAAGGAAAGAAAGTTATTCTCTGTTTCTAGTCTACACCAGATCAACCTGCACTTTGACACGTGGCCATCTCAGGAATCTTAAGTTTCTTAGCTAATATTTTTTAACCAATCAAATTTTAGCACTATTCCACGTATTTTGAATCCGTTTGTCTTACGCGATTCAATAATAAATACTAACTAAAGTTTATATAGTCAATTCTTATTATAAAAGTCATTGTTTAATCATGAAAAATGAGAATTATAATTGATTCATTATTAAGTTTATGATTTCCACGTATTAAATTACTTGAATGTTCGGTAAAGTTTTTTAAAAATATTTTTTTATTTAAAAATATATTAAAATAATATTTTTATTATTTTTTATATCAACATATCATAATTATAAAAAAAAATTATAAAAAATTATTTAATATTTTTTTATATAAAATATATTTTTAAAATACATTTAAAAAACAAAAACTATAACATTCCTTGAAAAAAAACTCTTTATAAATTGTTTAGTGCGCTCAACCATATCTATGATTCCACTAGCATTTTAGCTAGATGAGGCTAAAGCAATTCAGCCGATTTTTTTTTTTTTGTCCTTTTCTTTAATTTCTAAACCAAATAAAAAAAAAAAAAAACAGTGAGCAGATAATTCAGTGGGCAACTCGAGTCATTTAACTAAATAAATTTTATGCCATCCGTACCAAGACCGCTAGCTAGAATAGTTATGAAAAGGTAGCCTAATTTTTTATTTTCTGAAATAGTAAGTTTTTAGCTTTCAATATCTTTGGACAAACTAGACAAGTACAAAAAAAGATAAAAAAAAATTAACTAAAATAATAGAAACAATATATATATATATATATATATATATATATAACAATTTTATAGTGTATTACATGAGATATATTCCCTCTATCCCTGCCTTCTTTATTTCTTTTATTTTTAAATAGTAATCAAAAGCTATGAGACGCAGATATTATCATTGATATGGTAAACACAAAATTTTAATCTAAATCTTAGTTATTATATTCTTAATAATTCTACTATACAATACAATTACTTGCTTTATTATTTATATGAACAATAATGCAGGTGTTTTCTTCTTCTTCTTTTCATTTTTTTTTTCTTATTATTTTTGTTGTTTTTTTTTCTTATTATTATTTTTATTAATCTTTAACATTAGGTTTTTATTGTATATTTTTTATAAAAAAATCTCATAATTCAACATTTTGTTAATTTTAAATTGGTCCTTACAATTTATTTTGATTTATTTTTTTATGAAGTTATCATAATTTCAAATAAATATCTCGATATTTGATTTCTTATCGATTTTATTGAAAGTGTATATTTTTGTTATTAAATAATTATAAAAAATAATTTTTTTTTTTTTAAAAAAACAAAGTTATCAAATCTAATGGAACTCACGATCCTAGCCACTAGTTTGACAAGTTAAGTTGTGAAACTCAAATCTATCTAATACATTGATTTTTTAATATTAAAAAAAACTATTTTAAATTTTTTTAAATTCAAATTATATTTTTTATTTATTATCTGGATTTATCTTTAAACTCATTATGCCAACTAGATAATATCTTGAGTCAGAAAAAAATTTAGATTGAAAGATCTATGAAACCGAGTTTAATATCAATACTGAAATATTCTCGTGGTTTGAATTTTTTTTTTTTTTAATCTCAGCGGTACCCGAACACAGGCATGTAATTTTATGCCATCCGTACCAAGACCGCTAGCTAGAATAGTTATGAAAGGTAGCCTAATTTTTTATTTTCAATATCTTTGGACAAAATAGATAAGTACAAAAAAGATAAAAAAAAATTTTTTAACAAAAACAATAGAAACAAAGATATATATATATATATATATATATATAACAATTTTATAGTGTATTACATGAGATATATTCCCTCTATCCCTACTTTCTTTATTTCTTTTATTTTTTAAATAGTAATCAAATGCTATGAGACGCAAATATTATCATTGATATGGTAAACACAAAATTTTAATCTAAATCTTAGTTATTATATTCTTAATAATTCTACTATACAATACAATTACTTGCTTTATTATTTATATGAACAATAATGCAGGTGTTTTCTTCTTCTTCTTTTCATTTCTTTTTTTTTTCTTATTATTTTTGTTTTTTTTTTTCTTATTATTTTTATTAATCTTTAACATTAGGTTTTTATTGTTTTTTTTATAAAAAAAATCTCATCATTCAACATTTTGTTAATTTTAAATTGGTCTTTACAATTTATTTTGATTTATTTTTTATGAAATTATCACAATTTCAAATAAATATCTCAACATTTGGTTTCTTATCAATTTTGAAAGTGTATATTTTTGCTATCAAATAATTATGAAAAAATAGTTAAAAAAAAAATAGAGTCATCAAATCTAATAAAACTCATGACCCTAGCTACTGATTTAACAAGTTAAGCTGTGAAATCCAGATCTATCAAATACATCGATGTTTTAATATTAAAAAATATATCATTTTAAATTTTTTTAAAATCAAACTATATTTCTTATTTATTATCTGGATTTATTTTTGAACCCGCTATATCAACTAGATTATATCTTGAGTTAAGCAAAAAAATCAAATCAAAAGCTTTCAATGTTAATTCATTAAACCGAGTTTAATAACAATACTGAATTATTCTTATTCTTGTAATTTTAAATTATATTTTTTTTTTTAATCTCAGCGGTACCGAACACAGGCATGTAAACTAAGTAACAGGTAAGCCATGAAACATTTCCAGAGAAGATGAGCTCTATCGGCAGGCAGCTGGTTTAGATGAAGAAACCCAACTCATCAACAGCTATATATCCTCATAGATGGAAAGGTAGTCTGCAGAAAGGTAACTAAAGATTCTCAATCATATTCATCAGCTCATAAGCTTAGCTTAGCTAGCTCAGTTTTAACAATCCATTTATCATTTTCTTTACATGATACAATACAAAATAATAAAGGTTAAGAACAAATATATAAAGAATCCAACGACCCTCTCTTACCTTCCTAGACACGTCTTCATTTTTTCTGCCTACATAAATAGATTACAAAACCTTGACAAACCACACATTTCTCGCTTCTTTTTCTACCCCTCCTCCTCCTCCTCCTCCTCCTTGCTTCTTCGAGAAAGCAAAAAACAAATAGAAAAAAACCCATGTCTACCGATCTTGAATTACTCCAAGATTTGCCAAGAATTCAAGTTCGGCCTGCAGTCAAGATTGAGACCCTACAATCTTGTAGTGCTACGGATGACAATAAAGCCATAATTCAGCAAGAAAACAGCGAAACTGACGACTGTCAAACGCCGAAATCTGAAGAGCACAAGATTCCTGCCGTTTTAAGCTGCCCGCCGGCGCCACGAAAAGCAAAGAGGAATATTTCATGCAAAAGAAAGCTGACAGAAATCGACTTCTTTGAGATCGTGAACCGTGAAGAAGTAGATTCGTTTTTTCAATCAAGTTTTGAGCTTCTTACAAAGAGAAGGTGCCCTTGTATATGAAACGGTCGGGTGTGTGCTGGCTACAGGGTATTACAGTTTTTCTTCTCCTCCATGTATGTATGTATAATCACACGCTTAAAAAGCAACAATCTGCGGGGTAAAATTCATGCTGTTACAGGGTCTGTAATTCAAGACGAAATTAAATGGATCTGATTTAATTAAGGTTTTAGTTTTTAATAACATGAATTAATTCTTCAAATTTATCCAAGTATTATATGCAGTAATTTGTCTGGCGCAGTTTTATTCATTGTCATTTTGACTTTGAGATTTAGAGGATTTGAGCAGTTTTTGTTTGGTTTCGGTGCAATTATGAATTCTAGATGTTTAAGATGTGATTAATTATGGTTTTGGTGCAATTATGGATTCAAATCTCTGTGAGAGGTGGAAGAGGAGAGGAGACTAATGAATTAACCCTTTGAGAACAATATTGATCATGATTTTACTGAGAAGAGGGTAGATGGGGTTGGTCGCTTGTGTCATTTTCTTATTCTTTTTTTTCAATCAAGATGAGTATTTCTCATTAATTAATTGCTTCTTGGGTGGTTAAGATGGTTGGTTTGTTTCTGGCTTGACATTGAGATTTGAGTGATTGACACGTCTTCTTCGCCTTGTTTCTGGCTTGACATAGAGATTTCCATTAAAAACGATCACTATTTGATCAGTATCTGGCATGGCATTGGATTTCTTTGACATGATTTCTGCCATTTTCACACCTAAAAATGTTTGAAGATAGAGACAAATCCAGCCCACATAATTAAGTGGCTTATAATAAAATAAAATCACGTTTCACCGTCCCTTTCTGTACATGGTGATCTACAGGCCTTGCTAGCCGATCAAAGTATATATATCAAATTAACTATATAATAAAAATAACGATGGTCAGTACCAACATATATGTGATGATATTTAATTTATGGGCCATGCTTCACTTGCAAAGATAGCCCATGTGCCAATAATGGCTGGAGAATTAATTAGACGACAACATGGAGAAGTAAACAGTGCATCTTGTTGCACAAAATGTCTGCTTCAGCCTTCAGGGCTGAATCAATCATTTAAAAGGCCATGCAAGCGTAAGTTCACATATCAATTCCCGTCTTTATTAGTAGATTGCTTGATCTTTACGTGTCATCATGTCTGAATAAAAAAGTAAGGTTCGGGAAAAGAATATAATTAATTAACACTATTAATCAATAATTAAAGGAAGGCTTTTTGGAGAGCTTAAAACTCAAGTCACTCCTCACGCCTTATTTTTTGACGGAATAAAGAAAGAACATCCCTCTGTGAAGCAACGTGGAGGGAGGGAGGCATTAATAGCTAAAAGACGGTGTTACATTTTACAGGATGGCTTCTGCTATTGCATGTAAACTAAAAAGCTTAAAAATTAACATCCCATCAAAAAGTTGAGACGGAGTCTACGTATTGTTTTTTTTTTTTTTTTTTTTTTACAATATTACTACTAATTAATTAATTACAGTAGTCTAAATCAAATGCTCTCACTCCTGTGATGACTAGATCAGGAAGAATGGTTGAATGGGCATATTGTTCCATTTACTAGATTTGTAGGGTACCCTGCTACACATAGTTCTGTTTAAAAGAAACATGGAGAGTGTGATAAAATCTCCTACCTTTTGATAACTTGAACTACAAGAGACGATGAGTATTCAAATAGGGTGGTGACTACTGGTGGTGGGCCGCCACATACTCTCCAAAAGCTAGTGAAATTATTTAGATCTTGTAGCTTATACCACAAAAAGATGCTGGCCGACCGTCCAAAAACGTAATGTTAAAGCTACTAGCTATACGTTAGTAAACGCATAATTTGCTTTTATTTGCTTCTCCAAGCAGATATAGTATCTTTATTTATTTCTGCACCGTCTTCATTACGTGTGTCTAGCACTGTTGTTTTTCTTTATGACCGAAAGATTGGATGAAACTGGGGAAAGGGATAGTAAAGGGAAATATTACATCAAGGAAGTGAAAAAGAAGAAAATCTAGGAAAAGTAGTGATAAGAAAAGGGATCCGAAAACCCACAATTAATCTGCACTTGGAAATAATTCTCGATACTTGATCCAAATTATAATACTATTTATACTTAAACGGGTTATCTGATGTCATTTATGATTTTTAATTTCCATTTTTTTAGCTAAATTTGAAAACAAAAGAAAAAATGTAAGAGATACAAAACTTCTTCTTGAGAGGAAAAAACAAATTCTCTAATATATAAAGTATTGATTCGAGAATGCCTAATGATTAAAAAAAATTCTCGAGAGGGAAGACATGCTCAGAGGAGCACATTATCATGTCTCATCCACTCGAAACACATGCATCTTCATCTGTCTCGTGAGGTAAGACAACAAGCTAGGAAAGGGCGTTATCCATGGGAAATTCAAAAAGGGTTTTTGCCGAGCTGAGTTACGTCTGCAGTAGGAGGAGGGGTCCAAAATTCACAGAATCCGAGGTGGTGATTTTGTACTTTAGCATGTCTACATGTCATAACCAGATCGGAAAGATCAAGAAACAGAATTTACAAGGATTTGGAATGTAGCACTCATAGGATGCAACTACCTAGGCAAAAGCCAACACAGAGACATCAAGCTTTATGGGTGTTCATGTCTGCTTCCATTTCAAGAGTGGTGTGTGCATTACATTGCTTGCTAGCTAGCTAGTGTACCAAAATGCAGATCCCATCGTCGATGCAAAGCAAACTCTATTCCATGCTCTTTTGTGCTGCCTTGGTACTACGTACTATAGCCACTTGCTTGTTATTTAATTACCAGTAAAGTTTATTGAGGAGTCTAGTCTTGATATATGATTTTCGTTTTTTTTTTTTTTTTATCAAATATAAATTATGATTATTCAATTTTAACTTAATGATTCAGATTTAATACGGTGATATTCGTTTAGAAACATGAAAGGATTCGAACCCGTATTTTTACCATCTATAATCTTGATGTGTGGTACGTACTGACTAGTACTCTTCACATTATCATGAAATTTCGTTGAGGAATTTACACTCCAACATTTTGCTAAAGAGTCAAGACAGTAATAATTTGACGGCATTACAACAGGAAGCTTCACATGCCTCTTTCAAAACGTGCACAAAAACATCATGCCATTTGTCAATTTGGTTTCCAAGGATTCAGGGGTTTTTTGAGATAATAATAATAATAATAATAGTTATTTTTTAAAGTATTTTTTATTTAGAAATATATTAAAATAAATTTTTATTTTTTAAAATTTATTTTTAATATCAACACATAAAAATAATCTAAAATTATAAAAAAAAATTAAAATTTAAAAAAAATAATTGAAACTCTCAGACATCCACTTCATTAGTAATAAATTAATATATAGACAGCAGGCGCTAGCCATGAATGTGATGGGGACCATATGTGTTTCAATGGGCATCTTTCAGGGGCTAAATTTCAGGCCCAAAAAACGGTGTGATTGATCACCCTACCATGCCATGTCATGTATTCTATAGCGCTCATATCATCCAACTATATATTATTTGAGCAATTGTCTCACATTTGAAAAAAATAGTACCGACAATATTCACAAGTATACTTCCTTAAAAATCTCGAGAATCCTGCATCTTTTTTTTTTTCACGCTAGACAGATGGGTCTTGCGATTTTCTTACAGGCTTATATTATGAGTAATTCATAATTACGAGACTTTATATCTATCCAGTGTTTAAAAATATAATTATGGTTTTTTTTTAAATTTTTTTTTAATATATTAAAATAATATTTTTTTTATTTTAAAAAAAATATTTTTTATATTAACACATCAAAATAATTTGAAAAGATATATTAATTTGAAGTAAAGAAAAAAATAAAATGAATTTTTTTTTCAAATGCATTTTTAAAACACAAAAATAAATTTTAATTGATTCACATGAGTCGAGTGTCATTGATCTAGATGAATTTAATTTTTAAATTTTTGAAACATATATATATATATATATATATATTATTTTAATAAAATAAAATGATTAGTTTTTTACACTAATAAGTTATTGGGTCGATCTGAATGACTAATAAACTGTGTTTCAGAATAATACTTTTAGCAGACATATTAGCGTTTAATTAAGATGGAAAGGGAAATACATCAAGAATTAATGTATTCCTATTAAGACAATATAAAGGCTTAAAAACACTTTCATCCACTTTTTTAAGAATAAATGTTTAAGGAAATAATACAGGTGATTTTTTCACTATCAGATCTTAAACGTGTTAAGAAAGATTTGGGAGCTAAAATTGATTGGGAACCCAATTAAACGCTAACTGTGAAGTCTAATCAATGATGGGCCCGGATTCGGGCCCACGATCAAAGCTGGTCAAGCCTAATCAATGAATTTTCATTGAAAGCATCGGCTCGTGGGAGTAGTAATGGATCCTATAGGCCCACGAGCCCTACACAAACAATCTGATTTCAGGCCCCTGCCTTGTTTTCATCGTTAACAGTTGTGATGTTTTGGGCCCAGTACGAGATAAAGTGTGATTTTATCAACCAGCCTAAAACGGCTTATTATTAAAGCTAGCTGTGTGATAGGCTGATGCGAAAAACTCATGACTCGAAAATTGTTGGTTGAAACTATGAAAATGAAATAACATTGTTTTAAATTGAGTTGACTTTGATTACTCGTGGGTTGACTCAGAAACCCGACGACCTGGGTTGTTGTTTTTTTTTTGCTAGACCCCAGCTGGGTCTGCCAAGTATATTAATTAGTATATTGCTCTGCTTAAACCAGTTTAATTGAGAAATACCCGTTGAAATGGAAGCTCTTTTTTTCTCCTTTTCATATTTTTTTAAGAAGAAACAGGTGGGCTTTCCTTTCCTACTTTTGATTATAAATTCGTATGTTGATTTCCTAAACAGGCCTCGTGTGTGTGAGCTCAAAAAAAAAAAAAAACAAAACGAGGTATGAACATCCAAGGCCCAAACACAACTATATTAGTCAGCCATTTTTACGGGACTGGGCTCTACTGGCCCATCTACTTAACAATATGTGTTGGTCTTTCTTTTAATTCAACTTGGTAATTATTTTTACCCAGATCGCTGAGAATTGTGTCTTTGACATGTAACGGGTGGAGCATCGACGGGGGAGGAGTATGGAATTCTTTTTGCAGGCCTCCGATATGGAAGAATTAGTAGCACTTTCTTGAACAAGAGAAATGAAGAATTTTATTACGGACCAAAGTCAATATATACAAATTGTCAAGTCTAGCACATGATAGAATATACTACTACTGTATCTAGAAAAATAATATAATGGAAACGTGCCATTGAACAAGTGGATTAAAGATTCCTGGAAGGATTGTTTCTCTCATATAACTCGTTAAATATGTGAATTTAAACTTCAAATTAATGTAATTAAATCAGTCATTTTCAATAATTTAGCAGAGGTGGTTGTCTATTGTAAGGTTTTTTTTTTTTTTTTTTTTCCAATGAATTCTCTTGACTATGTACATGTGCCTGAAATATTTGGTCTTAAAATCACATGTATCATGCAACTTGAAGAATTTTCATAGAGATTAGGTGAGCTTGTTTGGAAATATATTTGTAATTACTTTTTAAAATATTTTTATTTATAAATGTATTAAAATAATATATTTTTTATTTTTTAAAAAATTATTTTTGATATTAATGCATCAAAATAATTTAAAAATATTAATTTAAAATAAAAAAATAAATATTTTTCTATTTTTTTTTAAATATAAAAACAAACAGTATTTAAAAGGCTGACAAAAAGTCTCCTATGGTTTTTAAGATTACTGTAGTTCATTTAAGGTACTAATACCCGGACAGAAATTGTCGGGGAAAAGCCGCTAGGGAAGCAGCGGTCCAGGTGCTTAAAAAGGTTTGATTTTTTTTTCCATATTCAAACTCTGCGGCCCAGTATCTTTAAAACAAGAATATTCATAGTATCTTTAAGACAAGAATACTCGTTTGAACCGTATTGATGTAAAAAATATGTTTTTAAAATTATTTGGATAAAAGAATATAATTCTAATTAATATATAAATTAATGCACAGGTAAATTTATATCTTTTTGGGTGGAACAAAAATTCTTTTCAAGATAATAATTATCTTATTATCATGTTTTTGAGGATACGTAGAACATGATTATTAAATCTGATCTAATGTTAAATTCACTGCAAGGTGCAAGTTATTAAGAGTTTGGTTAGTTAATTTGAATTAATGTTTTTTTTTTAAAAAAATATAATGACATTATTTAAAAAATAAATAAACTAGGGTCAATTATGAGTTGATTTTCTTTATATGGAGACAAATCAACCAGGTTTTATGATTCATTAAACCTAGTTTAATAATGATAAATTAAGATTAAAAAGTATGAGATTAGATTGATGAAAACTATTGTGGCATTTTCTTTTTCATCTTTAAACAAAGTCTCATATACCGCTTGTGTTTATTATCGATTTGTGAAGGGGGACCAAATTATCAACCTTAGGGAAGTTGGAGATTTATGATGATCTTTTTAAAAGTGTGAAGCTAGCTAGGAAAACTAATTAATTATTTACAGAATTTTATTTGCTGGATTATATGGTAAACAGCCTTTATAAAATATATGGAATTTGAATCTTATCTATACAATATAAAATAATTAATAAAAAAACAAATCATTCAATAATAAAATTTAATAAGAGTTTCAAGTATTTCTAGCATACGTACTCCTTGCTTTATTTGATGCAGGAGAAAATATATTTAACCCTATAAGTCTTAATTTACAGTGATTGCTTTCGGCTAGAGTGGACCGTGCATTATTAAAAGCCTCTAAACAAATCCAATAATAGATGGAGCCTTCTTTTTAAGTCAAACAATATAAAATGGAAAAATTATCAATATATAGTGAATTCGTGATAGATCTATTAACTAACACAGTATCTATCAACATCCAAGACTTTAAAAATTACATAAATAAATAATTATTGAGGCGAATATATATATATATATATATATATATATATATATATATATATATATATATATATATATGGGCCACGTTGGATGTCCCACCATTGATGTCGGGGCCTAAAGCTGAAATCTGCTTTATTCATCCATAATTCCATAAATTTTATTGATTCAATCAGGCTTCATGTCTTGTTAATTACCAAAAGAAAACTCAAGAGGACGTTCTTGTAATAAAATTCAAGTAATTATTAACACTATAGTTTCATAGCATCTAAATACATTTCAAAATCAAAAAGATGATATCCTATCTTTCCCGTTTGTCTTTGATTCAGCGAAAGGTAATTCTAAGCAGGTAAACATTTCATAATTAAGTAATTAATTAATCACGCCTTGTGAAATTACAGGAATAAATTAATTTTGTGTTTTTTACGTGACACATGGCTAAAAGTTATGGATTGTGAGTTCAGATTAAATTAAAAATACACTCACACACATTGAATGATCTGTGAATGACTTGATCGGAAAATGATTTAGTTTTAACATACAAATGAGGATATAATACCTATATATTAAAGAAAAAAACTAATATTTTTTAATATGCAGTGATCAGCAAAATACGAGGGATTATACACATCCTTCAAAATCATGAGCACGAGACGTGTATTAGGTGAGGAGTTAGCTAGAATGTGATTCAAGATATATAGTGCTTGTCCGACGTAATTAATTATGCCTAATTGATATATAATGCTGAATCTCTTGATTTTTTCCTGACCTCTCTCTAGGTCAAGCCACTGTCAATGGATATATCTACACATATATCATGCCTGGGAGCAATGACGACGACGAGGGAGGTGATTAATTAAATATGCATGGGGCTGTCAGCTTAATTGGAGAACAGCTTGTGCTCCCTTTACACCTGCTTAAAATTTTCTCACCTAATTTTTTTTCCAGAATTAGATTACTAAATTAATTACCTAGCCATCGAAATGAAAGAATTGGATTTTAATGTGCAAGGACAAGCATAAGACGTAGGCGATTCTTGAAATTTATAATTCATTTATACTCGACCGACCAAGAATTTAATTAGTATTTGTGAACTTGCAGTGACAAAGTTTTAACATCTCTCGAGTTGAATTCGAGGGAGACACTTGACGGGCTTAACAACTAGTTATTTATTAATATTGCAATTATCATCTCATGTTCTATTTTTTTTTTTTTTTTTCACTATGAGGTACAGGAGTTAGTCCTATTGTATCCTTGTAACCGGAAAAACTATAATTATTGGGACTCAAATCTTATCTAAACGAAGAAAACTATATTTTTCCCAACTATTAGATTAATTTAAACCTGCTAATGTAAAAGAGGAAATTGCATAGAAGAAATCCTCATTTATAAAAGATAATATATTAATATTTTTCATGAATGCATGGTTTTAGATATTTATAACTCATCTAACCTAGACTGATTAATTTTTTTTAATAATTTTAATACATGAAATCTAACCCATCTTATTATATATATATTTATTCTCTTATCTTTTGAGTTCGAATTTTAAAACTAGTATTTAAATTTTGTTTATCTCCATGTCGATATAGAATACATATATTTTTAAAGGTGTGTTTTTTTTTTATATATATATATATAGTTTAACATGTTTTTTAAAATACTTTTCAAACCAAATTTTAACCCAAAGGTCGTAGAGTTGTTGTCGTGTTGGAGGGACCAACGGGGCGGTAACAAGATTAAACATCTTATCCACCAATGAACTCATATATCTTTATTATCCCATGATTGGGCATATACATTAAATAGATATTTTTAGGTTTTTTTTAATGATTTTAATATGTTAACTTAAAAAAAATATTATTTTAATATATTTTTAATTAAAAAATATTTTTATAAAAAACATTATGCACCACATTACCAAACTCAAACTCAATATCATTTGAAAAAATAACATATTCTCAATTGATATAATAGATTCAAGGATTCCCTTCTCATCAAACTCATATATATATATATATATATATATATATGTTGTTCGAAATTTAAAACGCGTGGCTCCGGCCCGTGCAAATTAGGAATATAGAAACCATTGACTTCACTTGCCATTAAAAAATGGAAATAAGATAATAATTGACTTCTGGTTTAATGGGGGGAAAAAAAGGTCCCCTCGATCTTCCAATGGACATGACAGCTGAGAGGTGATTAGAAAATTTAGCAAACATACAATTAAGCAGACAAATTAATGGAGCTTCTGGGCCAAACAACCACTAACCCCTAGCTACAGTACTATTCTACCGCTATAAAACCCTAAACTGTCTCTTTCTGCTAAGGCATTTGACTTAGAGGAAGGTGGGGTGTATTAGGACTCACAAAACTTAACCACGCGTCACTGACGAGTCAGTTGGTGACAGGTTAGTATCAAATTAATTCACATTTTTTTGTTTTGTTTTTCCTGTAATCAAGCATAGATCATCCACGGGGAGTACTGCTGGCCGGAGCAGTCTCTCTTGGCTACTCGACAAGATTAAATTCCAACATAATCGTTTATTATCTTCCAATACCTCAAGTTTGCTCCCAGTCCTTGTATTTAGCTGATGGGTAAATCACCTCATTAACTAGCTAGCTAGGGATCATGGCCGGCCCCGTGGCCGTAATTAGAGAATATTTACCAACAATTCTTGCTATATATCAAAGCAATTTATGCATGGTAACTCTTTCCATAGAGAGAAACAAGGCAAAACTTCGTACATGATCAAATTTTATACGAGGCAATCAACTCTTTCCATGGAGAGAAATAGGGCAAAACTTCGTACATGAAATTGTATACATAAGGCAAGGCAAGAGACATGACAATTTCACTTATATACTACATATATTCGATGTTATATATATAAGATAGATCAAAGGTTAGTTTCGTAGATCTAGATATACCAATACGTAGATTGATACCTCTTTATAAGATAGTTACATCAACTTATCAAATCAACAACAAATCCTTTGAAGACAAAGGTTCCATAAATTTATCTGTAGGCTTGAAATATATTCTATGGTTGAGGGGCCATGCATGTGAACCTTTCCCCGGCACGGCCTCGTGGTATTTGACTAAGCCAAGTCAGTGGTCGCCTTTGCATGGAATGGAATTAGTCCATATAATTTCCAATATCTTTTCATAAAAAACAAACTAGCCATGAATATTTTTTGCAAAACCAAAGCTGGTTTATGAAGACTTGCCGCTGGTAGACTTTTGTGTTCTCCCTATATATACACCTCTCCTTCAACATTCCTCTTCACCCCATCACCATTTCTGTTTCTCTCTTCTCTTTCTGAAGCTAGTTGTTTAGCTATATCTAGCTAGTGGTCCAAGGTCTCACTCGTTTCGTTTCTTGTTATATATTGAATACAAATCATTGTTTTCTTTCCCCTTTCCATATCTATACTATATTAACTAACAAAGTTGCATTAATATATATTCGACCTTTAAATAATTGGATTCCAGCCATGTCACCTGCATTGGTCTCGGAAGTTCAAACCATTTGCAAAGAAGATGAGCTAGTAGAAAGTCATGAGTACCATAAAGGAGTGAAACATCTATGTGGGAGAGGGTTGAAAAAATTGCCTAGAAAATACATATTGCCGGCATTGGAACGTCCTCTTTTATCAACAAAAGATGGCGCTACTAATCTCAAGCTGCCTATAATCGATATTGCTCAGCTACAAGGTCCGGATAGAGTTCATGCCCTCGAATCCCTTTCAAAAGCTTGTCAAGAATATGGTTTTTTTCAGGTGAGCATGATTGATTTACCACATCAGCTAATTAATTACATACCCTTGGTTTTAGTTTTAATTTTGGTTTATGCAGTTGATAAATCATGGCATTGCAAGCGAATCCGTTCTCGACATGATTCAAGCAGCAAGGAAATTCTTCGAGCTTCCTTTCGAGGAGAGGTCGAAGTACATGTCGAAAGATCAGAGTGCACCAGTTAGATATGGAACAAGTTTTAATCAGAACAAAGATAGGGTGTTTTGCTGGAGAGACTTTATAAAGCTTAATTGCCATCCCCTCTCAGATGTTCTCCCTCATTGGCCTTCTTCTCCTGCCGAGCTAAGGTGAGCTTCGTGTTTCTAGCATGATGCTGTGAATCCGGTCCTGCTCAATTACCTACTCAAATAAATTAGATTAGATGATTAATTATTTCCTTAATTGTAAGTGTCAAGTGTATTATTATACATGTCTCCGTTAATTATTAATTGTTAATTCCATGTTTAATTTATTAACAGGCAAGCGGTGGTTAACTACTCGAAAGAAACAAGATCCTTGTATCTAATGCTTGCGAAAGCAATATTAGAGAGCTTAGGATTGGTTGAAACAGAAAAAGATATCGATGAAAATGGTAGCTGTGATCTTTTAAAGGAATTTGAGGATGGAAGCCAACTCATTGTGGCTAATTTCTACCCTTCATGTCCCGAACCAGACCTAACACTTGGCATCCCACCCCATTCAGACTATGGCTTCCTTACACTACTTCTCCCAGATGAAGAGGTTAAGGGTCTGCAAATTCAGCATGAAGGGAGATGGGTCACTGTGGAACCAGTTCCCAATTCATTTGTTGTTAATGTTGGTGATCATCTTGAGGTTAGTTCATTAAGCATTAACTACTAAGTTTAGCAGTTTTTAAATTATTCATCCATGCATAATTAACCCTTTTTTCATCATTTGGCAGATTTTTAGCAATGGGAAGTACAGGAGTGTACTCCATAGAGTTCTAGTCAATCCTTTGAAGTCTCGAATGTCCATTGCCTCGTTACACACTTTACCTTTCAACAGCATGATTCGTCCATCGCCAAAACTCGTCAATGATGCTAATCCAAGGCGGTATAAGGATACAGACTTTGCGACTTTTATTCAATACATGGCATCTCATGAACACAAGAACAAGAACTTCCTGGAGTCCAGGAGATTGACTCAGCTAGGCGATGCATGAGTTTTTTTTTTTTTTATATATATATATATAACTACGTCATTACAGGAAAAATAAACAAAATATCAAATATAAGAAGTTTGCCTTTAAGTTGCACAGGCAAATCAAAGCACAGTGAAGACTTGTTAGGATCGGTGCTAGAGTTCCAGAGAACACTATTCTGCTGTTTTATCAATAAAAATAAAAAAGAAACTAGGTCATTAATTAAGAAGCTTATACTTTTTCGTATGCTCTTTAATCCATTCCCTGTTGAATTTTATTTTAATACACAACTTTCTCTTTTCTATTTGGACGCATCTTGTATGATAATCAACATCTTGTATAATAATCAAGGAAGACAACTGAAGAAACTTAGGGTGAAGACAAAAAAGGTGGTGCTAAGTAGTGAGAATTAAAGAAGAAATGTGAAGAAACCTAGGGTTTTTTTTTAGGTTAGTAAGTAACTTATAGCTATTTTCTAATCTATCCTCCATTTTCACTGCTATATATAAAGCCTCTGGGTCCATGCTTTTGATTCATAAGGATTTTTTTTTTTTTGCTATATTCAAAACGAACAGGGACCTCTAATCCCTACACTTGCATGTTAGAGGCCCGAATCTTGGAGGGTCTACCCTTGTCCATTGGGTCCCCGAGCCCACGCCCGTTGACAAATTCCTTCATCACCAGCACTCCATGATGATGAAATTAATTAGAGAAAGTAATTGTGCGTGTTTGGCTCAGACACCATAGACGGCAAAGAGGACCTGACGCAACGTACAGTGACAAGGAAAAAAAAAAAACAATTTCACAAATTTTAAAATGGTAGCTAAACTGCAGAGAGAATTTTAATTAAATAAATTTTGAATTTCCCTAATTCGATGCCATTAACCTTGAAACATCAACCTCCATATGTAATTTTAGCATAAAAACAACTCCAACTAATAACATCAATTTTTCCCTTAATAAAACCGGATTTATAAAAAACGCTTACAAAACTCTAGCTCGAACTAATAATTAAATTAAAAGTTGTGCTTAATGAGTTTTATTAATAAGCTTATTTGACTTATTCAAACGTCTTATTGGATTTTAACAGTGTGTTTAGAGCCTAAACATGCTTAGAGAATTCAAATCCTTCTTAAAGATACACAAATACTCTAAAGACAAAGTTCCTACAAATTCAAATTTTCATACATGTGTTCAGCCATGTTCTTCAAATTTATCAACAGCTTGAATCTGGAAAGATAAACTTTGAAATTCTGACATATGACCATGAAGTTGCTGCTGGTGATGGATCCATGTTATTACACATCGCATTTGCGTACCGATTACAAGGACTTGTGTCTTGCTCGAAGCACAAACTCTACCTTGGTGGCGGTCTTTTCAAGGCACAGAGGATATGGTGGCAGTTAGTTTCCGTGACTTCAAAGAAATATCTAGCTGAATTTCTTGCAGATCATTTTCATTGCTTCAGCAGCCTTCAAAATTCAAACAGATAGTCCTGTAATATGTAAGATTTTAATAAAAATGTTATTTTTCTAGCTGTTGTGCTCGTTTCAGATATTAACTTTGAAAAGTATTCAGTAACAGGTTTATATATCATCAACTCAATCTATAAATTATTAGGTTAATTATTATTATTAAAACAACATTTTTTTTTAATTATTAATCCATATAGGTTTAATCAAATCAATTAGGTCATTAAAAACTTGGCTCTATTGAATGAATTTTGTTGGGTCAATATTTTTTTAAATTCAATTAAAAACCTAAATCCAGCAATAAATCTCGTTTTCCAGGTAAACTTGTGATATCAAATCAAGTTTAACAACTATATTTTTCTGCTTATATAATTATTTACACGACCCTGTAATGTTTTTGTGTGCCCTAATTTTCTCAACTTCTTGGTGACTTTTTTTTTGATGTTATCAAAAATTTCTCAACATTTTAGCCGAGTTTAATTATTTTTATTAAAATGATAATATTTTTTTCCTTCTTTAGTTATTGACTATATAGGTTTGATCGGGTCAATTGAGTCATTAAAATTTTAGCTGGATTAAATGAATTTTGTTGGGTCAATATCTTATTAAATTCAACTAAAAACTCATATCAAGTTTTTATGTTTTAAAAGCGCTTTTGAAACAAAAATTAAAAATATTTTTTCTTTGCTTCAAATTAATATTTTTTTTGTGTTTTTAGATCATTTTAATGCACTAATATCGAAAATAATTTTTAAAAAATAAAAAAATATATTATTATTTTGATACATTTCTAAATGAAAAACACTTTAAAAAGCAACCGTAACCACACTTCCAAGTATGCACATCTCCAGTTCTGTGAGATAGTATTTGATATTGCGGCAATGATTGTCTTTTACTTGAAAATACATCAAAATAATATATATTTTTTAAAAAATATTATTTATATTAACACATCAAAACGAGGTATGCATAATCCATTGTTAGAAGTAATTTTTTTTTGTTTGCATAAAAAAATATATTTTTTAGAAATAATGTTGCTGAAGGTGAGAATTTCATTTTTCCCTGAAAAAAAAAAAAAAAACTATGCTCGGGGTATGCATAATCCATTGTTCAATGACTAGCAATTTTCACAACTTTTATTTGATCAAGCACATGCCGTCAAATTAACCCCTAATCCATCGTCTAGTTCTTGATTTCATTCTTAGATAAACACCTCCATCAACCGGGCCCCTAAGATGTAAAATTTATATTTCTCATCTGGTCCTCGTGTCCCACACCCACTTGTTAAATAAAACATGAGAATCAAACGGAGAGCAATAACTAACGTGGACAACAGTACAAGATTGAGAAATATTTGAAATACCAAGGACCAAACTGATATTTTGTTTTTAAATTTTGAAAAAATGAAATTAAAGTACAGGGTTGCAACAGGGGAACAAATTGAAGTAATTAATCAAAATATGTTTTAATTTGGTGGAAGAGACACGTACCTAGCAGCACAGAACAAGTGAGTGAACTTTTGCAGAGAATCATTCAGACAACGGTATATAAAAGCGAAAGAACTTATAGGCTCTTGACCAGATCTCAAGAGAAAATTTATCGTAACCCTGTCTACTTTTCCGCAGTGAAGTTTGCTGCTGGATCACTGTCATTTTGACATCAAGGCGTCGATGCTTTGTCACCTTCAAGACAAGCCCGCTCCGAGTAATAAATTGAAGACATGGAAGTCAAATAATTTTTTTTCTTCCTGATTTTAACGGTTCCTGTTCCATTGAAATTAAAATTAAATCCCTTCTTGATTAGTTCTTGCATAGACTTTCCATGCTTATTTTTCTTTTAAATAAATAAATAAATTCGAGAAGATAGCGTACGTAGACAAAAACTAGCTCGTGTTCAAGACGAAGACCGACGGCTATGTCTGATATGTTCATGGATGAAAATATATTCAATTATAAACTTGGGTAGAATATTCAAAAGGTGATCAAACCTAATCCACGATACAGTAATTAATTTACCAAATGGGTTGGATATACGTAATGGGAAGGAATGATGCCACACTTGGAACAAATCATCACACATCATTGGCTTCTGGCGAAGAAAATTGGCGTGTGAGTTCAATCAAGTTTTGGCATCCACCCAGCAACTCCAACCCATTGGACTCTAATTTTCCAACATCATGTGAGAGCATGAGTTAGCAAGCACTGTACTCTTGTGAACCAAAAGAACAAGAAGACAACAGGACAGGGGCGACGAATCTTGAGAGCCAACATGCAAGTTGGCATCACGTGAACAGATTTTATTCCAAAATCTAATGGGAAGGCAAAGAAATAAATGTACGATCAAAACTTCACATTCATTTGGTTTGGTCCCTTGTCTAAACCCCATAATACATCACTAATTGCATCCCCTGTAAGCTGCGGCCCACGAGCCAGCATATATCCACTAGGAAGTTCTGAAGACAACAACTGCAAACGCCAAGAACTTCTGTAATTTTTATTTGTGTTCTGTCCCCATCTTCCTTCACAGTTTCTTGGGTTGCCACATAGCTCTGTCTTTGATAAACGTTGCCCATGTTTCTAGATGGACCTAAGTGTATGTTTGACATTAATGCGGTTGGTTTTGTCATTGTGGTTTGAAGATGTAAGCTAATTTTTTTTAACTAATGACATATCTAAGTAGGATCAGGTTATAATTTGATAATTCCGTAACCAAGTTAGACTCTTAAGAGATTTTCCTCGATAAACAGCTTAGCTACATGTTCTACACTCTGTCAACCAGGATTTAATTCCAAAAGTAATGGAGCATGAATGAATGTTCTTGACAAAGAATTTAAATTGTAAAAAATGAAAAAGAAAAAAAGGATTAGAAAACTATAAAAAAAGAAAGTAGAAAAGCATAAATAAGGAGAAATCATTAGACATATCAGGAGTTGTACTCCACCTTTCTCTTAAGAATACAAGAGGCGCCGCTATAAAAATAATTCATGAATCTCATGTTTTTGTAGAGGGAGAAGTATAATTCCCGGTGCACCGAAGAATTTCTCTAAACGAAATGCAAACATGCTCCAATTAAATATACTACCATATCAAAGAAAATTAAGAGATTGATGAATTGATTACTCTGATGATAATAATTTATCGGCATTGCTGTGATTAGGATGCATGTTAATGTGTGATTTTGAATTGGGATGGCGTTGTTCGTGTAGGGATCGTCAAGATCCGGCATCCCGAGAGAGGTTACGGTTACTTTCGTTACCGTTAAAGAAGTGTAACTATGGAACCATTTTACTAGGGATCGGTTGCAGTGGATTCTTTGCTATTTTGTGATTGCTTGGTTGTTTATTAATTGATTGCAGAATTTTTATTGTAATCCATGTTTCCCACTTCAGATCTTTGTAAAAGGGCATGAAGAGATGAGGAACACTTGGTAAATACGAACATTTTGGCAAACCTTGCTGCCAAAAGTTTCTAAATCTTCGTTGAGAGAGATTGCAGTGAGCTTACAGGAGAAAATCTGAAAGTTAGAAAATTGAGATCCCAGACATGCAACCTTGAAGAGGAGCTGAGAAAGAAGGAAATTAATAGCCAAGAACTTTTCACTGATCATTTTGCAGATTCAAAGTGCAGATCTATCGTAAGTCTACAAGAACAGTTAGAACGAAAAGAAATTGAGATTGATACAGTACAAGAACAGTTAGCACGTCATGAAGAAATGGAAACCAGGGCCAATGACCATCCTGCAGACATCTGTACAGACGTCAAGCTTTTCGACTCACATGTTACCGCTAAAATGGCCAAAACATTATCTGAGTTGCAGGAACACATTCAATCATGTTTAGCCTACAAGTGGGAAATCTAGTTCTGCTTTCAGTAAATCCGTGATTTAAAACGCTACAATATGTTTAATCAAAATGAGTAAGCAAAGCCTATTTTGAACAGTTTCGTCCAGCTAAAATATTTGTTTGAAGAAAAATCTGCTTCTTTCGAAAATTAAGTTGATGATGTTTCAAAATTAAATAATGAGTTATTTGGTGTTTGAAGTTGTGGTTTATCATGCTTAATTCTTTGAAGGAACAAGAGATGGATACTCTAAGGAGTTCTGATATGGGGCCAGAAACTGAGATTTCTAATCTTCAGAATGCGAAACAGCGGTTGCAGAAAAATATGGAAGCTACGCTAAGAGAAAGCACTATGGCCTCTAAATGCTTGGATGATTTATGAAATGAAATGACGGTGCTTGGTAGTAACTTTGGGTTTGCAGGCTTTAGCCAAGGAAATTTTAGAGAAGAAGTTGTCAGAGCTGGATATGTGGCTGGTAGCACAGTTAAGATATTTGTCCAACGATAGGGAATCGAACCTCGTGGAATTGCATAATTTAGAACCTCGTAATACGGGTCTCCGAGAAGAAACGAGAATAATGGAAAGTGAAATAGAGGCACAAAGGGTTGATAGGATGCAAAATCTGAGGACATGCAAATGCTGAAAGTCTTATTGAAGAATGCAGTTTGCTTCAGAAATCAAATGCAGAACTGAGGAAGCAAAAGATGGAGTTACATGAGCATTGTGCAGTCTTGGTAGCTGAGCTAAGGGATTCTGAATTATTTTTTTCATGGTATGTCCAAGGAAGTAGAAGATCTTGAAGGAAAACATATTTTGCTGCAGGAAGAAATTGCCTTGAATTAATAGCAAGCCCTTAGTGTAGAACTTGATTAGCTTCTTCAAGAAAACAATAAATATAAACGAAACTTGCAACGGAAGAGAGCATTCTGAATCAGATTCATTTAGAGAAGACAGTTGAAGTTGGGAATCTTCGAAGAGAGATTGCATATCTGACCGAACGGCAACTCAAGTCAAAAAGTAAAGGAAAGCTTCAGAATTAGCTGTGGTTGAAGTGCCTCAATTGCGTTCAGATAAAGCTATGCTGGAAGATTAAAACTTGAATTATCTGAGAGAAACCTCAGTTCCCTCCAGATGGAATCGGAGATTAAAGTGCTTAGAGTTGTGCATGAAGTTGCTGCTTCCAGACAAAACTAGGAAGTTCTGATTGCTGATTATTAAAAGCTATTTGAATTGTTAGAAGATGTCAAATCCAAGGAAGAGAAACATAAAAGCATTGTTAAGGGGGCTGGAATTAAAACTGAAAGTTCTGCATATGAGAAGCAACAAGTTAGAGGAGAAACTTCCAGCCTTAGGATCCAATTGCTGAAAACATCACTGCTTCAAGATGAGATTCGGGATCTTAAAAGATCACTTAATGAGGTCAAATTTGAAAATAAAATGCTTGAATCTTCATTGCATATTTTATCAGGGGATAACGAGGAACTGAAGGCTGAGAAAATCCTGTCTCTGCAAGAGATTCCTGACATGCAGAGAGCTATTGCTGAATTAGGAGACTGCAGACATGGTAAAGTTTCCCTTGAGAAGAAGCTTTTTCGACTGGAAGGGGATTTAACTGCAAGAAAAGCAATAGGTGCCCAGGATGCTGAGCTGAAAATGAGCTTGCCCGGGTGAAGAGAACAAATAATAAATCCCAGAGGAAGATGAGATACCTTGAAGAGGAAAAGCAAGAGTGCCTGAAGAGAACTCAGGCACTTAAAGAGGAGCTGAGACAGATGAAAGAAGAAAACGATCAACACTAGTCCTGGATCCAGTAACATGACTACTTCTACTCCTGGTGAATTGAATCTCTCACAGATCAGTACCAACAATTTATATATCATTTGAAAATAGTTAATGCATGCAACTATTTAGATGGAAAATAATTAAATTGAAGATAATCTCTAACCAACTGAAGAAAGAGGAGGCAAGTGATTTAGAAGTGTTATCTATGGGATAACAGTCAAGTCTAATTCACTATGTTTTATTTGCTGCCTCTGTTTCAGTTTGTTAACTGATGGACTTCAAGTTGATTGATGAAGATGCGGTGGTAGAAGGAGACGGATACGAGGGCAAGATATCGTCACTTCAGCCGGAGTTACAAGATTTACAGGAGCGCTGCTTCGACATGAGCCTTAAATATGCCGACGCTGAAGCTGAACTCGCGAATTCTTCCTTTTAACATGTTTTCCGGCTTAGTTTGGTATTGAGATTAAATGAATATTTGGTACTGTAATGATTTTTGTTTTTTTTCTTAATTATTGGGAAAAAGCTGTTTGATTAAATGAATTATCTATGCTCATTGCATTGAGCCCACATGTAATTATATTTAAAACATTAGTAAGCTAAAATAATATGGTTTTTATTCATGACAATATGTTTTATTTATTTTGCATGCAGTTTTAATTAACCAAATATATATATTTTTTAAAATTATAATTACAAATACTACCTGAACAGACCGCAGGCCTATTCCTAAATCAGTTTAGGCAAACAAACGTCGGGACAGAAAATGAAACAGGCTTGTTAAACTACTGGACTTAGGAGTGTTGCTTGTTAACATTGGCCTGACCCATTTTCAAAACACAACCCGCGAAACCCGAAAATTTTCAAAAGAAACCAAAAGTTTCAACTTTTAAGAACCCCGGTCTCCAAAATGCAAAAACCCAATCTCTTACCGTCTATTTAAATCCTTTCAAATCCAACCATCCACGTCACCAATCCGCGCCTCCCAAAAACCAGCCAATCACCACTCACCTCCTCTCCTTATATAAACACACCACAAACTGCAACCATTCTATCCGCATAAATAATTTTCAAAAGAAGTAACCCCCAATATTTCTCTTAAAAAGAAGAAGAAAAAAAATTCCTTCGTAGTCCCTCATTTTCAGGAATCCAAAATGGCTCCCAAGGCAGAGAAGAAGCCGGCCGAGAAGAAGCCTGCCGCAGCAGAGAAAGCCCCAGCGGAGAAGAAGCCCAGAGCTGAGAAGAAGTTGCCCAAAGAAGGAGCGAGCGAAAAGAAGAAGAAGAAGTCAAAGAAGAGCGTTGAGACCTACAAGATCTACATCTTCAAAGTATTGAAACAAGTACACCCTGATATTGGGATCTCAAGCAAGGCAATGGGTATCATGAACAGTTTCATCAATGATATCTTTGAGAAGCTTGCTCAAGAGTCTTCAAGGCTCGCTAGGTACAACAAGAAGCCTACCATTACTTCTCGGGAGATCCAGACTGCAGTCAGATTGGTTTTGCCTGGAGAACTTGCTAAGCATGCTGTTTCTGAAGGGACTAAGGCCGTTACCAAGTTCACTAGCTCTTAGGTGGATAGGGTTTGTTTGGGTCTTTTGTGGGTTTTGCGGAGTTAGTCTTTGTGTGTGATGTAAAGGTTGTTTGGATTCTGATCTGAACACAATTTAATGAAACTTGATTTTAGTTCATAAATTGGCTTTTTTATCACTGATTTTCAATTATTTTGGCCATGTTTCTTGGCGTCTCAGTTGCGAAGGTTACAAGTTCTGGATCCGAAAGCTAATTTCATGTGGCATATAACTTTTTGTTAATCGAAACGATGTTCAATTTTTTTTTCGTTAATTAAACTGTGATCAGTAAACGTAATCTAATTAACAGTTCTTGTTTACTGTATCTATACCAAATCAAATTGATCATGTGCAAAATTTGGAAGATTTTATATTATTAGGAGTAAAAATAAATAAATATTTTTAACTATGAAAGATAAAAATCGAAACTGGGATCGTCAAGAATGGTAGGAATATTTTCACATAAAATGAGAATTTTTTTTCCACTCACTGTTTCTCCATTCTTAATGCCATTGTTTATTCAAACAATCAGATATTGATAAACATTACTATAATTATTCCTATTTTTAAATATGGACATCAAAAGTAAATTTGTCTGACATATCGTGCACGACGAGCACTTTCCTCCATCACGGACGGACTGGCTCATTTGCACAGTTTGACCAGGAAGCCCCTAATGTATTTCCAGTTCCCAAATCAAGTCTCAAAAAAAGTATTTTTTCAAATCAATCCAAAATATTTTAATTTTTTTCAATTTCATCCTGTCTTGATTTTAATAAATTTTATTTACTTGTTTCCCAGCCTATAAAGTTTTTTTAATATCATGAAGTATGCAAGTTTTTAGAAGGAAAATATTAGTAAACTTTGGTGGAGGGAACAATCTGTGATACTATTTTGTTTTTAGACTGAATTGAGAATAAATATATAGTATAGCGACTAGTTTGAGGTTTCCCATTTGTACTTCCTTTGCTCTTCATACAGACTTGGTTAAAGCAATGGGAGGAAACTCAAAAAGTTATTCTCGACAAAACAGTTCGAATATTGCCACTTTAAAACAACGCAAAAGCTTCAATGACAATAAATATTCGCTGCCTTCCAATAAAATAATTTATTATACCGATGAAATTCAATTTATTAATTTTAAAACTATTGATTTGAATTTTTATAAAATAAGAAACAACTATAATTTTTATACTAATATTTTTTTTAGGTGCTTTGGATTTTACCTGTAATGCAGTCGAAGGTACCAGGGCTAGTTCAGTGCATAAAGTACATCCCCTTTTCTTACAACGACAAAGTTTGCCTGACTTCTTCTTCACTGCTTCAGCGCACGAAGTTTCCTCGATGCTGTCGCGACGATTATAGGTAAATGACTTGCATTGATTTGACAAATAAGCGTCCAGTTTTACTAGTAAATAGTATAAACAATCATATTTTATTAAATGCAATCATGATTATTTTTGTGCTTTTAAATTTTTTTTTTAATTTGATTTTTTTTTATTTTCAGATGTTTTAATATATTAATATTAAAAATAAAAAAATATATTTTAATATATTTATAAATAAAATATACTTTAAAAAACAACTATATAATATCTTCTCTTAGTTATGTGTTTCTTACCCACTTGTACGAAAGGTCAAAACACATAGCCCCTTTTCATCAACCTTTTTTCATGGCTAAATAGCGCTGCTATTCAAGGAAAAACATGATTTTTTTTTTTTTTTTTTTTGTAGTTATCAAACCTTTTTCTTTCAAATTAATACTCTCGCGTTATGTTTATATTGTTTTATTTGTTAGGATTTGTTTGTCTCTTATATGTTTTTATGCATGCAGAATATTTTAAAAAATCTTGATATTCAATTACATATCAATATTATAAAATAAAATTTTAGCTAATAGTTTCAAAACTTTTTTTGGTTGGAACAAGGACCAGAAAAACGCCCACTCTTCAAGAGATATGGAAAAATATATTTTGATCCCTAAAATTTAAATTGACACATAGTCTATCTTTATAGTTTAGAATTTAACATTTTGATTATAAATTTTATTTTTTCATGTTTCAATCATTGTGTTAAGAGAAAAAAGTTAAAGTTATAAAAAGAGAGAGAGAGAGAGATGAAGGGATTGATAGAAATAATCAAAATTCATTATAAATAAAATAATTAAAATATCATGAAATTTTTTCATGGTTTTTAAATAAAACTATAGATTTTTATGATGATATTAACAATTATTTTTTTGAACATAATATGCAAAGATAATTTTAAGAACGTGCTCATCAGTATTTAATGAAAAGAAAATATCTATTTTATTAAATCATTTTTTTCTTAAGAAAGGCAGAGGACAAGTCGGCCGAGGAGAAGGCTGGCGCCGCAGTGGGGGCAACTACAGCGGAGGAGAACACGGGAGCAGACTGCTGTCGAATCGGTTTTGTCTGAAGAAATTGTTAAGATAAAATGCTGTTTCTGAAGGGACAAAGGGTCTAAGGATTTGGTGGTTTCCTATTGCTGTGAAGTTTAAAACTTCTGAATCGGAAGGCTAAATTCACGTAGTTTATTACTCTTTGTTAATGGAATTAAGGTTCATTTTTTTTATTTTATTTTTCCAGATAGTTAGTAGACGTAATCTACTCTGAGGCATTCTTTTGCCATGCACAATAAGAAATCCCAAGAACATGGATAATCAAATTTATCATAAGCTAAATTGAGCAGCAGCAGCGAAGAGGAGAGAAATTTCATGGTGTTCGTGCTGTAACTACTAAATAGTTATAATATAAGAGATAGATAGATATAAAAAGAAAAAAGAGTAAAAAAATATGAGAGAGAAAATTAAAAAGAAAATTTAGAAAAAAATTCATATCACTTTTTGGTGTTATTATTATTATTATTATATATATATATATATATCTGTTTTATATTATAAATATTCAATATTTGCGGTGTAAACATTATGAAATTTTATTTATCAACATTAATCTAATACTTTTTCTTTAAAATCCGATGTGGAACTTGTAATTTATGTGTTGTTGCCTTTTGGTTGGTTGAGTCATTTGTGCACAGCCAAAGTGAATTTGTCAAAGATATCCTGCACGATCAGCACTCCCCTCCACCACGGGCGGACAGGCTCATTTGCACATTTTGAACAAATCAGCCCCTGATGTATTCACAATTCTCGATCGAGTCTCAAAACAAAGTATTTTATCAAATAAATCCCAAGCGTTCCTATCTCTCAATTTTTTTCTTTTCTCAATCAGTTGTTTTTTTTCCCCCAACACTGAACTGTTTTAAATTATGAGATATGCAAGTCTGTTAGGAGAATATTATCAAACTGTGGACCCAGTTGATGCTGCAATGACGATTGCAATGACGATAGAGGAAAATGACTTGCACTGGCTGATGGGTGTGGGGAAAGTAGCAAATAGTAGAAACAATTATATTTTATTGACTGACTTCGTCTTTATAATCCTCAGTCACAGTGCCTTGCTATTTATTGTATTGCAGGAACCTGCAAACCCTTATTTGCTTTAGAGATGCGTGATGAATGTTTCAAACAAGAAGTGGAAAGGTTCAACCAGTGGAGAAAAGCTCTTATCATGATGGGTGTGTGTCTTTCTGGGTGGAAATGGGATCTCGCTGATATGGCAAAAGGGTATAGCTTTTTTTTTGGTTCTAAGATGATTAATTAGATCTGCTCTTATACATCAATAAGGAATAATTTTCCTTTTCGATCCAAGCATGATATAGTCCACTTGACAGTAAATAATTGGCGTTGAATTGTATTTTTGATACTGAAAATCTTGTTTGAGCATGTTCAAATTGATGATTTGCTTTTGTGTGTGCATAGGGATGAATCAAAGTTTATCGAAGATGTGTTGAATAAATTGGATTGCAAATGCTTTCATGTTTCCAAGCACATGATAGGTGTTGATTCCGGTTTGTTGCTAGAAATTGCTACAAAAGATGTTCACGTTGTGGGCATGTA